>NC_090753.1:5824209-5846709 GCF_036898095.1 Palaemon carinicauda
GGCCTAGCCATTACTGTACTGTACCTTGCCGGCCGGCAGAGCTGGCCGGCAGGGGTATTACTGTACCGTATGTCATTCTACTTCTGGACCTAGTATAGGTTGGGATATGGATTGACTAAGCCCATTGCCGGCCGGCAGAGATGCTGGACGGCAAGGGTCTTATGTTTTCGAGTGCTGCCCGGACCTCTCTTGGTCCCTCATCCATGCCTGCCGGCAGAGCCGGACGGCATTGGTCAAGGAAGCCTGAATTAAGTTTCTCCCCTTCCTTATATGCACTCTTTCGGTTGCCGGGCTTGGGGGGTTGTGTACACTCTTATCCCGGCATCCATTCTATTTTCTTCTAGTGCTGTACCTGTCCCGGCTGCCCGCCTATGAGGCCGGCTGCCGGCCTATGAGGCCGGCAGCCGGGCAGGTGTAGTCTTCTGGTTCTTTTGCTGCCGGCTGGCATCGGTCTTGTACCTTTGCCGGCCGGCTTATGTCAGTCCTTGTCTGCCGGTCACCAAGAGTGTGGCCGGCAGCTGGGTACTACCTTGTGTAGTTGCTGGCCGGCAATCATTGCCGGCCAACACTGGCTGTTGCTGGCCGGCAGCTGCTGCCGCCGGCACAGGCATTTGAACCAGAGGGCTGCTGCCCTATAGCTGTTAAGTAGTATACTTTAAAGCTAATTGTGGTGTGTGCCGGCCGGCAAAGGCAGGCCGGCACACATCCTCCTATACTGTACTAGTATTCTTCTGTATAGCATATACAGTAAGAAGAAAACTATAGTAAAAGTTTAGGTACAGCACTGTATCTTCTAACACTATTGTGTTTTCTTACACAGCCCTTTGCTATTGCCCTCAGACAGGAAGCAGAGTTCTTCCCCGTCTATTATCCAGGATTTTAAAATCATTGCCTAGGTGTGAGCTCCACCTGTTTCCTCTGGAAACCTTGCATTGGTTACTCTAGTAGAGATAAACCATTTTGATTTTATTATCTGGAAGGCTGCAACAATGGGTTGTGAGGGAAACACAAGTGTGTGTCTTTCATTTATGAATTGTTATGCTATACTATGCATATCCAGTGATACATAGTTCACTTGATACTCATGGAAATTTCTTCTCTTTACAGGAGGACCCTCCGAAGTGCGGAAATGTTTTCTGCAATGTCCGCAGCAAGAACCTCTGCGGACATGAGTGTTGTAGGAGACACGCAGCATGCGCTGTCTCCAAGGATGATCTCCAGTATTGGGACCCTCAGGTATGTACTGTATGCACTAACCTGATTACTGAGGCTTTTGATTCCCCTAGAACGGCGGAATCAAGGGATATAGCTAGGGAAAAGCTTCGTACTTGGGTAAGGGCCTTCAAGAAGAACACCTCTGGCCCTTATCTTCCAAGTGAGAAGATGAGGGCGTATCTTTTTACCCAGGCATCAGCTGAGGCAGTGATTCCCCAGCCTCAAGAGGAGATCCTTCAAGATCAAGTCCAGGTGGACGAGGAAGTCGCAGATGCGATGCAAGACATCCAGTTGTGTGACAGGATGTCTGACCTGGACGAACGTTTGGAAGAAGACCTCCTGGCAGAAGGTCAGGATCAAGTTCAAACCCCGGATGTCGTAGAGGATGAGGTCGACGAGGTGTCGGCTACTCCGGTTCAGATGCCGGAGCCTATCCCCTCAACATCGGCTGGCCTCCCAGTAGAACTGGGACAGGCCCTCTCTTCGATTGTTGGAATGATCCAACAAATGCAGAAGGAGAATCAGGAGAAGGCGGCTGCAATGGAACTGCGTATGCAGTCCCTGGCAGAATCACATGGGCCCCGGAAAAGGCTCAATGTGAAAGACCTTCCCATATGCTCAGATGCTAACCCATGGAGGTATGCTGAGCACATGCCGATGACGACTGGAAAGATCGTCATCTCGGATAAGCTGGGTTCAGTTCCCCTAGAGGAGGTAGAATTCTGGCCCAGCAAGGCATCATATCCGGACTGCTATGTCCGGCTGAGAAAAGAACCAGCTTCAAGGGAGGAGACAGAGCCGAAGGAGGTCATTGTTATGGACCACGCTAAGGCTCAAGCCCTACTCTCATCCTCGATGAAAGAGAGGGGCTTCTCGAATTCGAAGGTAGCTGCATTGAGCAAGAAGCTCCCTTCGTTTGTGTCCTCTCCTGATAGAGCCTTCCCCTTTTTACAGAAAGGGTTTGCGGCTGTCCTAAAGGCAGTCGAGGCCGGCAAGCCTTGCCCTTCCCTGGAGGAGTGTAAACCCTTGTCGCTGGCTCTACCTATGGACCACAAAGACTGGAAGGATGTCCATCTGACATTCTCAGTGGGAAAGTTGGAGGCTGATATTGCCGGACGGCAATTCGGCGAGGACCTCCCCAAGCTGTCCGAATCTCTTTTACGAAGAGAGTTCGAGACAAAAGAAAGACTGGCTGCCTCAATGTCTCATCAGACTACTCTCGAGACGATGGCAAGTGACCCCAAGGTCCATGAAATGTTCATGGTAGTGGCTAAGTCTCACTTAGCCACAGTGACGAAGGACCTTTATAGCTTCGTCAAGGCAAGGAGAGCTTGCAGGGAGTTCGTGTTCACCGGGGCTTCGGTGAGACACGAGCCAAGGAAGTTAATCTCCTCCAACATTTGGGGAAAAGACCTTTTCCCTACCGATGTGGTCAAAGAGGTTGTTGATAAGGCCGCCGTGGAGAATAGAAATCTTCTCCAGAAGTGGGGCCTGGCTATCAAAAGAAAATCTTCCCCGGATGAGGGTCCTCAACCAAAGAGGAAGAATATGAAGACTAGGCTACCATTTCGGCCAGCCAAGCCTTATAGACAGCAACAGCAACTGCAATTGCCTTTGCCTCCAGTGCCCCAGATGGTGGCACAAACCCCGACTGCCTTTCAGTGGGTACCCCAGGCTGTGCCAGGTCAGTCAACCACATTCGCCCCAACGTTCGAAGGACAGTCTTCTTCCTTTCGTGCAAAACCTAGAGGAGCAGCCAGAGGCTCGTCTAGGCGCCCCTCAAGGGGAAGGGGATTCAGAGGTGGTCGTGGTCAGGGAGGCAAGACCTCAGGACGGCAGTCCAAGTGAAATGATACTGGTAGGAGGGAGACTGATGAAATTTTGGGATCGCTGGACCTTCGATCCCTGGGCCCAAAGCCTACTCAAGAATGGACTGGGTTGGAGCTGGTACAGCACTCCACCCCCATGCCTTCGGTTTTTCCAACACTCCACCCCCATTTTGGAGGAGTACGTTCAAGAACTGTTGGAGAAAAATGTGATCCGAAAGGTGAAGTCCATCAAATTCCAAGGGAGGCTGTTTTGTGTTCCCAAGAAAGACTCGGAAAAGCTCAGAGTCATTCTGGACTTGTCACCACTCAACAAGTTCATAGTGAATTGCAAATTCAAGATGCTAACACTGCAACACATAAGGACCTTACTGCCCAAGAGGGCATACTCAGTCTCTATAGACTTGTCAGACGCCTATTGGCACATTCCAATCTGCCGTCGACTCTCCCCCTACCTAGGGTTCAGGCTACAACGGAAACTGTACGCCTTCAGAGCCATGCCATTCGGGCTAAACATAGCCCCAAGGATTTTCACGAAGCTTGCGAGCGCAGCTCTCAAACAATTACGCCTAAAGGGAATTCAGGTAGTAGCCTACCTGGACGACTGGCTGGTGTGGGCAGCATCCGAGACCGAATGCTTGCAAGCTTCCAGTCAGGTGATCCAGTTCCTAGAGTACCTAGGCTTCAAGATCAACAAGAAAAAGTCTCGACTTTCTCCATCCCAAAAGTTCCAGTGGCTGGGAATCCACTGGGACCTTTTGTCACACAGTTTCTCCATCCCAATGAAGAAAAGGAAGGAGATAGCGGGCTCTGTCAAGAGACTTCTAGATTCCGAAAGGATATCAAGACGCGAACAGGAGAGGGTACTAGGCTCTCTCCAGTTTGCTTCAGTGACAGACCCAGTGCTAAGAGCACAGCTAAAGGATGCAACCGGAGTTTGGAGAAGGTATGCATCAAACGCGCGAAGAGACCTGAGAAGACCAGTGCCGCCTCGGCTACGTACTCTTCTCAGACCTTGGTCCCAAGCCAGACATCTAAAGAAGTCGGTTCTTCTTCAGCCACCTCCCCCGTCGATGACGATTCATTCAGACGCCTCAAAGGAGGGATGGGGAGGTCACTCTCATCGGAAAAAAGTCCAGGGGACTTGGTCCAAGCTATTCAGGACCTTTCATATAAACTTTCTAGAAGCTATGGCAGTGCTCCTTACCTTAAAGAAAGTCTCCCCGCGTCACTCGATCCACATAAGATTGGTGACAGACAGCGAGGTGGTTGTGAGATGCTTGAATCGACAAGGGTCGAGGTCACCACCTCTCAACCAAGTGATGTTAGCCATTTTCCGATTGGCGGAAAAGAAGAAGTGGTACCTGTCGGCAGTTCACCTTCAAGGAGTCCGCAATGTGACAGCGGACGCTCTATCCAGGTTCACACCGATAGAGTCGGAATGGTCCTTAGACGCAGGATCATTTTCCTTCATTCTGAATCAAGTCCCAGAACTGCAAATAGACCTCTTTGCGACGAAAGACAACAAGAAGTTGCCCCTGTACGTGTCCCCGTACGAGGACCCCTTAGCGGAAGCAGTGGACGCAATGTCCCTCGACTGGAACAGATGGTCCAGGATTTATCTGTTCCCTCCTCACAACCTTCTGTTGAGGGTCCTCAACAAACTGAGATCCTTCAAGGGGGTAGCGGCAATAGTGGCCCACGAGTGGGCGAACAGTATGTGGTTCCCCTTGGCGTTGGAACTACAGATGAAGTTCGTGCCGCTACCACATCCAGTTCTGACCCAGCGAGTCCAGAAGTCGACTGTCTGCGCTTCATTACAGAAAACCCAGACCCTGCAGCTCATGATTTTCTCGCCCTAGCGGTGAGAAAGCGCTTCGGGATTTCGAAAGCCAGCATAGACTTCCTAGAGGAATACAAGTGCAAATCGACTAGAAGGCAATATGAGTCATCTTGGAGAAAATGTGTGGCCTTTGTAAAGGCAAAGAATCCGCAGGAGATCTCAACAGATTTCTGCTTATCTTTCTTCATCCACCTCCATGGCCAAGGATTGGCAGCTAACACGATTTCAGTGTGTAAATCGGCTTTGATGAGACCCATTTTATTTGCCTTCCAGATCGACCTAGGTAACGAGATCTTTAATAAAGTTCCGAAAGCCTGCGCTAGGCTCAGACCTTCAGCACCTCCAAAGCCCATCTCATGGTCTTTAGACAAAGTTCTTCATTTCGCCTCCTTGTTGAGCAATGAAGAATGTGCGTTAAAGGATTTGACGCAAAAAGTTATTTTCCTATTTGCACTCGCGTCCGGGGCCAGGGTTAGTGAGATCGTAGTCCTCTCGAGAGAGGCAGGTCGTGTTCAGTTCCTGGATGGGGGGGGGAGCTGAACCTGTTTCCGGATCCTACGTTTCTCGCCAAGAATGAGTTACCCACCAACAGGTGGGGTCCCTGGAGAATCTGCCCTCTGAAAGAAGATGCATCTCTATGTCCAGTAGAATGCCTAAAGGTCTATCTTCGTAGAACTTCAGACTTCAAGGGTAGTCAACTATTCAGGGGAGAAACATCAGGCTCAAATTTATCTCTGAATTAACTCAGAGCGAAAATGACATATTTTATTCGCAGAGCGGATCCTGACAGTACACCCGCAGGTCACGATCCGAGGAAAGTTGCCTCATCCCTAAATTTCTTTAATTGTATGGATTTTGAACATCTCCGTTCATACACGGGCTGGAAGTCTTCCAGGGTGTTCTTTCGCCACTATGCGAAGCAAGTAGAGGAACTTAAGAGATCTGTGGTAGCAGTGGGTCGTGTAGTTAACCCTACTGTTTAACTCTGCGAGGAACAGTGGTCTTAATTGGGACGATTAAGTCCAGGGTGAGTGTGTAGGTACATACTGTACTACAAACTAAATAAGGGCACCAAGTGCCCATATAGACTGTTCCTTCTTTCAAAGGTGAACCTTGCATAAGTTCAGACATGTGTGCCAAGCGTTTCTAACGCTAATGTGATTGATTTGTAATACAGATTTTTTTATGACTTGATACCTTGGTATCTCATTAAAGTGGTGTTTAATGGTTTTTCTTTCAGATAAACAAGTTCTGTTTACTATCATACTTATGCTTAAAGTTTTGGGTTACCCTCTTTTATATAAATATATATATTTGTTGTTAACCTGTCTGTTTATTATCTGTCAATAAACTTGTTCTTGAGAACCTTGCGTCTCTTTCACCTGTGTCAATTTATTGGTATAATTGAGCATTTTAATTCTATGTATCTTATCTGGGATAATTCTGATAGAATTGTTCTGTTTTGCAAGCTATGTTGCATTGGTTTATGTAAGTCCCCTAATGGGAGGACTCCGTCCCATAAAGGGACGAGGGCGGTTTTATTAGTTTCTTCCTATGCGGATATAAACCTTTGTCCAATACAAGTATTGTGCGGATTACTGGTCAATATATTGACGCAGTGGTTCTATACAAACTATGCTTTACTTAATATAGGGCGAGACCACTATATTAGCTTGCCTGGTATTCATACATAGATATATGTACTCTTCGAGACTTTCCAGAGTCTAGCAGGACTCTTCCCTGTAGGGGGCAGGAAGCTCTAACATAGTTTATAGTTAGTTGAAAAGATGTATAACGGTAACATCTTAGGTCTCTAGGTCTAGTCGACCGGGAATAAATATCTCCGGGGAGTACGGCACGTTCTGAGAATCCACAGATACAGTAATGCTCTGGTACACTTCCATCAGGACGACATGGCTTGAGCCCAAAAAAACGGATTTTGAGCGAAGCGAAAAATCTATTTTTGGGTGAGATAGCCATGTCGTCCTGATGGACCCGCCCTTGCCTTTCTAAGAAAGGGCTGTAGGACCCCTCCCTACATACAGTATCTGTAGCACCTCGTGTACGCTACAAGGAATACAGATGGCGCCAGGATTGCGCCAGGCACGCATACGAATCGGGGGATAGGGAAGCCTTGGGAGCGGCTCCCCTTTTTCTTTCCCGAATTCGTATCTCGTCAATCTCCCTCCTACGAGACGAATCTCTGTTCAGGTCGTAGATTGCCATGTGACGTGTCTAGAATACGTCCTCTGATATGTCGCGATATCCCTTTCACGAGGGATACTCGCTCCAGGAGTTAGAATTCTGGTACCTTAAGGTAAATTCTCTGGAGTATCGCCGTAGTTATAATATACCCTAGGAAGCTACCCTATAGGAACTTCCATCAGGACGACATGGCTATCTCACCCAAAAATAGATTTTTCGCTTCGCTCAAAATCCGTTATATATATAAGTGTGTATGTGTGTGTTTGTGTGTATGTGTGTGTGTGTGCTGTATGGTAATGGTTGGAAGAAGTTACAAAGAAAATAAATTATACCATCAACATTCCCTGTGATCATGATGACCAACTTCTGTTAGGAGGTAAGTATGCTAACTGTCTTATGACAATTTACAATAAAGTCAGTAAAAGTGAATATGATACCATATGCCCCCCGATGGGAGAGACTATAACCGTAAAAGACCAATCTCTTTGGTTTGATGGAGAGTCTTTGATAAAAAAAAAGGGGGAAAAAGACGCAAAGAAAGAAAGTGGAATAGGTTAAAAACTGAAAGTACTTGAGTAGAATACAAAACTACTGCGTGTTAATATAAATACCTACTTAAATAAAAAAAAATGAGTACTATAAGAGAAAGATCCTCGAAGCACCAACAGACATAAATAATTTATATTGTCTCCTGAATGGTATAATGGGAAATGTAAAAGAAAAGAATCTACCTGATGGATACAGTGACCAGGAACTAGCAAAAAAATTTCTATTATTCTTTAAAAACAAAATTGAAAACATAACCAGATCATTTGTAAATACTAAACATCAGATTGAACATACACCAGGCACACAGAGAGAATTAATATGATTTAATAACATAACAGAAGATGATATCTCCAGAATTATCAAGAAAGTAAAGAAAACAAGCTGTGCGATCGATCCTATGCCAATATGTGAAGTAATTGGAGAGAGAGACTTTACTAGTCTTGCCGAAATAATAATGAGAATAGCAAATGCAAGCATTGATGAATGTAAATTTCCTAAATCTGAGAAAATGGCTATAGTCACACTAGTTCTGAAAAAATTCACTGGACTACCAGGAATTAAGCTCATATAGACCTATTTCAAATATATCCTTTGTCTCAAAAGTGCTTGAATATGTAAATCATGAACAACTAGTCAACCACTTAGAAGTAGTAGATGCTTTGCCTGACAACAATTCTGCTTAGAGAAAACTATACTCTATGGAGACAGCCATCTGCTCTGTTGTGAATGATATGTTAGAAATGATGGATGAAAATTAATGTGTTTTTTTTAATATTGCTCGATCTCAGTGCTACTTTTGATACAGTTGTGCATGAACTGCTACTAAATGATCTACGGTCCATCTACGTTGAAGATCAAGCTTTCGAATACTTAAAAGACTACTTAGTTGGTAAAAATTACTGTGCACTAATTGGAAACTCTTATTCATCATATGAACCCTTAAACTGAGGGGTACCCCAGGGTAGTGTACTTGGCCCAATCTTATTCTGCATCTATAATATTGGTATATCAAAAATGCTACAAAGGCATGGCGTGAAGTTTAAACAATTTGCAGATGACACACAATTTTACTTCTCCATAAATGATATACATGACACTACAGAAACCAAATCCTTGATAGTGTTAGAGAACGGATGACATTTAAACAACTAAAATCAAATTAGAGCAAAACTGAATTCATGGTGATGGGCAAGACAAATAGCGTGAGAAACGTAGGTGATATTCAAATGAACATAAATAATGACTCGGGGCCGATATCTAGTAAAGTTTGAGATCTAGGTGTATTCTTTTACTGTAACCTGTCTCTAAATGCCCAAATAAATAACTAATAAAAGGTGCTGGTTATCATCTAAGAAGTAATGCGTTTATAAAAAATGTACCTGGACGAAAATTCTGTTAAGAAACTTGTCATAAACTGTGTTATTACCAGGATTGACTACTGCAACTCTATCTACTACAATTTACCAAAAGTCTAACTTAAGGAATCACAAAACATACTAAACAGAGGAGCAAGACTTATAAAAGGTGTCCTACCTAGAAAAAGGATCACCCCTATACTAATTGATTTACACTGGCTGCCGATTAAAGCAAGAATTGAAATTAAAATATGTACAATAATCCACCAAGTTATCAGAACCAGTCGTCCAAAATACTTAAGAGAATTGCTACATATTTCTCAGCCAACAAATCGTGTCGACACGAGAGTAGTTACAGATAGCTTCAAACTGTTGGAACCTAGATTTATGTCCACTTTGGGCTCCAGAGCCCTTATATATGCGGCCCCAAGACTTTATGATAAGCTCCCACAAAACATTTGAATGATTGAAGACATTAAGGCTTCCAAGATGAAACTGAAGACTTTCCTATTTTATGAGTCAATTGACAGTTACAATTTAACGGTAAATGAACAATATGTGGCTTGATAAGATAAATACTGTGAACGAACAAGGTAAAACAACAGTGGAGGTCCTGTAGAAAGTGGGGTTCCCCTGCTGTATGGGACCGGAAAAGCCGCCATCAAAGTAAAGTAAAGTAAAGGATATTGTGCGATACAGGTTGTTACCATAGCATTGTGAAACGAAGAGTACACCCATTAGTTGGAGTTCTCTTGCTTGAGGGTACACTCAGGCACACTATTCTATCTTATTTTTTTTTCTTCCTCTTGTTTTTTTGAAATGGTGTGTTGGGCAGGCTTAATAGAAGGGCCATGGATGCCTGGTGGTTTATCAAGAGGTTGTCTTTTCCTTTTTCTGATTATTTTTCTTCTCAAAACCATCCTTACTGTCCTCCCTTCAGTTGAAGTGGCTATCCTGGAGGGTATTTAGCTTTGCATGGTGTATCGGCTCCTCCATGTTGACCAGTTTTTCCGACTTTTTACTATAGTCTATGGGTATCATCAAACACTTTGTTTATAATTCTGTACGTATTGTTTTTGTTATAATTCTTCTTAATCTAGTTTTTAAGTATGATGTCTCTTTTTTATTTCTATTAATTCTTATGCTGTCTGGAGACATTGAGCGAAATCCGGGACCAGTACGTCCTAGATTTCGTCAATGTCGTCTTCTGTATTGCAATATTCGTGGTCTTCATGCAAATATCCAAGACCTTACAGTTGCGTCCAGACAGTATGATATTCTTTTGTGCTCAGAAACTTTGGTTTCTAATATGAGGCATTCATCTGAGCTCCTTATAACTGGTTTTAAGAAGCCCATAATGTTGAAACGTGATGCCATCCCTAGGGCCAGGGGAATGGCGGTGTATATTAGGACAGAGTACCCTGCTTCTCATAAGTCCTGCTATCAATGTGGATGTCATGAGATTCAGGTAATAAAAGTTTGTGGCAGGCATAACAACTTTTATTTATGTTCGATCTACCGGAATCCAGACATGGATGATTCTATCTTCGATTGTCTTCTTACCATTATGGCTAAGATACAAGAAGATGATAGAAAGACTTCTTTTGTCTTTGTTGGTGATTTTAATGCTCACCATAGGGAGTGGTTAAGTTCTATCTCTCCTACCGATCGCCATGGCTTAAGAGCTTTAGACTTTGCCTCTGAATCAGGCTGTGAGCAAATCATAAATGAAGCTACTCACAGGTCTGGTAATGGCTTGGACCTTGTATACACTGACTCCCCTGGTGTTATAACTGGTAAGGTTGGTTCCGAGTGAAGGACAAACCGTGGTTCAATGATGATTGTAGACGTGCTTTTTTGGAGAAGCAGGAGGCCTATCAACTTTGGAAGGGTAACAAATCAGATTTGACCTGGAACAACTATACTCAACTTCGAGCTTTTGCTCAGAGAGTTTATGCCTCAACTGAAAAGGAGAACAATTTAACCATAAAAGAAACACTTTCTGGTACAATTCAGGAACATAAATGGTGGTCTACCCTTAAATCTGCACTCTTTGGTGTAGATGCAACCGTTGCTCCTTTACTTAAACCAGATGGCTCAGTCACTCACTGTCCAAAGGAAAAGGCAACCTTTTTGGCTGATGTTTTTGACAGTAAACAAAGTAATAAAAAACTAGAACTTCCTCATTCCTGTTTTCCTGAGGCTAAACTAACTAGTTTAGCTTTTCGATCTCGTGAGATTAAATCTCTGTTGATGGACCTTGATGCTTATGGAGGTGTAGACCCAAATGGTATTTTTCCTTTGTTTTTTATAAAGACAGCAGATTTCTTAGCTCCAAAGTTATCTGTTATTTTGCGGAAGTTAGCAAGAAGAGGAGCTTTTAGCACTAGTTGGAGTATTGGTAATGTTACTCCTCTATGTAAATGTGTTTGTGGTAGCTCAAGTCCCACTGATTACCGCCCAATTTCCATAACTCCCATATTATCTAAAGTTTTTGAACGTCTTCTGGCAAAACGTCTTAATAGGTTTGCTGAAGGTAATCATCTACTCCCTAGTTTGCAGTTTGGTTTTCGTAAAGGCCTTGGAGCTTGTGATGCCCTTCTTACAATCTCCAATGCTGTACAGAAATCCCTTGATTGTGGTCGGGAAGTTGGTATGATTGGCCTTGATTTTAGTGCTGCCTTTGACCGTGTTAATCATGAGGCCCTTGTTTTCAAACTGAAACAGTTGGGAGTGGGTGGGTCGTTTATTAGCATTATTACTGATATTTTAAGTAATAGATCTCAAAGAGTTGTTGTTGATGGGCACCATAGTGATTATTGGAATGTGATATCCGGTGTTCCACAGGGTAGTGTTCTCGGCCCATTACTTTTCATACTATATACACATGACATGTGGTTTGGCCTAGAAAACAAGCTTGTTGCATATGCAGATGATGTTACTCTCTTTGCATCAATTCCATCCCCTGAATGTAGATCTAGGGTTGGTGAATCCCTTAATAGAGATTTAGCTAGAATTAGTGCATGGTGCAAATTATGGGGTATAAGGTTGAATCCTAACAAAACTCAAAGTATGATTGTAAGTAGGTCAAGGACGGTGGTTCCTCAACATCCGGATCTCAGTATTGATAATGTTTCTTTAAATATGTATGACTCTTTCAAAATTTTAGGTGTGATTCTCGACAGTAAATTTACTTTTGAGAAACATATAAGGTCTGTGTCTTCTTTAATTTCACAAAAAATAGGCTTATTGAGAAAGTCTTTCAAGATTTTCGGTGATCAATCTATTCTGAAGAAGTGTTTTAATTCTTTCATTCTACCTTGTTTTGAGTATTGTTCTCCTGTCTGGTGCTCAGCTGCTGATTCTCATCTTAATTTGTTGGACAGAAACTTACGGTCTATTAAATTTCTTATTCTTGATGTAGATATTAATCTTAGGCACCGTCGTTCAATTAGTTCATTATGTATGTTGCATAAGATTTTTCACAACTCTGATCATCCTTTACATTCAGATCTCCCTGGATAATTCTATCCTGTTCGTAATACTAGGCAGGCAGTTAATTCTAATAGCCAGGCCTTCTCCATCACGAGGCTCAATACTACGCAGTACTCTAGAAGTTTTATTCCAGCTGTGACCAAGTTGTGGAATGATCTTCCTAATCGGGTGGTTGAATCAGTAGAACTTCAAAAGTTCAAAGTTGGAGCAAATGCTTTTTTGTTGACCAGGCGGACATAGTCTTTTTATAGTTTATTTATGACATATTTGTTTTTGATGTTGTTGATAGTTTATTATGTGACATGTCTGTTTTGACGTTGTTTCTTATTTTAAAATGATTTATTGTTAATTTGTTCACTTCATTTATTTATTTCCTTATTTTCTTTCCTCACTGGGCTATTTTTCCCTGTTGGAGCCCCTGGGCTTATAGCATCTTGCTTTTCCAACTAGGGTTGTAACTTGGATAGTAATAATAGTAATAATAATAATAGTGGAACAGTCTCTCACAGGCAACTTGGCTTTTCCGAATGTAACACTAGGTTAGGAGGCTACCCCTATTTGTAGTTTGAAAATGTCATGAAAGTTGGTAAAAGGTAATTTGGACTTTGCAATAAAGGATTCATTGGCTGTTAAAGGGAAGGACGTACTGCTGGGTTATGAGCTTTGTCCCATAGTAACGGAAAAACCATTGAAGTATAGTCCATAACTGAACTCGAGAAGGATTACTCATATCAGTTTCCTAGCTGTGTGTCGACTAGGAGTATGACGAAGAAAGTGGCTGCTGAAAAAGAAAGAGATGTCGAAATAGCAATTAACTTTGAGGATTTTTTTTTTCCTAGGAAGAGAATTCCCTTGATGGTATGCAAGAGGAGAACTTCTGAGTAAACTCGAGCGAAGAGGAACCACCAACGAGTGGACAAGATGAAAAAGAAGAAATGGACCTGGAAGAAATAGAAAACTCAGTGTTAGTAGTAAGACAAGTGAGTAGGAAAAGGCTGATAAGATTGCAATGGACGGATCCAATGCTAATAAAGTATTGTAAAGTATGGTGGACGGGACGGAGCCATAGAAGTCCTAACCCTGTTATTATCTCAAGGATGGGTTGCTTATGAGGAAGAATAGGTCCACCGATATCACTGAAAATTTTAATATTGTTTATATATCATGAGATATTAATTCCCGCATTGTTGAGAAGACAGGTAATTGATGTAGCGCACGAGATAGGACATTTGGGGATGAGGAAGACGATGGAGAAGATTAGGCAACACTTTTACCTGACTTAGCATGCATAAGGACGTGAGCTATATTTGCTATCTATGCCATGTATGTCATACGGCTGGAGAGCCAAATGAGTACATTAAGAAAGCTCCCTTACACCCAATTGAAGTGCGAGGAGAACCCTTCAGCAAGGTAATGATCGATATTGTGGGACCTCTACCAAGGAAGAAAAAAGGTAAAAAATATATGTTAATCTCGATATGTCCAATGAAGAGATACTCAAAAGCCATACCCGTTAGGAACATCGGTGCAAAAATAAACAACAAGAAGACTTTTATACTAAGTCTGGTATACCAGATATCGTTTAAAGTGACCGAGGAACTAATTTCATTTCAATATCATTTTAGGATGTAAAGATACATTTGGATATGAAACAACGAATATCAACTCTTATCATGGGGAGACCCACGGTGCTTTAGAGAGGCTTCACCAAACTTTGAAAACTATATTAACGAAGTTCTGCAACAAAACAGGGAAGATATTCGACATGAAACTACCGTTGGTGTTTTTCGTGGTACAAAATGCTTATCAAGAAACCACTGAATTTAGTCCGAATGAAATGGTATTTGGACGATGGAAGGACAGAGGGAAAACGGATGGAGAATAAGTCAAATATTTGAGGAAAAGGATTGGCCAGATAAGGAAATTTTCTTTAGAAAACCTTAAGATGAATCAAGGAAAAATGAAGAAAGGGTTGATATGAAAAGTAAGGACAGACAGGTTTCCATAGGACAACAGGTATCAGTTTTCCTGTCAATAAGGAGATTCCCCCTCACCAACAAGTTTCAAGGACCATTCAAGATTTTGGAGCTCAGTGACCTGACCTACGTTATCAAAACTCCCAGGAAGAAATAAAAGTCAGAGGAAAGTACACGTCAACCCACTGAAACCTTACTAAGTTAAAAAGAGACCGAGGCTTCACAAGTTTGTATGGCGCAAACCATACAATCCACGTAAGACGACGGTGCATATGTGGGAGGGGCAGTAAGTAAAGTGAATAATTTGTCTATCATTAAATTTGGGAAGAGAAATTAACTCATTTGAACCATGACCAACAAGAGGAAATAAGTTGATTAATTAGAAGTTTCCTTGAAACTGTTTCGTGTGTCCTAAAACGAACCAACCTAATGGAGCATGAGATACTCCACAAAACAACGGAAAAGCTACTTAAACAACACACCCATCAACTGTTACTTTTTTACAAAGACTTCATGAGAAAAGAATTGTACTATTTGTTACAAAACAGATTAGTCGAACAAAGTTCTAGCCATTACTGTTCTCCATGCTTGCTTGTGAAAAATCCGGAGGGATTGTTTATGATGTGCATGGACTATCGAAAGTTAAACTCAATCAATGGTCCCAATATTTATCCATTGCCACTCATCGACCAACTACTTGACAATATTGGACATGCGAGTTTCGTCTCCCAGATCGGCTTATTAAAAGGTTATTATCAAATTCCTTTGGACGACAACGCAAAAATATTATCAGCTTTTATAGCCCCATTCGCATTATATCAATACACCGTCATACCCTTTGGTCTAATGAACTCCCCCGCTACTTTTCAACCTACTTTAGTAGGTAGTAGGTCGGCCAAGGAACCAGCAACCCGTTGAGATACTACCGCTAGAGAGTTAAAGGGGCTTTGAGTGGCCAGACAGTACTGCTTTGGATCCTTCTTTCTGGTTACGGTTCATTTTCCCTTCACCTTCATATACACACTGAATAGTCTGGCTTATTCTTTACATATTCCCCTCTGTCCTCATACACCTGACAACACAGATTACCAAACATTTTTTTTTCCACTCAAGGGGTTACTGCACTCTAAATGTTCCGTGGCCACTTTTCTCTTGATAAGGGTAGAAGAGACTCTTTAGCTATGGTAAGCAGCTCTCCTAGGAAACGGAAACTCCAAAATCAAACCATTCTTCTCCAGTCGGTAGTGGCATGGTCTTCCACTGCCTTGGGTTAGAGTTCTCTTGTTTGTGGGTACACTCAAGTACACTATTTTATCTTATTTCCCTTCCTCTTGTTTTGCTAAAGTTTTTTATAATTTATGTAGGATATATTTATCTTAATGTTGTTACTCTTCTTATAATATTTTTTCCTTTTTTCCTATCCTCACTGGGCTATTTTCCCTGTTGGAGCCCTTAGGCTTATAGCATCTTGCTTTTCAAATTAGGGTTATATCTTAGCTATTAATAATAATAATAATAATAATAATAATAATAATAATAATAATGTGATTGATAATCTCGATGATATTATGGTGTATTCATCGACCTGGGAAGAAAATCTGTGAATCCTGAAGAAGGTATTTCAAAAGCTGCGAGGACCATACATGATGATTAACCTGGAGAAAAGCGAATTTGGAAAGGCAATAGTTCGGTACTTGGGTTTTGAAGTAGGAAAAGGACTATTCACCCCGGTAGCTGCTAACATTGAAGGACTAAGGAAAACATCAGACCCTACATCAAGGAAGCAGTTACAATGCTTTTTAGGGATGGCAGGATTCTACCAACATTTTACCTGAACTTTTCGGCTGTAGTCGTTCCCTTGACGGATTTGACAAGCCCAAGGAAAAAAAATTTGTATGGACCAGCAAGTACCAAGAATCCTTCGACATGATAAAGGCCACATTAACTTCAAATTTGATACTGCGAGCACCTGATTTGAACAAGAAATTCCTTATCCAAGTGGATGTGTTGGATTAGGGATTAGAGCTGTTTTATTGCAAGAGGAGGAGGAAGGAATTTTTCACCCCGTTTGATTTATGTCAACAAAGCTGAAGAAACATCAGCGAGCCTACTTGACAGTTGAAAAGGAATTACTAGCCTTAGTCACAGCAATAAGCAAGTTTGAGGTCTATATGAATCGACCAAAAAAGAAGATATAGTGTATTCTAATTAAAATTCTTTAACTTTTGTTAATATGATGAGAAATAATAATCGAAGGTTAACTAGGTGATCATTATATTTTCAACCGTAAGGTATTGATGCAAAGCATATATCACGTAAACATATCATGGTTGCTGATTATAACCATCTCAGGCTGAATCAATGGATTCAGGGACGGAATAATTTTTTTTTTTCGTGGATGGGACCTATCTTACGAAACTGGTCAAGTGTAGAGTAAATACTATAGTTTATTAAAGATTTCATTTATATTTTACTTTTGCATTTACGAAATGAATAGCCAACCCTTAAGATGAGTTCCTCTCGTGTAGATTAAAATTTATTTTGTAAACTACCCAACACTTTCGTTGTTAATTTCATTGTATTCTTCATTCAAGTCAGTAAATATAAATCTACATTATTTTTAAGAATCAAGTTTCTATTTCACATATTTTTTTACAAGGTCTTAATTAATCTGTTTGAATGTTGTGCAACCCATACGAGATATGAACAAGGACTTATGTAAAAGTTTTTCATATTTTCATGAGGTATTCCTTCATGTTTGATAGAAAAAACGCAGATCAGATATTGTGCCAGGTGCTTTGGAAGATTCTGGAGGGACCTGGTGATAGATGTTACCTTCTTTTATTTCAAGGACAAAGGGTCGGTGGAGATAGCTGACTGAGAGGGCCGTCTAGCGTTTTGTGGGTACATTTTCGAGAGAGCAATACTTGTTAACTCTGACACCCTTAGTCCAGTCCCCAAGCTACCAGACCTTGGTTCTGGAGGCTTGTGGAAGTAGCTAAGTTTCATATAAAAACGACACCAGGGTTGCATAGTTCAGGTAGAGAATCCCAGCCTCAAGTCATAGGCATCTCCCACCTCTGTCTCACTCTCATACGCAGCTGAGTGTAACCTTTTGAAAATATAGAATGAAATATCTAAGTTTTAGTGTGACATGTTTTTGTGAGCATAGTGGTTACTTATAAACACTCTCTGAGAGATTTTGTAAACGGCTCTGTAGTAACTAGAAACGTATTTGTATCGTCATCTGGTTATCTCTATTCATTAAATATTAGACTTAAATATTGTATTAGAATTTATTTTTTCAAGTGAGAAGAGTGATTGTAAGATTTTCAAAAATATTTCTTTTGACTTATCATAAGGTTTATTCAGATTTAATACTGCAAGTCGAGGGATTATATAATTTTCAGATCGTAAAATGTTTGTCTTAATCAAAGTTTTGTTCAGACTTAATATTTCATTTGATTTTTTTTTTTATGTATTCTTTCTCAAACTGTTGTAATTATATGGAAAATATGGAATGCTATATATTACATTATTATCATTTCCAGAACTATTCTTAATAACATGTTTTTTAATGTACAATTATATGTAACACTACAGCAATATCTAGTTTTTTCAAAAGGGGTATAACATCTAAAAAAAAAAAAAACATGAAATGGCAAACAAATCATATTATTAATTGGGATCTTGTCAAGATTAGCAAACCCAACCATCACCGGGTTCGCTATTCTTTACATGTGGAAAATTGGGTTCCCTATTCTTGACATGTGAAAATGAGATTCGTTAATCTTTACACGAGCTTTTCAGTTGCTACTTAAAGCTACTATTAACTTGTTGAGCTTTCTTTTGTTCACTCAAATAGCTAGTTAAATATTTTTGTACTTTCTTGAACAGCTAGATGAGTAATTAAACAAGTCCAAGCATTTCCATTCGTACTTAAAGTTTCTATTTACTTGTTAAACATTTTTCTATTCACTTAATCAGCTAGTTCAATTTTTTTCCTACTTATTTAAACAGCTGGTTGATTAATTACCCAAATCTTTCATAAATGGTTTTCATCTATATACTATAAAAGAAAAACTAATTTAGATATTCAGATATCCATTATCCCTCAAAATGGGTAGGTCTACGTTTACGGAGGTTGTGAAACCATTAGTTGGGAAGGAAATGTTACCTATGATTGAGTGGATGAAGAACAAATCAATTATTCGACGGGAATTAAAATGTGAATCACGCGGTATATTTATGAACTGGATAAAGTGCTGGGCCTCTGTAGACGGTTATGTCTGGAGATGCCAGGTAAAAGATTGTTCACGGTATAAACGAAACTCATCCATAAGGAAGGACTCATTTTATTTTGCAAAATTTTTTTGCACTTCCTTGACCGGGAGGCAGGCATCCACGCACAGCATATTGAGTGGTATTGGGTAAAGCGAAAATCAAGAAGATGCGAGGATGCCAGTGTGAATTTCTACCAAGCTATTTGAACCAGTTTATGTGGATGCAACGAAATACGGGTAACAGATTAATTGAGTTCTATCTTCTAATTGCTTTTCAATTTCTCTTTGATTCCTAAGATGTTTATTTAACTTTTTACTTTTTTTGTGACTCATAAGATATTGATTTTAACAGAAAGCTTTTAACTCATAAATTTTTCTTCCATCAATATATTTCCAACATATTTTTTCTTCGTCTACCTTTTCTATTTTTTTTTTTCATAGTGCAGAACATTTCATCAAGTTTGGCAAACCCAACCATCACCGGGTTCGTTATTCTTGACGTGAGGTTAACTGGGTTCGCTAATCTTTACAAGTGGAAAATTGGGTTCGTTATTCTTTACATGTAGAAAATGGGGTTCCTTAATCTTGACAGGGAAATGTGGGGTTCGCTAATCTTGACAAGATCCATTATTTGTTTCCTTCCTCTCTAATTGGACACTATAAAATGTTTTCTTAGCCTTATTCATACATTTTTCTAAGAAATATTTGGGATAACAAAGATTTGTTGCAATTTTTTTCTTTCTATTTTAGTGAACTCCTGCTCAATGTAATCTGGGCTACAAATTCTCAATGCCCTAAGGTACATGGAGGAAAGAAACTGAATGCTTTATATTTTTAGAGTGACCGGAGTAAATATGTACATATGAGAAAGTATTTGTAGGCTTTCTATATATGGAAAACTTAAATTTATCTGTTTCTGAAACTATCAAAACGTCTAAAAATGGGATACGGTTATTTTCTTCATTTTCTATAGTGAATTTTATTGATGGTACTAATGAATTAATGATTGAAACAAAACTCTCAAGATTAAGATTTTTCTGAAATACCTAAAACATCATCAACATATCGATACCAAACAATTTGGGAAGACCACACTGAAGGAATTAATCTAGATTCAAAAAATTCCATACACATGTTGGATAAAAGTGGGGACAAATGATTACCCATAGCCATACCAAAAACTTGTTCATAGAAATCTCCATTAAAACTAAATTTACACTTTTTAATGCACAAACAAATGAGCTCAATAATAGTCTGGGTTGATAAAGGTAAATCATAAGCATCTAAAATAAAATCTAAGCCCAGGTCTGTTTTCCGTTAATCCAGTATTATCCTTTTATCTAAAATCTTACTTCTCCGGAATTATTAAGAAACTGACAGCTGTTGGATCCCCTTCTCCTGTATAAATACGATGTCTTTGTATATGTATTCTCATTGCTGAGTTTGATAATGTCCTGAGTGGATGAAAGTACTAAATCCAATCAAGTCTTTTTCATTTTTCCTTTCATGGCTATAATACATTTTATAATCATCACGTGTCATCTTTCGTGATTTCTACACATACACACACACACACACACACACACACATATATATATATATATATATATATATAAATATATATATATATATATATATCTATATCTCTCTCTCTCTCTCTCTCTCTCTCTCTATATATATATATATATATATATATTTATATATATATATATATATATGTATATATATATATATATATATATGTGCGCGTGTGTGTGTGTGTGTGTGAGTGTGTGTGTGTGTGCGTGAATTGTGGAAGGAAGGAGTGAAAGTGAAAGCGAAAGAGAAGAAGAGGGCTTTTGAAGAATAGCTTCACAGTAATAATATAGAGAAGTGTGAAAGATATAGAGATAAAAATGTGGAAGTAGAGCAAGTGAGGCAAAGAGGGCAGCTGACTTGAGGCGGGGTCAGGGACTGGGTCATTCTTATGAAGAGAATAAGAAATATTGGGAAGAAGTGAAGAGAGTAAGGAAGCCTGGTTTAAGAATTGAAGAGACAGTGAAAGATGGAAATGGAAGGTGGTTAAAATGAGGGAGACAAGAAAAAGATGGGAGTATTTTCAAAGCTTACTGAATGTTGAGGATATAATTGCTGATGCAGGTGTTGTGGTGCATGTAATTGGAGATGAGAATGAGAGAGAGATCACAATAGAGAAAGTGATAAAAGCACTAGATGAAAAGAGAGTAGGAAAATCATCTGGTATGGATGGTGTGAGAGCTGAGATGTTGAAGGTTGGTGAGATTGTTTAATAGGTGTTTTGTGTTGTCAATGGTACCAGTAGATTGGGTTTGTGCGTGTATTGTACCACTATATAAGGAAAGGGATACGTGCACGAGTGTTGTAATTCAAGGGGTATTAGTTTGTTGAGTTTAGTTGAAAAAGTATATGGTAGAGTACTGATTAATAGTATTAAGGATAAAACAGATAATGCAATCTTAAAAGTACAGGGGGGTTTTAGAAGAGGTAAGGGTTGTATGAATCAGATTTTTACAGTTAGGCTGTTATGCGAGAAATATTTAGCAAAAGATAAGGAGGGGTATGTTGCGTTTATGGATCTGGAGAAAGCGTATGATAGAATTGATAGGGAAGCAATATGGGAATGTGATGAGGTTATATGGAGTTAGTGGAAGGTTGTTGCAAGCAGTGAAAAGTTTCTACAATGGTAGTAAAGCATGTGTTAAGATAGAAAATGAAGTGAGTGATTGGTTTCCGGTGAGAGTGGGGCTGAGACAGGGATGTGTGATGTCGACGTGGTTGTTTAACTTGTATTTTGATGGAGTGGTGAGAGAGTTGAATGCTCAAGTCCTTGGATGAGAATTGAAACTAGTAGACGAGAATGACCATGAATGGGAGGTAAATCAGTTGTAGTTTACGGATGATACTGTACTGGTTGCAGACGCGGAAGAGAAGCTTGGCCCATTAGTGACAGAATTTGGAAAGGTGTGTGAGAGAAGGAAGTTGAGAGTTAATGTGGGTAAGAGTAAGGTTATGAGATGTACGAGAAGGGAAGGTGGTGCGAGGTTGAATGGCATTTTAAATGGACAGTTACTTGAGGAAGTGGATCACTTTAAGTACTTGTGGTCTGTTGTTGCAGCAAATGGTGGAGATGAAGCAGATGTATTTCAGAGAGTGAATGAAGGATGCAAAGAGTTAGGGCCAGTTAAGGGAGTAGTAAGAAGTAAAGGGTTGGGCCTGATTGTAAAGTGAGTTCATTGTGAGAAAGTGATTATACCAGATGTAATATATGGATCGGAATTATGAGGAATGAAAGTGACGGAGACACAGAAATTGAATGTGTTTGAGATGAAGAGTCTAAGGAGTTCGGCTGGTGTATCTCGAGTAGATAGGGTTAGGAATGAAGTAGTGAGGGTGATATCGGGTGTAAGAAATGAGTTAGCAGCTAAAGTGGAAATGAATGTGTTGAGGTGGTTTGGCCATTTGGAGAGAAAGGAAAGGGCTGTCTGCTAAAGGTGATGAATGCAAGAGTTGATGGGGAGAAGTACGAGTGGATGGCCAGTGTTAGGGTGGATGGATGGAGTGAAGAAAACTCTGGATTATAGGAAGATAGATGTGAGAGAGGCAAAGGAGCGTGCTAGAAATAGGATTGAATTGCGAGCAATTGTGACAAAGTTCCGGTAGGACCTGCTGCTTCTTCCAATGCCTTGGTCGACCGCGGAGGTAGCAGCAGTGGGGAATTCAGCGTTTGAAGCCTTA
>NC_090753.1:5851709-5855468 GCF_036898095.1 Palaemon carinicauda
ATCAACGCCTCCACTCCTGATAAATAGGACAACTACTCAACATTGATTGAACCCAATGTGAATGTGGTAGGACTCATATACCTGGTGTGTGGCATACCAGAGCGACTAAAAAAACCGTTCACAGACAACATATGCCAACCGTAGCTCAGGTCCCCAACCAACGACCTCTCCAGCCACTGACTGACGCTGATTAGCTGCAGTTCTGCTTTTACCAATCTGGATTTGGGGCTGCTGCGGGAAAAATGTCAAGATGTTTGTCAGTAACTAAAACACGTATAAATTGGTCATCGCTTATAACATTGGTCTCCGCTGTCACCAATCTTTTCTTTTTTCATGGTATAAGTACGGGAGTGCAATTCTTTTTAGACTACTCCTTGCCACTCCCTATAACATTTAGTTAGATTATACGAAATAAGAAAGGTAAATAATAATAATAATAATAATAATAATAATAATAATAATAATAATAATAATAATAATAATAAAATGTATGAAAAGAAATTCAGAGAGAGAGAGAGAGAGAGGAGAGAGAGAGAGAGAGAGAGATTCACAATTAAAGTTTAATGAAACATTCATGTTGTGAACGTCTTTAGTTATACATCATTCAGAGAAACATTATCTCTCTCTCTCTCTCTCTCTCTCTCTCTCTCTCTCTACTATTATCGAATATATCTTAAGAAAATGTCACCAAATAAATAAAATACCAATTTATAGTATATGTTTTGTTAAATTTACTTTTTCATATCAAGATGATTACATCAAAACACTGAAATAACATTTTTTAATCATAAATTACAAGTTACATGGTAAAAAAAGGACAGGAAAACATTAAACTAGCTATACTTATCTATTTTTTTTCTTAGGTATTTTTTTTTCGTTAATTTTCATATCAGAAATCTGTCGGAGAAAATTATTAATTAACGTTATATGAGAAAAAATAGCCCTCTAATAATTATTTTTATTTGTTTTTACTCAATAATAGAAATGTCGATTAAAAAATTCTTAATGCAATATATATATATATATATATATATATGTATATATATACATATATATATATATATATATAATATATATATATAAATATATATATATATATATATATAGATATATATATATATATATACATATATATATATATATATATATACATATATATATATATATATATATATGTATATATATATATATATATATATGTATATATATATATATATATATATATAAATATACATATATATATATATATATATATATTATCATATATATATATATATATATATATTATCATATATATATATATTATATATTATCATATATATATATATATATGTATATATTATCATATATATATATATATATATATGTATATATATATGTATATATCTACGTTATATATTAATATATATATATATATATATATATTTATATATAAATATATATATATATATATATATGTATATATTACCATATATATATATATATATATATGTATATATATATGTATATATCTACGTTATATATAAATACATATTTATAAATATATATATATATATATATATATATATTATCATATATATATATATATATATATATATTTATATATATATATATATATATATATCTATATCTATATACCAAGGCACTTCCCCCAATTTTGGGGGGTAGCCGACACCAACAATGAAACAAAACAAAAAGGGGACCTCTACTCTCTATGTTCCTTCAGCCTAATCAGGGACTCAACCGAGTTCAGCTGGTACTGCTAGGGTGCCACAGCCCAACCTCCCACATTTCCACCACAGATGAAGCTTCATAATGCTGACTCCCCTACTGCTGCTACCCTCCGCGGTCATCTAAGGCCCCGGAGGAAGCAGCAGGGCCTACTGGAAACTGCGTCACAATCGCTCGCCATTCATTCCTATTTCTAGCACGCTCTCTTGCCTCTCTCACATCTATCCTCCTATCACCCAGAGCTTTCTTCACACCATCCATCCACCCAAACCTCGGCCTTCCTCTTGTACTTCTCCCCTCAACTCTTGTATTCATCACCTTCTTTAGCAGACAACCATTTTCCATTCTCTCAACATGGCCAAACCACCTCAACACATTCATATCCACTCTAGCCGCTAACTCATTTCTTACACCCGTTCTCTCCCTCACCACTTCGTTCCTAACCCTATCTACTCGAGATACACCAGCCATACTCCTCAGACACTTCATCTCAAACACATTCAATTTCTGTCTCTCCATCACTTTCATTCCCCACGACTCCGATCCATACATCACAGTTGGTACAATCACTTTCTCATACAGAACTCTCTTTACATTCATGCCCAACCCTCTATTTTTTACTACTCCCTTAACTGCCCCCAAAACTTTGCAACCTTCATTCACTCTCTGACGTACATCTGCTTCCACTCCACCATTTGCTGCAACAATAGACCCCAAGTACTTAAACTGATCCACCTCCTCAAGTAACTCTCCATTCAACATGACATTCAACCTTGCACCACCTTCCCTTCTCGTACATCTCATAACCTTACTCTTACCCACATTAACTCTCAACTTCCTTCTCTCACACACCCTTCCAAATTCTGTCACTAGTCGGTCAAGCTTCTCTTCTGTGTCTGCTACCAGTACAGTATCATCTGCAAACAACAACTGATTTACCTCCCATTCATGGTCATTCCTCGCCTACCAGTTTTAATCCTCGTCCAAGCACTCGAGCATTCACCTCTCTCACCACTCCATCAACATACAAGTTAAACAACCACGGCGACATCACACATCCCTGTCTCAGCCCCACTCTCACCGGAAACCAATCACTCACTTCATTTCCTATTCTAACACATGCTTTACTACCTTTGTATAAACTTTTCACTGCTTGCAACAACCTTCCACCAACTCCATATAACCTCATCACATCCCACATTGCTTCCCTATCAACTCTATCATATGCTTTCTCCAGATCCATAAACGCAACATACACCTCCTTACCTTTTGCTAAATATTTCTCGCATATCTGCCTAACTGTAAAAATCTGATTCATACAACCCCTACCTCTTCTAAAACCACCCTGTACTTCCAAGATTGCATTCTCTGTTTTATCCTTAATCCTATTAATCAGTACTCTACCATACACTTTTCCAACTACACTCAACAAACTAATACCTCTTGAATTACAACACTCATGCACATCTCCCTTACCCTTATATAGTGGTACAATACATGCACAAACCCAATGTACTGGTACCATTGACAACACAAAACACATATTAAACAATCTCACCAACCATTCAAGTACAGTCACACCCCCCTTCCTTCAACATCTCAGCTTTCACACCGTCCATACCAGATGCTTTTCCTACTCTCGTTTCATCTAGTGCTCTCCTCACTTCCTCTATTGTTATCTCTCTCTCATTCTCATCTCCCATCACTGGCACCTCAACACCTGGAACAGCAGTTATATTTGCCTCCCTATTATCCTCAACATTCAGCAAACTTTCAAAATATTCCGCCCACCTTTTCCTTGCCTCCTCTCCTTTTAACAACCTTCCATTTCCATCTTTCACTGTCTCTTCAATTCTTGCGCCAGCCTTCCTTACTCTCTTCACTTCTTTCCAAAACTTCTTCTTATTCTCTTCATATGACTGACCCAATCCCTGACCCCACCTCAGGTCAGCTGCCCTCTTTGCCTCACGTACCTTGCGCTTTACTTCCACCTTTTTCTCTCTATATTTTTTCATACTTCTCTATACT
>NC_090753.1:5863468-5878468 GCF_036898095.1 Palaemon carinicauda
ATTTAAACAACTAAAATTAAATTAGAACAAAACTGAATTCATGGTGGTGGGCAAGACAAACAGCGTGAGAAACGTAGGTGATATTCAAATGAACATAAATAATGACTCGGGGACGATATCTAGTAAAGTTCGAGATCTAGGTGTATTCCTTTACTGTAACCTGTCTCTAAATGCCCAAATAAATAACTTAATAAAATGTGCTGGTTATCATCTAAGAAGTATTGCGTTTATAAAAAAGTACCTGGACGAAAATTCTGTTAAGAAACTTGTCATGAACTGTGTTATTACCAGGATTAACTACTGCAACTCTATCGACTAAAATTTACCAAAAGTCTAACTTAAGGAATTACAAAACATACTAAACAGAGGAGCAAGACTTATAAAAGGTGTCCCACCTAGAGAAAGGATCACCCCTATACTAATTGATTTACACTGGCTGCCGATTAAAGCAAGAATTGAAATTAAAATGTGTACAATAATCCACCAAGTTATCAGAAGCGGTTGTCCAAAATACTTAAGAGAATTGCTACATATTTCTCAGCCAACAAATCGTGTCGACACGAGAATAGTTACAGATGGCTTCAAACTGTTGGAACCTAGATTTATGTCCACTTTGAGCTCCAGAGCCCTTGAATATGCGGCCCCAAGACTTTATAATAAGCTCCCACGGAACATTTGAATGATTGAAGACATTAAGGATTTCAAGAGGAAACTGAAGACTTTCTTATTTTATGAGTCTTTTGACAGTGACGATTTAACGGTAAATGAACAATATGTGGCTTGATAAGATAAATACTGTGAACGAACAAGGTAAAACAACAGTGGAGGTCCTGTAGAAAGTGGGGTTCCCCTGCTGTATGGGACCGGAAAAGACGCCATCAAAGTAAAATAAAGTAAAGGATATTGTGCGATACAGGTTGTTACCATAGCATTGTGAAACGAAGAGTACACCCATTAGTGAAACAGTCTTTCATAGGCAACTTGGCTTTTCCGAATGTAACACTAGGTTAGGAGGCTACCCCTATTTGTAGTTTGAAAATGTCATGAAAGTTAGTAAAAGGTAATTTGGACTTTGCAGTAAAGGATTCATTGGCTGTTAAAGGAAAAGACGTCCTGCTGGGTTATGAGCTTTGTCCCATAGTAACGGAAAAACCATTGAAGTATAGTCCATAACTGAACTCGAGAAGGGTTACTCATATCAGTTTCCTAGCTGTGTGTCGACTAGGAGTATGACGAAGAAAGTGGCTGCTGAAAAAGAAAGAGATGTCGAAATAGCAAATAACTTAGAGGATTTTTTTTTTCCGAGGAAGAGGATTCCCTTGATGGTATGCAAGAGGAGAACTTCTGAGTAAGCTCGAGCGAAGAGGAACCACCAACGAGTGGACAAGATGAAAAAGAAGAAATGGACCTGGAAGAAATAGAAAACTCAGTGTTAGTAGTAAGACAAGTGAGTAGGAAAAGGCTGATAAGATTGCAACAGACGGATCCAATGCTAATAAAGTATTGTAAAGTATGGTGGACGGGACGGAGCCACAGAAGTCCTAACCCTGTTATTATCTCAAGGATGGGTTGCTTATGAGGAAGAATAGGTCCACCGATATCAGTGAAAATGTTAATATTGTGGATACATAGTGAGATATTAATTCCCGCATTGTTGAGAAGACAGGTAATTGCTGTAGCGCACGAGATAGGACATTTGGGGATGAGGAAGACGATGGAGAAGATTAGGCAAGAATTTTACCTGACTTGGCATGCATAAAGACGTGAGCTATATTTGCTGTCTATGCCATGTATGTCATACGGCTGGAGAGCCAAATGAGTGCATTAAGAAAGCTCCCTTACACCCGATTGAAGTGCGAGGAGAACCCTTCAGCAAGGTAATGATCGATATTGTAGGACCTCTACCAAGGAAGAATAAAGGTAAAAAATATATGTTAATCTTGATATGTCCAATGAAGAGATACTCAAAAGCCATTCCCATTAGGAACATCGGTGCAAAAATAATCAACATGAAGACTTTTATACTAAGTCTGGTATACCAAATATCGTTTAAAGTGACCGAGGAACTAATTTCATTTCAATATCATTTTAGGATGTAAAGATACATTTGGATATGAAACAACAAATATCAACTCTTATCATGGGGAGACCCAAGGTGCTTTAGAGAGGTTTCACCAAACTTTGAAAACTATGTTAACGAAGTTCTGCAACAAAACAGGGAAGATTTTCGACATGAAACTACCGTTGGTGTTATTCGAGGTACAAAATGCTTATCAAGAAACCACTGAATTTAGTCCGAATGAAATGGTATTTGGACGATAAGTACGAGGAACGACTAAAATGCTAGCAGAAAAATGGAAGGACAGAGAGAAAACGGATGGAGAATACGTCAAAAATTTGAGGAAAAGGATTTGCCAGATAAGGAGATTTTCTTTAGAAAACCTTAAGATGAATCAAGGAAAAATGAAGAAAGGGTTGATATGAAAAGTAAGGACAGACAGGTTTCCAAAGGACAACAGGTATCAGTTTTCCTGTCAATAAGGAGATTCCCCCTCACCAACAAGTTTCAAGGACCATTCAAGATTTTGGAGCTCAGTGACCTGACCTACGTTATCGAAACTCCCAGGAAGAAATAAAAGTCAGAGGAAAGTACACGTTGACCCTCTGAAACCTTACTAAGTTAAAAAGAGACCAAGGCTTCACAAGTTTGTATGGCGCAAACCATACAATCCACGTAAGACGACGGTGCATATGTGGGAGGGGCAGTAAGTAAAGTGAATAATTTGTCTATCATTAAATTTGGGAAGAGAAATTAACTCATTTGAACCATGAGCAACAAGAGGAAATAAGTTGATTAATTAGAAGTTTCCTTGAAATTGTTTCGTATGTCCTAAAACGAACCAACCTAATGAAGCATGAGATACACCACAAAACAACGGAAAAGCTACTTAAACAACACACCCATCAACTGTTACTTCATGAGAAAAGAATTGTACTATTTGTTACAAAACAGATTAGTCGAACAAAGTTCTAGCCATTACTGTTCTCCATGCTTGCTTGTGAAAAATCCGGAAGGATTGTTTATGATGTGCATGGACTATCGAAAGTTAAACTCAATCAATGGTCCCAATATTTATCCATTGCCACTCATCGACAAACTACTTGAGAATATTGGACATGCGTGTTTCGTCTCCCAGATCGGCTTATTAATTTAAAAGGTTATTATTAAATTCCTTTGGACGACAACGCAAAAATATTATCAGCTTTTATAGCCCCATTCGCATTATATCAATACACCGTCATACCCTTTGGTCTAATGAACTCCCCCGCTACTTTTCAACCTACTTTATTAGGTAGTAGGTCGGCCAAGGCACCAGCAACCCGTTGAGATACTACCGCTAGATAGTTAAAGGGGGCTTTGTCTGGCCAGACATTACTGAATTGGATCCTTCTCTCTGGTTACGGTTAATTTTCCCTTCGCCTTCATATACACACTGAATAGTCTGGCTTATTCTTTACATATTCTCCTCTGTCCTCATACACCTGACAACACAGATTATCAAACAATTTTTTTCCCACTCAAGGGGTTACTGCACTCTAAATGTTCCGTGGCCACTTTTCTATTGATAAAGGTAGAAGAGACTATGGTAAGCAGCTCTCCTAGGAAACGGAAACTCCAAAATCAAACCATTCTTCTCCAGTCGGTAGTGGCATGGTTTTCCACTGCCTTGGGTTAGAGTTCTCTTGTTTGTGGGTACACTCGAGTACACTAATTTATCTTATTTCCCTTCCTCTTGTTTTGCTAAAAAAAATTATAGTTTATATAGGATATATTTATTTTAATGTTGTTACTCTTCTTAAAATATTTTTTCCTTTTTTCCTCTCCTCACTGGGCTATTTTCCCTGTTGGAGCCCTTAGGCTTATAGCATCTTGCTTTTCCAATTAGGGTTATAGCTTAGCTTTTAATAATAATAATAATAATAATAATAATAATAATAATAATAATAATAATAATAATAATAATGATAATAATAATAATAATAATGTGATTGATACTCTTGATGATATTATGGTGTTTTCATCGACCTGGGAAGAAAATCTATGAATCCTGAAGAAGGTATTTCAAAAGCTGCGAGGACCATACATGATGATTAACCTGGAGAAAAGCGAATTTGGAAAGACAATAGTTCGGTACTTGGGTTTTGAGGTAGGAAAAGGACTATTCAGCCCGGTAGCTGCTAACATTGAAGGACTAAGGAAAACATCACACCCTACATCAAGGAAGCAGTTACAATGCTTTTTAGGGATGGCAGGATTCTACCGACATTTTACCTGAACTTTTTGGCTGTAGTCGTTCCCTTGACGGATTTGATAAGCCCAAGGAAAAAAATTTGTATGGACCAGCAAGTACCAAGAATCCTTCGACATGATAAAGGCCACATAGACTTCAAATTCGATACTGCGAGCATCTGATTTGAACAAGAAATTCCTTATCCAAGTGGATGTGTTTGATTAGGGATTAGAGCTGTTTTATTGCAAGAGGAGGAGGAAGGAATTTTTCCCCCTGTTTGATTTATGTCAACAAAGCTGATGAAACATCAGCGAGACTACTTGACAGTTGAAAAGGAATTGCTACCCTTAGTCACAGCAATAAGCAATTTTGAGGTCTATATGAATCGACCAAAAAAGAAGATATAGTGTATTCTAATTGAAATTCTTTAACTTTTGTTAATCTGATGAGAAATAATAATCGAAGGTTAACTAGGTGATCATTATTTTTTCAACCGTAAGGTATTAATGCAAACTATATATCACGTAAACATATCATGGTTGCTGATTATTCATCTTAGGCTGAATCAATGGATTCAGGGACGGAATAATTTTTTTTTTTCGTGGATGGGAGCTATCTTACGAAACTGGTCAAGTGTAGAGTAGATACAATAGTTTATTAAAGATTTCATTTATATTTTATTTTTGCATTTAATAAATAGCCAACCCTTAAGATGAGTTCCTCTCGTGTAGATTAAAATTTATTTTGTAAATTACCCAACACTTTCGTTGTTAATTTCATTGTATTCTTCATTTAAGTCAGTAAATATAAATCTACATTATTCTTAAAAATCAAGTTTCTATTTCACATATTTTTTTACAAGGTCTTAATTAATCTGTTTGAATGTTGTGTAACCCATACGAGATATGAACAAGGACTTATGTAAAAGTTTTTCATATTTTTATGAGGTATTTCTTCATATTTGATAGAAAAAACACAGATCAGATATTGTGCCAGGTGCTTTGGAAGATTCTGGAGGGACCTGGTGATAGATGTTACCTTTTTTTATTTCAAGGACAAAGGGTCGGTGGAGATAGCTGACTGAGAGGGCCGTCTAGCGTTTTGTGGGTACATTTTCGAGAGAGCAATACTTGTTAACTCTGACACCCTTAGTCCAGTCCCCATGCTACCAGACCTTGGTTCTGGAAGCTTCCGGAAGTAGCTAAGTTTCATATAAAAACGACACCAGGGTTGCATAGTTCAGGTAGAGAATCCCAGCCTCAAGTCATAGGCATCTCCCACCTCTGTCTCACTCTCATACGCAGCTGAGTGTAACCTTTTAAAAATGTTGAATGAAATATCTAAGTTTTAGTGTGACATGTTTTTGTGAGCATAGTGGTTACTTATAAACACTCTCTGAGAAATTTTGTAAATGGCTCTGTAGTAACTAAAAACGTATTTGTGTCGTCATCTGGTTATCTCTATTCATTAAGTATTAGACTTAAATATTGTATTAGGATTTTTTTTTTCAAGTGAAAAGAGTGATTGTAAGATTTTCAAAAATATTTCTTTTGACTTATCATAAGGTTTATTCAGATTTAATACTGCAAGTCGAGGGATTATATAATTTTCAGATCGTAAAATTTTTGTCTTAATCAAAGTTTTGTTCAGACTTAATATTTCATTTGATTTATTTTTTTTATGTATTCTTTTTCAAACTGTTTTAATTTATATGGAATATATTTATTTTTTAAGTGTATTATTCTAATCACCAGTAGTATTTGCTTGTATTCTGTTAAAGAATCAAAGTTAGAGTTTTTTAAGTAATTCTTAAGAATAATTACCCAGTTTGTATATACATATATATATATATATATATATATATATATATATATATATATATATATATATATATATATATATATATATATATATATATATATATATATATTAATTTAGTTATTCATGGGCTGGTATGTGTTTTAACAGACACGTGATTTGGACATTTCTGGGTTGCATACAACTGTCTCAGTATATGAAGTATATTAAAACTTTACCATTATGAAAGATGCTTTGGCCCGGATAAGCAGGGTTTCTTATATCAGTGAGAGAGAGAGAGAGAGAGAGAGAGAGAGAGAGAGAGAGAGAGAGAGAGAGAGAGAGAGAGAATCACATTGCAAGCGCATACACGTAATACACGTGCATTCTATGGTTCACTTCTAAAACATACATACATGTTAAAACGGGTTCCCGCCCTAGAAAAAAGAGCAGTTGGTAGTACATCTTATAGGATGAGCATGTTTTAAGCTATTAATGAAGCCCAATTCTTTTTTAGCACGGATTTTAATTAAGAAACCCTTCGGTTAGTGGGATAACAAGAAAAGTTACCATATAAGGGCATGTCATTGGTGGCTTAGAAGTGTCAGTGTTCACGAAGATATATGTTTTGGCATCTAAATCTTCCGGCATATGTTGCTTCACTTGGAATTTATAAGTCTTGATGCTAAGAGTAAATTTTACCCACTCTGTGACGTTGCTATAAAGAGCATACAAAAAGGTAGCTTTAGATCGTATGAGCATGTATGGAACACATGTAGTACATGGCTCCCCATTTAAACACAGATATATGTGGAATAGCCCACCCTGCTTTAGAGAAGCAAACTACGGATAGGTTTTTTGGCAGAAGACACGCATGTTTTAGGCTATGAATTCAGACCCATTATTTTGCCACGAATGTTAATTAAGAAATATTTGGCTTATAACGAATCACAAAAAAAAAAGGGCCCATGTAAGGAAGCGTTAGATTTAGCTTATCAGTGTGGTTCCATAGGAAAACGTTCTTCGGAGAGTGCAGATCTGTCATTATTTTTGCTCCAATGGGGCATTTTAAATCTGGCCGTATTAAGTGATGTAGGTGATTAAGATTGCTGGAGAAGGTTGCAGATGGTATATAAAACTCATCAGAGCTAGCCGAGCCCCATTTAAGCTACTGAGTCATCCAGGACATCCTTAGGAGTGGTTCTTAATCCAAGTAGTACAAGGAAATCTAAATATACCTATTGGAGTCCTTATAGAAGAACATCAAGGCTGCTTTTAGCGAGCAATAAAAGCATTCAATCATTCCATTGGTAACAGGTTATAGGTTTTTTTTTATGTAGGTTGATGCCAGAAGATCTGCTCATGATGTCGACAATTGAGAGATGAAGGACGTGAAATTGGAAGCAATATGCTCAGGGATACAAAATATCACTATCCACCCTAAGAGTAAGGCAGTTATATAACCCTGGATAGGTACGCTCCTCGGACACCCCTTTAAGGGTATACTCGGACGCGCAACCCCGACGCCAAAAAAAATTCTTGAAAAATCAGTTTTTTGCAGTAACCTCCTTTTTTCTTTTGCCAAAAAAAACTTCAATGAATGCTTAAAACAACTGTAAAGATAAATACTACTCATCTGCAGAAAAACTATTTATTATAAATATTTTAAAAAAATTAAGTAGAAAAAAAGACCTTACATAAAAATTCATAAAAAAAGTTTATACATATATACACAAATCCTTTAGGGAATTGATTCTTGAATGTTTAGGACACATCTTGATGTATTTTGGATGAAGTCAGACCCATGGAGGTGAAGATCTGAAATGAGAAAAAAAGGGTAACTTTTTTTGGCCAAAAAAATTTGTCCAAATTTCATGAATTTTTTTGGGTACCCAAATGAAATAGGAAGTGGCTAATTTTTTTAGGGAATAAACATATGTTATCCTAAAATAGAAATATGTAAAAAAATCTTCATTATTTTGTAAATTACATTTATATCAGGGGCCATATCTAAAGGTAATTTTTTGAATACTTAGAAATTTCATAAAAAAAATACATATATTTAATATATAATATGATATTTATGCAGGTAAAAATATACCAAAATATCACAAATTCTATAGGGAACAAGAATATATATATAGATAGGGCAACTTACGCTTCGGATATGTCCACAAAATGGCCGCCAACCACACTGACTCAGACTCCCTAATCTGCCACTCTAAATGTAGGAAGGGTATGTCAATTTCAAGGTGTTATTTACTAATCTAATTATTCTTGGATATGCATAAAAATTGTATAGTGGGTTGCTGGATAATTGTCGATTATTTTACGACTATAAAATTAAAATTCTGACCCAAAAAAATTTTTTGAAGGGAAATAAAATCGAAAAAAAAAAATTGATGATATTCAATCAAAAAAGAAGTAAACAAAATTTTCCGACAAATAAACATCTAGAGGAATCATTACTCTGTGATAGTTACTTAGTACGTAGTAATTTTGAAAGAAATGGGAAAAAACGATAAAGTGGCAATCGCAGGAAAATCGAACACAAACCTATATATACGCCATATCTGGCTAAAAATAAAGATAGGCATGGGTAGCCAGATCATCTAGAAACACTTTCCAACACTATAAAAATACAAGTTTTGCGACACTACTTGCCAATTCCTTACGGTAACATGACTAAGCAAAAATATACAAAACAAATAAAAAGGGGCACTCGCGGAAAAATGGCTAACATTCTAATATACGGCATTTCAGAAGAAAAAAAAATTCAGCCACGTGCTAGGCAAACCATCAAGGCACATTTTCCGACAAATAAACATCTAAATGAATCATTACTCTGTGATAGTTCCTTAGTACGTAGTAATTTTGAAAGAAATTGGAAAAAACGAAAAAATGGCAATCACAGGAAAATCGAACACATAGGCTACCTATATATACGCCATATCTGGCTAAAAAAAAAAAAAGATAGGCATGGGTAGCCAGATCATCTAGAAACACTTCCCAACACTATAAAAATATAAGTTTTGCAACACTTCTTGCCAATTCCTTACGGTAACATGACTTAGTAAAAAAATGAAAAACAAATAAAAAGGGGCACTCGCGGAAAAATGGCCAACATTTTATGATACGCATTTCAGGAAAAAAAATTCAGCCACGTGCTAGGCAAACCATCAAGGCACATTTTCCGACAAATAAACATCTAAATGAATCATTACTCCGTGATAGTTCCTTAGTACGTAGTAATTTTGAAAGAAATGGGAAAAAACGAAAAAATGGCAATCACAGGAAAATCGAACACATACCTATATATACGCTATATCTGGCTAAAAAAAAATAGGCATTGGTAGCCAGATCATCTAAAAACACTTTCCAACACTATAAAAATATAAGTTTTGCGACACTACTTGCCAATTCCTTACGGTAACATGACTAAGCAAAAAAATGCAAAACAAATAAAAAGGGGCACTCGCGGAAAAATGCCCAACATTCTAATATACGGCATCTCAGATAAAAAAAAAGACATGCACGTGTTAGCCCAACCATCAAGGCACACTTTCTAACACATAAACATGAAAAAAAAAATCAATAATATACGGCAATTCCTTACTACGTAGTAAATTTTTACAAATGTTGAAAAAAACCAGAAATTGGCAACCGCAGTTAAATACCCATTATACCAATAACTACGTCGTATCTGACAAAAACAAAGTCACGCATGGGTAGCCAGATCATCTAGACACACTTTCCAACACTAAAAAAGCAAAAGTTTTACGACACTATTTGGCAATATCTTACGGAAAAATGACTTGGCAAAAAAATGAAAAAAAATGAAAAAGGGTCACTCGCGGTAAAATGCCCAACATTCTAATATACGGCATCTCAGATAAAAAAAAAGACATGCACGTGTTAGCTCAACCATCAAGGCACACTTTCTAACACATAAACATGAAAAAAAAATCAATAATATACGGCAATTCCTTACTACGAAGTAAATTTTTACAAATATTGAAAAAAAAAACAGAAATTGGCAACCGCAGTTAAATACCCAATATACCAATAACTACGTCGTATCTGACAAAAACAAAGTCACGCATGGGTAGCCAGATCATCTAGACAAACTTTCCAACACTAAAAAAGCAAAAGTTTTACGACACTATTTGGCAATATCTTACGGAAAAATGACTTGGCAAAAAAATGAAAAAAAATGAAAAAGGGGCACTCGCGGTAAAATGGTCCTCGTGGTGATGAACGACATTTTAACTAAAAAAAAAATCATGCACATGGTAGCCAAACAATCCACCAAGACTTTCCCCAACTGATAACCTATACAAGTTGCACCATTCTACGACAATTTCATAATACGTAATAACTTTGATAATTATGCAAATTACCTTAGAAGGGTAAACTCGGTCGCGCTCGACCCCGACGCGTCTCAGAAATCGGGGAAGGAGTACAGCTACAGCAATGCACATCTGGACACTACTAGAGCGTGTAGGCGAGACACCTACTGCAGGTCGATCACCCACAAATTCAGTCACGGGGGTGAGTCACGTGAGAAAAACCTCTTTTTTTTTGACGCTCGGGGTCGCGGACGACCCACCGTACCGTTCCAGGGATAATAGTCAGATCTTTTATTTTCATGGGGTTGGCTCCAGGGGAATGAGTGAAGTGGCCAATGATTGTGAGTAGTTAATGGTTTTCTTGTGGTGTAGGTAGGAGGCAACTATGTAGACGTGAATGTGTGTAAAATGGCGATGAGCTTGTCTAAAGGTGCCTACCACTGTTTACTTATGTTGATATACCTCTGAAGTTTTTCATGAAGTACAGGTGCAGACCCAATTGTTATTATCCTTAGTAATGACATACCAAATGAACTTCGTCTTCAGTAGCTGTGCAGTAGATCATGTAAAGGGATATGAGGGGCCATGGACTAATTCAAACAACTACAGGTGCAATGTGGCAGGCAACCACAGGGGTGGTTTTCCATTACTGACGTGAGAGAGGAGGGTTACTTTGGGGGGATAATTTTATTTCGCTTTCTCGAAGGTGTTGTAATACAATTACAGGTTAATGGAGGCCAATATGTTTTTAGGCAGAGCATGGGCAACGTGTTCCATATTCCAAGGAGCTTATTGGATGGTGCTGATATATTTAGCCATGGGAGAGAGATATCAATGTTGACAGGTAGACCAGGCATTGTACTGTCAAGGAAGCAGGCAGCATGCCAATGATGAAGAGCGCACCTGCTCTAGTGCTTCACCAATAGCAATGTCAATGACATCTGTAGAGAGAACGATAGATGCATGTGGCAAGGGAAATGGTGATAGTAGCATCAGTTAATATTTCTTTATTAGTAGGGTAGAAAGCCGAATTTTAAAGGGGTCCCCAGTTAAGATCATTCGTCTTACCCTTGAGGGAGGCATAGAGGGAGGCCTGATTCGCAGAGTTAGCTAACAAGAACCAGTGATAATAGTTTATCATGACCCAGAATTCCTACAGTGATTAGTTCTGAAATATTAATACCTTCTCAGGGAGAGGGTGGATGCCTTCAGGAGTGAAGTGGAGCTTTGAGAACGATACTTCATTGGCACCAAAGGTACACTGGTTGTAGTAGATTACAAGGCTGTTCTGTTGAAGGTGGTCAAGAAAATTGTGAAGGTAATGGAGATGTTCCTCAATAGAGGGAAAGAATACAAGTAAGCCATCCACATAACATATGCAGGAAGGGAAGTCTCATAAGATGCATTCCATGAGGCTTTGAAAATTACACCCAACAATATGAAGGCTAAATCATGAGTAATTTAATGTTTATGGGCCTGTTTTGCGGATATATTTTTGATTCATGGTTAGCTCAAAATATCACTTCTTGAAGTAGAGTATTGTACCAACCGTGGTTCACACAATTGCACATAATTCCTTTTGTATATATTATGCTTGTATCTTCGCTCTTCCCTCGCACTAAAGCGAACATGAAAATTCCTGTCTGGTTTTTCTTCTGTAATATTGTCTGTCTTGTGAACTTGTTATGTCCTGTTGCTTTGAGGTTTTGTATATAAGGAGAGAGTTCTACAATAATATAACTCAGTCGTTTCCAACCTGCCTTTGAGTTCACAACCTTACTTGGCGCCGTCACATTGGTGACCCCGGAAGTCAACTCGCTCCCACTGCCTTCCACCCCCACCTCCCTCGCCCCTCCATCGTTGGTACTATGACGGAGACGGACTCTACTACAGCAGTTGGCGCCGCGGCCGCCCCATTGAAACTTCCACCGTTCGCCACCGGAGAGGCGTTTGCTTGGTTTCAACGCGCTGAAGTCCACTTCCGTATCAGGGGAGTGACTCGCTCAACCACCAAAGCGGATTATGTTCTCGCGGCGATACCCGAGGACACCTTCCAAAAAATATCCGACTGGCTTTGTGAACAAGGAGACACCCCAATAGCGTATGACGCCCTGAAAACATACCTTCTGCAGCAGTACTCGCCGTTGCCAGCCGCCCGTATAGCAAAGCTTTTTCAGCTCTCGCAACAACCGTAGGGGGACCAAAGGGCTTCGCTTGCCCTCAGGGAAATGACCAGTATCGCTCGCCTTCAACCTGCCGCAGACGGCTCTCCTCGTGAGGTGAACCTACTTCGTGCCCTTTGGATACGCCGTTTACCCGAACCTGTACGCGCTGCCATACCCGATGTCGATAGTTTACCCATAAAGGACTTGATGACCAAAGCCGACGCCCTTATGGACAGCCACTTCAAGACCTCCCATTCGCCGCAGTTTTGCTACTACCTCTTCAAATTCGGGGCAACCGCGAAGAAATGTGCCAAGGATTGTCAGTGGCCAAAAAACGTGTAAGTAGGCCATCGCTTGTGGCGGTGGCCTCCCATGTTTCTAATATTTTCTTTTTACAAGATGCAGGAACGGGCGTGCGATATTTGGTAGACACGGGTGCTTGTCGTTCTCTTTTGCCAAGGAAACTCTTCAAGGCACGATGTGGTCTGTCTACATCTGCCGATGTCCGCTTAGTAGCTGCCAACGGATCTGCGATACCCACCTACGGTTATGAGAACCTCAAATTATCGTTCGGAAACGGTAAATTTAATTAGAAGTTTCTCGTTGCTGACGTCACAATGCCAATCCTCGGTGCAGATTTCCTCTCTCATTTCTACCTTCTGGTCGATGTCGCCCACCGACGATTGGTCAACGCAGACTCGTACTTGTCGACACTTCTTCAACCCGCCCCCTCTAACCTCGCTCTCCACATCAGCGCACCCACGGATGCCTACGCCCACCCCCTCACGTCGTACCCGGAAGTTTTCCATCCAGAACTCCGCCAAACGCCCACGGTTCCTGCCAAGCACGGTATTTATCACCATATCAAGACGACGGGACCCCCAGTCTTCGCAAAATTCAGACGTCTGGCACCGGAACGATTGGCAGCCGCCAAACAGACGTTCGCCGAAATGGAGAAAATGAGCCTTTGCCAAAAGGCCTCCAGCCCATGGTCGTCGCCCTTACACATCGTTCTCAAGAAAAACGGCTCCCTCCGTCCGTGCGGGGATTACAGGCGCCTGAACATGCAAACAGAACCGGATCACTACCCCCTCCCAAACATTGCCAACATGACCTCCTACCTGCACAAAGCGAAGGTTTTCTCTACGCTCGACCTCCTGAAGGGGTATTATCAGGTGCCTATGAACCCAGAAGACATCCCCAAGACTGCCATCCCCACTCCGTTTGGGACATACACCTTCAATTACTCCTGTTTTGGCCTTTGTAATGCTGGGGCAACGTTTCAACGTCTCATGGATGGCATCTTAGGGGACCTCCCTTTCTATGTATGTTATGTGGACGACATACTTGTGTTCTCCTCCTCAAAAGAGGAACACCTCCGTCACCTGCGCATCATGCTCGACCGCCTGCAACAAAACGGCCTTGTAGCCCGGTACGACAAGTGTACCTTTGGCGCCAACGAAGTATCGTTCTTAGGGCACCGCATCACTCCTGAAGGTGTCCACCCCCTCCCTGAGAAGGTAGCAGCCGTTCAGAACTTCCCCGTGCCCTCGACCGTCAAAGCTCTGCAGGAATTCTTGGGCATGATCAACTATTATCACCGTTTTCTGCCAGCCATTGCCGCCACTCTTGCTCCCCTCTACGCCTCCCTTAAGGGCAAGCCGAAGGACCTGAAGTGGGGTCCCCTTCAAGAAGCAGCCTTCTGCAATGCAAAGAAGGCCCTATCAACTGCTGTGGCTCTCACTTTTCCTATCCCACACGCCCCTCTCCTTCTCTCCACCGATGCCAGCGACGTCGCTATTGGTGCAGTACTCAAGCAGGTGGTCAAAGGCTCGCCCCGCCCATTGGCCTTCTTCAGCAGAAAACTGTCCAAGGCAGAATCAGGTTATTCTACCTTCGATCGAGAATTGCTGGCGGTGCACTTGGCTGTCCGTCACTTTCGCCATTTCTTAGAAGGTACGTCATTCGCACAGACCACATGCCTCTGGTGCACGCCTTCACTCGACAGTCTGACGCCTGGTCCGCCCATCAACACCGACATCTCTCCGCCGTGGCTGAATACAATTGCACCCTCCAATACGTCCCTGGGAAAATGAATCCCGTTGCTGATGCCCTGTCAAGAAACACGTTGGCTGCCGTTCAACTGGGACAGGATTACAATGCCCTGGCTGAAGCCCAGTGACAGGATCCAGAGTATCAAGCTTGTAAGACATCTTGCACGTCCCTCCGTTGGGAAGACTTTCCCCTTGAAGACTCCAACACCACCCTCCTCTGTGACGTCAGTACTGGTAGACCGCGACCTTGGATTCCTGCTCCCATGCGCCGACAGGTGTTTGATTTCATTCACGGCCTTTCACATCCCTCGTGCCGTTCTACTGCACAGCTGCTGAAGGCAAA
>NC_090753.1:5883468-5895968 GCF_036898095.1 Palaemon carinicauda
GAATACTACTGGTGACTAGAATAATACACTTAAAAAATAAATATATTCCATATAAATTACAACAGTTTGAAAAAGAATACATAAAAAAAATAAATCAAATGAAATATTAAGTCTGAACAAAACTTTGATTAACACAAACATTTTACGATCTGAAAATTATATAATCCCTCGACTTGCAGTATTAAATCTGAATAAACCTTATGATAAGTCAAAAGAAATATTTTTGAAAATCTTACAATCTCTCTTTTCTCTTGAAAAAAAAATCCTAATACAATATTTAAGTCTAATACTTAATGAATAGAGATAACCAGATGACGATACAAATACGTTTCTAGTTACTACAGAGCCATTTACAAAATCTCTCAGAGAGTGTTTATAAGTAACCATTATGCTCACAAAAACATGTCACACTAAAACTTAGATATTTCATTCAACATTTTTAAAAGGTTACACTCAGCTGCGTATGAGAGTGAGACAGAGGTGGGAGATGCCTATGACTTGAGGCTGGGATTCTCTACCTGAACTATGCAACCCTGGTGTCTTTTTTATATGAAACTTAGCTACTTCCGGAAGCTTCCAGAACCAAGGTCTGGAAGCTTGGGGACTGGACTAAGGTTGTCAGAGTTAACAAGTTTTGCTCTCTCGAAAATGTACCCACAAAACGCTAGACGGCCCTCTTAGTCAGCTATCTCCACCGACCCTTTGTCCTTGAAATAAAAAAAGGTAACATCTATCTCCAGGTCCCTCCAGAATCTTCCAAAGCACCTGGCACAATATCTGATCTGCGTTTTTACTATCAAACATGAAGAAATACCTCATAAAAATATGAACAACTTTTACATAAGTCCTTGTTCATATCTCGTATGGGTTACACAACATTCAAACAGATTAATTAAGACATTGTAAAAAAATATGTGAAATAGAAACTTGATTCTTAAAAATAGCGTAGATTTATATTCACTGACTTGAATGAAGAATACAATGAAATTAACAACGAAAGTGTTGGGTAATTTACATAATAAATTTTAATTTACACGAGAGGAACTCATCTTAAGGGTTGGCTATTCATTTCTTAAATGCAAAAATAAAATATAAATGAAATCTTTAATAAACTATTGTATTTACTCTACACTTGACCAGTTTCGTAAGATAGCTCCCCTCCACGAAAAAACAAAAAAATTATTCCGTCCCTGAATCCATTGATTCAGCCTAAGATGAATAATCAGCAACCATGATATGTTTACGTGATATATGCTTTGCATCAATACCTTACGGTTGAAAAAATAATGATCACCTACTTAACCTTCGATTATTATTTCTCATCATATTAACAAAAGTTAAAGAATTTTAATTAGAATACACTATATCTTCTTTTTTGGTCGATTCATATAGACCTCAAAATTGCTTATTGCTGTGACTAAGGGTAGCAATTCCTTTTCAACTGTCAAGTAGTCTCGCTGATGTTTCATCAGCTTTGTTGACATAAATCAAACAGGGGGAAAAATACCTTCCTCCTCCTCTTGCAATAAAACAGCTCTAATCCCTATTCAAACACATCCACTTGGATAAGGAATTTCTTGTTCAAATCAGATGCTCGCAGTATCGAATTTGAAGTCTATGTGGCCTTTATCATGTCGAAGGATTCTTGGTACTTGCTGGTCCATACAAATTTTTTTTCTTGGGCTTATCAAATCCGTCAAGGGAACGACTACAGCCAAAAAGTTCAGGTAAAATGTCGGTAGAATCCTGCCATCCCTAAAAAGCATTGTAACTGCTTCCTTGATGTAGGGTGTGATGTTTTCCTTAGTCCTTCAATGCTAGCAGCTACCGGGGTGAATAGTCCTTTTCCTACTTCAAAACCCAAGTACCGAACTATTGCCTTTCCAAATTCGCTTTTCTCCAGGTTAATCATCATGTACGGTCCTCGCAGCTTTTGAAATACCTTCTTCAGGATTCACAGATTTTCTTCCCAGGTCGATGAATAAACCATAATATCATCGAGATTATCAATCACATTATTATTATTATTATTATTATCATAATTATTATTACTATTATTATTATTATTACTATTATTATTATTATTATTATTATTATTATTATTAAAAGCTAAGCTATAACCCTAATTGGAAAAGCAAGATGCTATAAGCCTAAGGGCTCCAACAGGTAAAATCGCCCAGTGAGGAGAGGAAAAAAGGAAAAGATATTATAAGAAGAGTAACAACATTAAAATGAATTTATCCTATATAAACTATAAAAAACTTTATCAAAACAAGAGGAAGGGAAATAAGATAAAATAGTGCACTCGAGTGTACCCACAAACAAGAGAACTCTAACCCAAGGCAGTGGAAGACCATGCCACTACCGACTGGAGAAGAATGGTTTGATTTTGGAGTTTCCGTTTCCTAGGAGAGCTGCTTACCATAGCTAAAGAGTCTTTTCTACCCTTATCAAGAGAAAAGTGGCCACGGAACATTTAGAGTGCAGTAACCCCTTGAGTGGAAAAAAAATTGTTTGGTAATCTGTGTTGTCAGGTGTATGAGGACAGAGGAGAATATGTAAAGAATAAGGCAGACTATTCAGTGTGTATATGAAGGCGAAGGGAAAATGAACAGTAACCAGAGAGAAGGATCCAATGCAGTACTGTCTGGCCAGTCAAAGCCCCCTTTAACTCTCTAGCGGTAGTATCTCAACGGGTTGCTGGTGCCTTGGCCGACCTACTACCTACTAAAGTAGGTTGAAAAGTAGCGGGGGAGTTCATTAGACCAAAGGGTATGACGGTGTATTGATATAATGCGAATGGGGCTATAAAAGCTGATAATATTTTTGCGTTGTCGTCCAAAGGAATTTAATAATAACCTTTTAATAAGCCGATCTGGGAGACAAAACTCGCATGTCCAATATTGTCAAGTAGTTGGTCGATGAGTGGCAATGGATAAATATTGGGACCATTGATTGAGTTTAACTTTCGATAGTCCATGCACATCATAAACAATCCCTCCCGATTTTTCCCAAGCAAGCATGGAGAACAGTAATGGCTAGAACTTTGTTCGACAAATCTGTTTTGTAACAAATAGTACAATTCTTTTCTCATGAAGTCTTTGTAAAAAAGTAACAGTTGATGGGTGTGTTGTTTAAGTAGATTTTCCGTTGTTTTGTGGTGTATCTCATGCTTCATTAGGTTGGTTCGTTTTAGGACATACGAAACAATTTCAAGGAAACTTCTAATTAATCAACTTATTTCCTCTTGTTGCTCATGGTTCAAATGAGTTAATTTCTCTTCCCAAATTTAATGATAGACAAATTATTCACTTTACTTACTGCCCCTCCCACATATGCACCGTCGTCTTACGTGGATTGTATGGTTTGCGCCATACAAACTTGTGAAGCCTTGGTCTCTTTTTAACTTAGTAAGGTTTCAGAGGGTCAACGTGTACTTTCCTCTGACTTTTATTTCTTCCTGGGAGTTTCGATAACGTAGGTCAGGTCACTGAGCTCCAAAATCTTGAATGGTCCTTGAAACTTGTTGATGAGGGGGAATCTCCTTATTGCCAGGAAAACTGATACCTGTTGTCCTTTGGAAACCTGTCTGTCCTTACTTTTCATATCAACCCTTTCTTCATTTTTCCTTGATTCATCTTAAGGTTTTCTAAAGAAAATCTCCTTATCTGGCAAATCCTTTTCCTCAAATTTTTGACGTATTCTCCATCCGTTTTCTCTCTGTCCTTCCATTTTTCTGCTAGCATTTTAGTCGTTCCTCGTACTTATCGTCCAAATACCATTTCATTCGGACTAAATTCAGTGGTTTCTTGATAAGCATTTTGTACCTCGAATAACACCAACGGTAGTTTCATGTCGAAAATCTTCCCTGTTTTGTTGCAGAACTTCGTTAACATAGTTTTCAAAGTTTGGTGAAACCTCTCTAAAGCACCTTGGGTCTCCCCATGATAAGAGTTGATATATGTTGTTTCATATCCAAATGTATCTTTACATCCTAAAATGATATTGAAATGAAATTAGTTCCTCGGTCACTTTAAGCGATATCTGGTATACCAGTCTTAGTATAAAAGTCTTCTTGTTGATTATTTTTACACCGATGTTCCTAACGGGTATGGCTTTTGAGTATCTCTTCATTGGACATATCGAAATTAACATATATTAGTTACCTTTTTTCTTCCTTGGTAGAGGTCCCACAATATCGATCATTACCTTGCTGAAGGGTTCTCCTCGCACTTCAATCGGGTGTAAGGGAGCTTCTTAATGTACTCATTTGGCTCTCCAGCCGTATGACATACATGGCATAGACAGCAAATATAGCTCACGTCCTTATGCATGCCAAGTCAGGTAAAAGTGTTGCCTAATCTTCTCCATCGTCTTCCTAATCCCCAAATGTCCTATCTCGTGCGCTACAGCAATTACCTTTCTTCTCAACAATGCGGGAATTAATATCTCACGATATATCCACAATATTAACATTTTTAGGGATATCAGTGGACCTATTCTTCCTCATAAGCAACCCATCCTTGAGATAATAACAGGGTTAGGACTTCTGTGGCTCCGTCCCGTCCACCATACTTTACAACACTTTATTAGCATTGGATCCGTCCGTTGCAATCTTATCAGCCTTTTCCTACTAACTTGTCTTACTACTAACACAGAGTTTTCTATTTCTTCCAGGTCCATTTCTTCTTTTTCATCTTGTCCACTCGTTGGTGGTTCCTCTTCGCTCGAGCTTACTCAGAAGTTCTCCTCTTGCATACCATCAAGGGAATCCTCTTCCTCGGAAAAAAAAAATCCTCAAAGTTAATTGCTATTTCGACATCTCTTTCTTTTTCAGCAGCCACTTTCTTCGTCATACTCCTAGTCGACACACAGCTAGGAAACTGATATGAGTAATCCTTCTCGAGTTCAGTTATGGACTATACTTCAATGGTTTTTCCGTTACTATGGGACAAAGCTCATAACCCAGCAGGACGTCTTTTCCTTTAATAGCCAATGAATCCTTTACTGCAAAGTCCAAATTACCTTTTACCAACTTTCATGACATTTTCAAACTACAAATAGGGGTAGCCTTCTAACCTAGTGTTACATTCGGAAAAGCCAAGTTGCCTGTGAGAGACTGTTCCACTAATGGGTGTACTCTTCGTTTCACAATGCTATGGTAACAACCTGTATCGCACAATATCCTTTACTTTACTTTACTTTGAAGGCGGCTTTTCCTGTCCCATACAGCAGGGGAACCCCACTTTCTACAGGACCTCCACTGTGGTTTTACCTTGTTCGTTCACAGTATTTGTCTTATCAAGCCACATATTGTTCATTTACCGTTAAATCATCACTGTCAAAAGACTCATAAAATAGGAAAGTCTTCAGTTTCCTCTTGAAAGCCTTAATGTCTTCAATCATTCAAATGTTTCGTGGGAGCTTATTATAAAGTCTTGGGGCCGCATATTTAAGGGCTCTGGAGCCCAAAGGGGACATAAATCTAGGTTCCAACAGTTTGAAGCCATCTGTAACTATTCTCGTGTCGACACGATTGGTTGGCTGAGAAATATGTAGCAATTCTCTTAAGTATTTTGGACGACTGGTTCTGATAACTTGGTGGATTATCGTATATATTTTAATTTCAATTCTTGCTTTAATCGGCAGCCAGTGTAAATCAATTAGTATAGGGGTGATCCTTTCTCTAGGTGGGACATCTTTTATAAATCTTGCTCCTCTGTTTAGTATGTTTTGTAATTCCTTAAGTTAGGCTTTTGGTAAATTGTAGTAGATAGAGTTGCAGTAGTCAATCCAGGTAATAACACAGTTTATGACAAGTTTCTTAATATAATTTTCGTCCAGGTACTTTTTTATAAACGTAATACTTCTTAGATGATAACCAGCACCTTTTATTAAGTTATTTATTTGGGCATTTAGAGACAGGTTACAGTAAAGGAATACACCTAGATCTCGAACTTTACTAGATATCGGCCCCGAGTCATTATTTATGTTCATTTGAATATCACCTACGTTTCTCACGCTGTTTGTCTTGCCCACCACCATGAATTCAGTTTTGTTCTAATTTAATTTTAGTTGTTTAAATGTCATCCGTTCTCTAACACTATCAAGGATTTGGTTTCAGTAGTGTCATGTATATCATTTATGGAGAAGTAAAATTGTGTGTCATCTGCAAATTGTTTAAACTTCACGCCATGCCTTTGTAGCATTTTTGATATACCAATATTATAGATGCAGAATAAGATTGGGCCAAGTACACTACCCTGGGGTACCTCTCAGTTTAAGGGTTCATATGATGAATAAGAGTTTCCAATTAGTGCACAGTAATTTCTACCAACTAAGTAGTCTTTTAGGTATTCAAAAGCTTGATCTTCAACGTAGATGGACCGTAGATCATTTAGTAGCAGTTCATGCACAACTGTATCAAAAGTAGCACTGAGATCGAGCAATATTAAAAAAAACACATTAATTTTCATCCATCATTTCTAGCATATCATTCACAACAGAGCAGATGGCTGTCTCCATAGAGTATAGTTTTCTCTAAGCAGAATTTTTGTCAGGCAATGCATCTACTACTTCTAAGTGGTTGACTAGTTTTTCATGAATTACATATTCAAGCACTTTTGAGACAAAGGATATATTTGAAATAGGTCTATATGAGCTTAATTCCTGGTAGTCCGGTGAATTTTTTCAGAACTAGTGTGACTATAGCCATTTTCTCAGATTTAGGAAATTTACATTCATCAATGCTTGCATTTGCTATTCTCATTATTATTTCGGCAAGACTAGTGAAGTCTCTCTCTCTAATTACTTCACATATTGGCATAGGATCGATCGCACAGTTTGTTTTCTTTGCTTTCTTGATAATTCTGGAGATATCATCTTATGTTATGTTATCAAATCATATTAATTCTGTCTGTGTGCCTGGTGTATGTTCAATCTGATGTTTAGTATTTACAAATGATCTGGTTATGTTTTCAATTTTGTTTTTAAAGAATAATAGAAATTTTTTTGCTAGTTCCTGGTCACTGTATCCACCAGGTAGCTTCTTTTCTTTTACATTTCCCATTATACCATTCAGGACACAACATAAATTATTTATGTCTGTTGGTGCTTCGAGGATCTTTCTCTTATAGTACTAATTTTTTTTTTTATTTAAGTAGGTATTTATATTAACACGCAGCAGTTTTGTATTCTACTCAAGTACTTTCAGTTTTTAACCTATTCCACTTTCTTTCTTTACGTCTTTTTCCTCCTCTTTTTATCAAAGACTCTCCATCAAACCAAGGAGATTGGTGTTTTACGGTTATAGTCTTTTCCATCGGGGGGCATATGGTATGATATTCACTTTTACTGATTTTATTGTAAATGGTCATAAGACAGTTAGCATACTTACCTCCTAATAGAAGTTGGTCATCATGATCACAGGGAATGTTGATAGTATAATTTATTTTCTTTGTAACTTCTTCCAACCATGCCATACACACACACACACACACATACATATACACACACACACACACACACACACATATATATATATATATATATATATATATATATATATATATATATATATATATATATATATATATATATATAATATAAATAGTATGGAGAAAAGCCAGCGTAACATCATACATTTATTTTCCGAATTTTCGAGACTTTGGGTCTCATCATCAGGGCTGTAAAATATACAAAATATACAAATTAAAAAAGACTCAGTATTAATGTTAATATAAATAGAACAACGTAAAAGTTAAATTATTTAAAAAATTTAACTAATAAAAAATATATATATATAATTAAAAAGTGAAGAATGCTCAAGTTTGTACCTATCTCTATGGAGCTAAAAAACTGAGTGACGTTTTCTAGTTTGGAAAGGAGGACGTCAACTCTGTTATATATAGAACTGTGGAAGAAGTCTGACCATTTAATGAAGGCACAAGCTGTTTGATGGTCAACGACTCCAAAACAGAGAGAGAATAGTCATTGGGCGCTTGGGTGACGATGCGAAAATCCTTATATGAAAATGATGTTTTACATTTATTGCAATGTTCTCGTATGTTAGAAAATTCTTTGGTTTTCAAAGTACATCCCGTACGGTGACTGACTCCGAGATGAGAATCGATTCTGACTTTGAGCAATCTCTTGGTGGCCCCCACGTATTTCCCGATCTTACATGCGGTATATTTATGAACTGTATAAAATGCTGGGCCTCTGTAGACGGTTATGTCTGGAGATGCCAGGTAAAAGATTGTTCACGGTATAAACGAAACTCATCAAGAAGGAAGGACTCATTTTATTTTGCAAAATCTCTTTGCACTTCCTTGACCGGGAGGCAGGCATCCACGCACAGCATATTGAGTGGTATTGGGTAAAGTATAAAGCGAAAATCAAGAAGATGAGAGGATGCCAGTGTGAATTTCTACCAAGCTATTTGAACCAGTTTATGTGGATGCAACGAAATACGGGTAACAGATTAATTGAGTTCTATCTTCTAATTGCTTCTCAATTTCTTTTTGATTCCTAAGATGTTTGTTTTAACTTACTTTTAACTTTTTTGTGACTCATAAGATATTGATTTTAACAGAAAGCTTTTAACTCATAAATTTTTCTTCCATCAATATATTTCCAACATATTTTTTCTTCGTCTTCCTTTTCTATTTTTTTTTTCATAGTGCAGAACATTTCATCAAGTTTGGCAAACCCAACCATCACCGGGTTTGTTATTCTTGACGTGAGGTTAACTGGGTTCGCTAATCTTTACAAGTGGAAAATTGGGTTCGTTATTCTTTACATGTAGAAAATGGGGTTCCTTAATCTTGACATGGAAATGCTGGGTTCGCTAATCTTGACAAGATCCATTAATTGTTTCCTTCCTCTCTAATTGGACACTATAAAATGTTTTCTTAGTTTTATTCATACATTTTTCTAAGAAATATTTGGGATAACAAAGATCTGTTGCAAATTTTTTCTTTCTATTTTAGTGAATTCCTCCTCAATGTAATCTGGGCTACAAATTCTCAATGCCCTAAGGTACATGGAGGAAAGAAACTGAATGCTTTATATTTTTAGAGTGACCGGAGTTAAAATGTACATATGAAAAATTATTTGTAGGCTTTCTATATATGGAAAACTTGAATTTATCTGTTTCTTAAACTATCAAAACGTCTAAAAATGGGATACGGTTATTTTCTTCATTTTCTATAGTGAATTTTATTGATGGTACTAATGAATTAATGATTAAAACAAAACCCTCAAGATTAAATTTTTTTCTAAAATACCTAGAACATCATCAATATATCGATACCAAACAATTTGGGAAGACCACACTGAAGGAATTAATCTAGATTCAAAAAATTCCATACATATGTTGGATAAAAGTGGGGACAAAGGATTACCCATACCCATACCAAAAACTTGTTCATAGAAATCTCCATTAAAACTAAATTTACACTTTTTAATGCACAAACAAATAAGCTCAATAATAGTATGGGTTGATAAAGGTAAATCATAAGCATCTAAAATAAAATCTAAGCCCAGGTCTGTTTTCTGTTAATCAAGTATTATCCTTTTATCTAAAATCTGACTTCTCCGGAATTATTAAGAAACTGATAGTTGTTGGATCCCCATCTCCTGTATAAATACGATGTCTTTGTATATGTATTCTCATTGCTGAGTTTGATAATGCCCTGAGTGGATGAAAGTACTAACTACAATCAAGTCTTTTTCATTTTTCCTTTCATGGCTATAATACATTTTATATTCATCACGTGTCAGCTTTCGTGATTTCTACACACACACACACACACATACACACACACACACACACACACATATATATATATATATATATATATATATATATATATATATATATATATATATATATATATTCATATTTACAAATTTATATATATATATATATATATATATAGAATATATATATATATATATATATATATATATATATATATATATATATATATATATATATTCATATTTACAAATTTATATATATATATATATATATATATATATAGAAATATATATATATATATATATATATATATATATATATATATATATATATATATATATATATGAATATATATATATATATATATATATATATATATATATATATATATATATATATACATATATATATATATATATATATATATATATATATATATATATATATATATATATGAATATATATATATATATATATATATATATATATATATATACATATATATATATATATATATATCTATATATATATATATACAGTATATATACATATGTGTGTGTATGTGAGTGTGTGTGTATGCGTGAATTTAGGAAGGAAGGAGTGAAAGTGAAAGAGAAAAAGAGGGCTTTTGAAGAATAGCTTCAGAGTAATAATATAGAGAAGTGTGAAAGATATAGAGAGAAAAATGTGGAAGTAGAGCACAACGTAAGTGAGGCAAAGAGGGCAGCTGACCTGAGGCGGGGTCAGGGACTGGGTCATTCATATGAAGAGAATAAGAAGTATTGGGAAGAAGTGAAGAGAGTAAGGAAGGCTGGTTTAAGAATTGAAAAGACAGTGAAAGATGGAAATGGAAGGTGGTTAAAAGGAGGGAGACAAGAAAAAGGTCGGAGTATTTTCAAAGCTTACTGAATGTTGAGGATATAATTGCTGATGCAGGTGTTGAGGTGCTGGTGATTGGAGATGAGAATGAGAGAGAGATCACAATAGAAAAAGTGAGAAAAGCACTAGATGAAAAGAGAGTAGGAAAATCCTCTGGTATGGATGGTGTGAGAGCTGAGATGTTGAAGGAAGGGGTGTGACTGTACTTGAATAGTTGGTGAGATTGTTTAATAGGTGTTTTGTGTTTTCAATGGTACCAGTAGATTGGGTTTGTGCGTGTATTGTACCATTATATAAGGAAAGGGATACGTGCACGAGTGTTGTAATTCAAGGGGTATTAGTTTATTGAGTTTAGTTGGAAAAGTATATAGTAGAGTACTAATTAATAGTATTAAGGATAAAACAGATAATACAATCCTAGAAGTACAGGGGGGTTTTAGAAGAGGTAGGGGTTGTATGAATCAGATTTTTACAGTTAGGCTGTTATGCGAGAAATATTTAGCAAAAGATAAGGAGGGGTATGTTGCGTTTATGGATCTTGAGAAAGCATATGATAGAATTGATAGGGAAGCAATATGGAATGTGATGAGGTTATATGGAGTTAGTGGAAGGTTGTTGCAAGCAGTGAAAAGTTTCTACAATGGTAGTAAAGCATGTGTTAAGATAGAAAATGAAGTGAGTGATTGGTTTCTGGTGAGAGTGGGGCTGAGACAGGGATGTGTGATGTCGCCGTGGTCGTTTAACTTGTATTTTGATGGAGTGGTGAGAGAGTTGAATGCTCGAGTGCTTGGATGAGAATTGAAACTAGTAGACGAGAATGACCATGAATGGGAGGTAAATCAGTTGTAGTTTCCGGATGATACTGTACTGGCTGCAGACGCGGAAGAGAAGCTTAGCCGATTAGTGACAGAATTTGGAAAGGTGTGTGAGAGAAGGAAGTTGAGAGTTAATGTGGGTAAGAGTAAGGTTATGAGATGTACGAGAAGGGAAGGTGGTGCGAGGTTGAATGGCATGTTAAATGGACAGTTACTTGAGGAAGTGGATCACTTTAAGTACTTGTGGTCTGTTGTTGCAGCAAATGGTGGAGATGAAGCGGATGTATTTCAGAGAGTGAATGAAGGATGCAAAGTGTTGGGGCCAGTTAAGGGAGTAGTAAGAAGTAAAGGGTTGGGCCTGAGTGTAATGTGAGTTCATTGTGAAAAAGTGATTATACCAGATGTGATGTATGGATCAGAGTTATGAGGAATGAAAGTGACAGAGAGACAGAAATTGAATGTGTTTGAGATGAAGAGTCTAAGGAGTTCGGCTGGTGTATCTCGAGTAGATAGGGTTAGGAATGAAGTAGTGAGGGTGAGAACGGGTGTAAGAAATGAGTTACCAGCTAAAGTGGAAATGAATGTGTTGAGGTGGTTTGGCCATTTGGAGAGAAAGGAAAGGGCTGTCTGCTAAAGAAGGTGATGAATGCAAGAGTTGATGGGAGAAGTACGAGTGGATGGCCAGTGTTAGGGTGGATGGATGGAGTGAAGAAAACTCTGGATTATAGGAAGATAGATGTGAGAGAGGCAAAGGAGCGTGCTAGAAATAGGATTGAATTGCGAGCAATTGTGACAAAGTTCCGGTTGGACCTGCTGCTTCTTCCAGTGCCTTGGTCGACCGCTGAGGTAGCAGAAGTGGGGAATTCAGCGTTATGAAGCTTTATCTGTGGAGGATAACGGGGGAGAGAGGGCTGCGGCACGCTAACAGTACAAGCCAAACTCGGTTGAGTCCCTTGTAAGGCTGGGAGGAACATAGATAGGAGAGATCCCCTTTTTTTTCATTTGTTCAATGTCGCCTACCCCCAAAAATTTGGGGAATTGCC
>NC_090753.1:5898468-5913468 GCF_036898095.1 Palaemon carinicauda
CATTATGCTGTAATTTACCTTATTATCAATTATCTTGTGGGGTAAGGTAACATGAGGGATAACACGCTATTTCAGATAAGAGGTATGGCTTACTTTTTGAAGCCCGAACAAGCTGCTCAGGTATTTTACTTTTAGTAGGTTAACGACATATATAAAGCTGCTTGACCTTTCGATTGTGTACGTTTGGTCCCGTGGTGTTGGTAGATCACCTAGCTTCATAAGCTATTCTGTTCATACTGCGGCGAATTCTTCGGTGTTATCTATGGGAAACTGTACGGGATTTGAGGCAGCCGGCAGTTCAGTAATGTAATAACGATGAAATTACGTCACGGCTACTGACCAAGGAATAGATAACATACGCTTGCGCAAAAAAAAAGAGTGATATTTAAGCAAAAACCGATAATTCGGTTAGAACCTTTGACCGGGGACGCCTCTCCATGTCCTAAAATAAAACAAAGAAAAAATTTTCATCTTTTCAATAGAGCATCTGAAAGAATTGATATAAAAATAAAAATTTTGACCCGGTGTCACCGTTCGCTTGCTTTTGACATTACCCATAGTCATGACGAGGAGTTGCCAATTTTTGAGAGAAGGTAGTAATGTTAATTGACTTATCTTTCATGTCAGTCACAGGACTTGGCGTTAAAGACTAATGTAGATCACACGGTAGCGTGTAGCATGTAGGTACGTCTTGTAGGAATGATAAGTTACTTGATAGATGTCCATGTTGATGTATATTATGATGAGGGTGAATGCGGGTGATTGTAGAGATTAGGACGTAATATTAATAGGTAAAAAATTATCTTAAGTTGTAGATAGCTGGTCAAAGATTGGATGTAGGAGGTACAAGGTAGATAGTAAGGGAGGTAAAAGGTGAATTTTTTTTTAGGTAAACAAATAAGGCGTGTAGTAAGATGTAGGAGTAAATCTAAAGGTAACTAAGAGGTGACGGGTAATGGGTAGGAAGTAGGAGGTATGCTAGTGAATTAAGCGTTGAAAGGTAAGAAATGAAAGAGGCAGGGTACAAAAGAAAATGTGTAGAAATGGTAGGAGCTAAAAGGTAAGAGGTAAGAGGTAGGAAGTAAGAAGCAGAAGGTAAGAGGTAGGAGATAAAAGGTAAGAGGTAGGAGGTAAGAGGTAAGAGATAAGAGGTAAGAGGTAAGAGGTAAGAGGTAGGATGTGGATGGTAGGAAGTAGGAAGTAGATAGTAAGAGGTAAGAGGTAAGAGGTAAGAGGTAGGATGTGGATGGTAAGAAGTAGGAGGTATGCTAGTGAATTAAGCGTTGAAAGGTAAGAAATGAAAGAGGCAGGGTACGAAAGAAAATGTGTAGAAAAGGTAGGAGGTAAAAGGTAAGAGGTAAGAGGTAGGAAGTAGGAAGTAAAAGGTAAGAGGTAGGAGGTAAAAGGTAAGAGGTAAGAGGTAAGAGGTAAGAGATTAAAGGTAAGAGGTAAGAGGTAGGTGTGGATGGTAGGAAGTAGGAAGTAGATGGTAAGAGGTAAGAGGTAAGAGGTAGGATGTGGATGGTAGGAAGTAGGAAGTAGATGGTAAGAGGTAGGAAGTAGAAGGTAAGAGGTAAGAGATAAGAGGTAAGAGTTAGGATGTGGATGGTAGGAAGTAGGAGGTTGGAGGTAGGAGGTAGGAGGTATAAAGATCAAGGATGTAGGATAAAAGATGTAGGAGGTTGAGGGTAGGAGGTAAAAGATGTACCTCTTATAAGAGGTAAGCGGTAAGAGGTAGGAGGTAAGAGGCAAGATGTTATGTAGGAGGTAAAAGATAAGAGGTATGATGTAGGAGGTAGGAGGTGAAGGATAGGGGGTAGGATGTAGGGGGTAGAAGGTAGGATGTGTAGGGTAGGAGGTATCACAGCGCTGGCAAGCGCGACCGGGGACATAAGTATATAGGATGTAGGATAAAAGATGAAGGAGGTAGGAGGTATAACTATAAGAATGTAGGATGTAGTAGGTAGAAAGAAGAAACAAGGTAGGAAACAGGAAACACGTAGTAAGAGGTTATACCTATCAGAGGTTGGAGTTATAATGCGTTCCTCAGCATAGTATAGGTGTAGAATACTACATTTGACCTCCATGAATTGATCACGAATCACAGTGTTTTGTTTTATGACTATGGGTAATGTCAAAAGCAAACGATCGGTGACACCCGGTCAAAATTTTCATCTTTATATCAATTCTTTCAGAAGCTCAATTAAAAAGATGAAAATTTTTTCTTTGTTTTATTTTAGGACATGGAAAGGCGTCCCCAGTCAAAGGTTCGAACCGATTTATCGGTTTTTGCTTATATATATATATATATACATATATATATATATATATATATATATATATATATATATATATATATATATATATATATATATATATATATATATATATATGTATATATATATATGCGTGTGTGTGTACGTATATATATATATATATATATATATATATATATATATATATATATATATATATGCATGTGTGTGTGTGTACGTATATATATATATATATATATATATATATATATATATATATATATATATATATATATATATATATATATATATATATATATATATATATATATATATATATGTATATATATATGTATATATATATATATATATATATATATATATATATATATATATATATATATATATATATATATATATATATATATATATATATATATATATATATATATATATATATATATATATATATATATATATATATATATATATATATATATATATATATATATATATATATATATATATATATATATATATATATATATATATATATATATATATATATATATATATATATATATATATATATATATATATATATATATATATATATATATATATATATATATATATATATATGTATATATATATATATATATATATATATATATATATATATATATATATATATATATATATATATATATATATATATATATATATATATATATATATATATATATATATATATATATATATATATATATATATATATATATATTATATATATATATATATATATATATATATATATATATATATATATATATATATATATATATATATATATATATATATATATATATATATATATATATATATATATATATATATATATATATATAATATATATATATATATATATATATATATATATATATATATATATATATATACATATATATATATATATATATATATATATATATATATATATATATATATATATATATATATATATATATATATATATATATATATATATATATATATATATATATATATATATATATTATATATATATATATATATATATATATATATATATATATATATATATATATATATATATATATATATATATATATACATATATACATATATATATATATATATATATATATATATATATATATATATATATATATATATATACATATATATATATATATATATATATATATATATATATATATATATATATATATATATATATATATATATATATATACATGTACATATATATATATATATATATATATATATATATATATATATATATATATATATATATATATATATACATATACATATATATATATATATATATATATATATATATATATATATATATATATATATATATATATATATATATATATATATATATATATATATATATATATATATATATATATATATATATATATATATATATATATATATATATATATATATATATATATATATATATATATATATATATATATATATACATATACACATATATATATATATATATATATATATATATATATATATATATATATATATATATATATATATATACATGTACATATATATATATATATATATATATATATATATATATATATATATATATATATATATATATATATATATATACATATACATATATATATATATATATATATATATATATATATATATATATATATATATATATATATATATATATATATATATATATATATATATATATATATATATATATATATAACGGATTTTGAGCGAAGCAAAAAATCTATTTTTGGGTGAGGTAGCCATGTCGTCCTAATGGAAGTTCCAAAAAGTTAGCTTCCTAGGGTATATTTGACTACAGTGATATTCCCAGAGAATTTTACCTTAAGGTATCCAGAATTCTAATTCCTGGAGTGAATATCCCTAAATAATCTCACAGGTATATCGCATAATATCAGAGGACGCATTCTTGTCACGTCACTTAGCTATTTTCACCCCGAACAGTATTAACGCTTCAAGGGGTAACAGTGACAAGAATCTGAAACGAGAATGAAAAGAGAGGCGCTCATAAGGCATCTCTCCTATCCCATTTCCAGTGTCTATCTGATGAAGGCGGTAGCGCCCTCTTTATTCCTTGTAGCAATATACGAGGTGCTACAGATACTGTACTATAGGGACGGGTCAATAAGCCCTTTTATAATAAAAGAAAGGGCGGGTCCATCAGGACGATATGGCTACCTTACCCAAAAATAGATTTTTCGCTTCGCTCAAAATCCGTTTTTTGGGCTCAGGCCATGTCGTCCTGATGGAAGTTTACCAGAGTATTACTGTATCTGTGGATTCTCAATCGGTGCCGTACTCTTAAGAAAGTATTTTCCTGGTCCGTCTAGACCTAGACACCTATGATGTTACTGTCATACATCATTTCATCTAAGCATGAACTATGTTAGTGCTTCCTGCCCCCTACAGGGAAGAGCCGTACTAGACTCTGGGAAAAGTCTCGAGGAGTACATAATAACTATGGATGACAAAATGACAAGCTTGTATAGTGTTCTTGCCCTATACAATATAAAGCAAAGTTTGTATAAGAGTCACCAACGTCAGTATGAATTTTTGACACCTTCCCCAATGTGACTACTCTTATTAACTATTGGATCATGGTTGTATCCGCTTAAGAACAAATTTTGCTTCTTTGCCACTATCCTGTTAGGGTACCACATCAACAGTTCTAAGGAAGGGTTAGAGTGAGTGGACTTTTGCTTGAATCAGGGAACAGTCTTGAAAGACATACCCTGATTAAAATATCCATATTTTAATCTTAATGCTCAGTACATTACTAATAAAATGAGTGTGGGCGAATAAGACGCAGGGTTCACTATGAACTAGTTCATTAAAATTTAATGAACATACATATCAGATCAACATCTATAGATTTTATAAAATGTGGATGATATGCGTTAAAGCATAAAGAAAAACAGTCAACAGAAAATATTTTTTCGTCTACTAGGAAACAGATTTGCCAATTCAATTGAATTATTAATAATAATGATATAGTCTGTATACTGTTTATTTACACTAGCGTAAAAAACGCTTGGCACAAGTGTCCGTATTATGCTATAGTTCACCGACGTCAATAGAACAGTTTTTAATGACACTTTCGTGGCCTATCGCTCAGCGTGTAGTAACATACAGTGACTACATACGCACCCTCTTAATTAATCGTCCCAAATTTATTAGATTATTCCTCGCAGATTTAAAACAGAAGGTTAAAGAATTCTACCTGCTGCTACCACAGATCTCTTAAGTTGCTCCATTTGCTTCGCATAGTGCATAAAGAACGCCTTTGATGAATACCAGCCGGTGTACAAACAAGGATGTTCAAAGTCCATATAATTAAAGAAATTTTATGGAAGAGGCAACTTTTCTCGTATCATGACTAATGGGTGTACTGTCTGGATCCGTTCTGCGAATGACACTGGTGAATTTCGCCCTTAGTTATAGATAACTTTGAACCCAGGGTTTCTCTTCTGAACAGCTCTCCTCCCATAAAGTCTGAAGTTTTATGAAGATAGACCTTTAGGCAATCCACTGGACATAGAGATGCATCTTCCTCCAGAGGGCAGATTCTCTAGGGACCCCACCTGTTGGTGGGTAGCTTGTTCCTGGTAAGAAACATTGGGTCTGGAAATAGATTCAGTTTTCCCTCCAAGAACTGGACGTGGCCTTCCTCTGTAGAGAGAGCCACTATTCACTAACTCTGGCCCCCAAGGCGAGTACAAACAGAAATATGACTTAAATTCAAAGCCTTCTAAGCCCATTCCTCATTGTTTATTATTTATACACAATGAGGAATCATAACTAATGACCAAGCAAAAGGTCTTTCTAAGCGCTGAAGGGCTATTTAATTAAGAACGTCGTTAGAAAGGTCGACCTGTAAGGCATATGGCATCTGATTTGTCAAGGCAGGCTTGAGCAATAGAATTGTGTAGGCTGCTAAACCTTGCTCATGAAGGAGAATGATGAATGATAAATAGGAATCTGTTGGGATTTCTTTCAGTTTCTTCACCTTGACCAAGGATAGCTATTTCTTCCGTGAAGCCTCATAATGTCTTCTGGTTTCCTCCAAAAGTCTAAACCGACTTTTAAACACCGAATCTTTTTCTCATCGTTAAGGAGAGAAAATCATGAGATGTAGGTTCCGTGTTTTCTGTGATGGAGCGAAGACAGTCGACTTCTATACTCGCTGAGACAGGGATGGATCCTGTAGTGTAACGAATTTTAATCGTAGTTCCAATGCCAGAGGGAACCACACGCTATTTGGCCACTTGTGGGCCACAATTGCAGCTTTCCCTTTGAAGGAACTCAGCATATCGAGGACTTTCAAAAGGAGGTGTGCGGAGGGAACAGATAGATACAGGACCATCTGATCCAGCCCAGGGACATAGCGTCCACTGCCTCCGCTAACGGATCCTCGTAAGGGGACACGTAACAAACTATTTTCTTGTTGTCTTTAGTCGCAAAGAGGCCTATCTGCAGCTCTGGGACTTGACTCGAGATGAAGGAGAACGATCCTGCGTCAAGGGACCATTCTGACTCTATAGGTGTAAACCTAGATAGAGCGTCTGCTGTCACATTGTGGAACTCTTGAATGTGAACTGCTGACAGGTGCCATTTCTTCGCGTTTGATGCATATTTTCTCCAGCCTCCTGTTGCATCCTTAAGCTGTGCTCTTAGCACTGGATCTGTTATCGAAGCAAACTGTAGAGAGCCCAGCAGTCTCTCCTGTTCGCGTCTTGATATCCGTTTGGATTTCAATAGTCTCTCGACATATCCTGCTATTGCTTCCCCCTCCTCTTCTTCCCAGGAATGGAAAATTGATGTGACTCCAAAGTCCAGTGGATTCCCAACCACTTAAATTTTCGAGCTGGAGAAGGTCGAGACTTTTTGATGTTGATCTTGAATCCCAGATGTTCCAGGAATATATATATATATATATATATATATATATATATATATATATATATATATATATATATATATATATATATATATATATATATATATATATATATATATATATATATATTAGAAGCTTGCATGCATTCTGTCATGGATGCTTCCCACACTAGCCAGTCATCCAAGTAGGCTACTACTTGGACCCCCTTTAGGCGTAATTGATGGATGGCTGCGTTCGCGAGCTTCGTGAAAATCCTTGGGGCTATGTTTAGCCCGAAAGGCATGGTTCTGAAGGCGTAAAGTTATCAATGTAACTTGAAGCCTAGGTAGGAGGAGAGGTGACGATTAATTGGAACGTGCCAATAAGCGCCAGACAAGTCTATAGAAACAGCATATGCCCTTTTGGGCAGTAGGGTCCTTATGTGTTGAAGTGTGAGCATTCTGAACTTGTAGTTCACTATGAACTTGTTGAGTGGCGACAAGTCTAAAATGACTCTGAGTTTTTCTGAGTCCTTCTTTGCAACACAAAACAGCCTTCCTTGGAATTTGATGGACTTAACTTTCCGGATTACTCTTTTGTCTAAGAGCTCTCGGACATATTCTTCCAGAACGGGGGGTTGAGTGTGGGAAGAATTGAGGAAATTGAGGTGGAGGACTGCTTCAGCTCCAACCTAGTCCATTCTTAATTAGGCTGTGGGCCCAGGGATCGAAGGTCCAGCGATCCCTAAATAGCTGTAGTCTCCCTTCTACTGGAAGTATCTCACTTCTGCTGTTGTGGACCTGAGGCCTTGCTTCCTTGACCGCGTCCTCCCTTGGATCCCCTTCCTCTTGAAGGGCGTCTAGAAGAGCCTCTGGCTGTTCCTCTAGCTTTCGCACGAAAGGAAAAAGACTGCCTTTCGAAGGATGGGTTAAAGACTGGCGACACAGTCGCCACTTGTTGAGGTACTAGCTGTTACGTGGTTGGAAGTTGTGCCACTATCTGAGGCACCGCGGTCACAGGAAGTATTTGTTGTTGCTGTCGGTAAGGTTTAGCCAGCCGAGAGGATGGCCTAGGCCTTTTTGTCTTCTTCTTGGGTTGGGGACCTTCATCTGGAGAAAACTTTCTCTTAAAATCTAAGCCCCCCTTTTTGAGAAGGTTCCTATTCTCTGTGGCTGCCTTGTCTACTACCTCTTTAACCACTTCATTGGGAAAGAGGTCTTTACCCCAGATACGAGAGGATATAAGTCTCCTCGGTTCGTGCCTCACCGCAGCCGAGGCAAACACAAAGTCTCTACAGGTTCTCCTAGCTTTAATAAAGCTATAGAGATCCTTCGTAACTGTAGCCAGATGGGTTTTGACCACTACCATGAACATGTTCTGGTTCTTGGGGTCACTTGCCATCGTTTCTAATGTCGTTTGCAATTACATCGATGCCGCAAGTCTTTCCTTCGTCTCTTGCTCTCTGCGCAAGAGAACATCTGAAAGTTTTGGAAGTTCCTCACCAAACTGACGTTCAGCAATATCAGCTTCCAGCTTACCGACTGAGAAGGTAAGGTGGACTTTCTTCCAGTCTTATATCCCTTTTCCATGAAGGGAAAGGCTCTGTTTGGAGAGGCCACAAAGGAGGGAAGCTCCTTACTCAAGGCTGGCACCTTTGAGTTCGTGAAGCTCCTCTCTTTCATGGAGCCCACTAGTAATGTCTGTGCTTTACTATGGTCAAGAACTATGACCTCCTTCGGCTCCGTCTCCTCCTTTGAGGCTGGCTCCTTCCTAAGACGGACATAGCAGTCCGGATAATAATCTTTGTTGGGCCAAAATTCCACTTTTTCCATTGGAATTGCTCCCAACTTTTCTGATATCACGATCTTCCCGGGTGTCATTGGCATGTGTTCGGCATACCTACAAGGATTGGTGTCCGAGCACAAAGGAAGATCCTTCACGTTGAGTCGCTTCTGGGGCCCACGTGATGCTGCAAGTCTACGTATCTCCAGTTTCATTGCAGCTTCCTTCTCATCATTCTTTCTTTGAATTTGTTGGATCATCTAAACAATAGAAGAAAGAGTCCCTCCCAGTTCATCTGGGATAGCAGACGATGTAGAGGGAACTGGTTCTGGGTCCGGAACCGATGTAACCGACACCTCGTCGATTTCTTCTTCTTTTACTTGAGGAGCCTGAGACAGTTCCTCCTCCTGACCTTCTCCTAGAAGGTCTTTTTCTGTAGAATCCGACACCTCCGACATCCTATTGTCCAACTGGATGTCTTGAAGGGAGGCCGAGACTTCATAATTTACCGGATTCTGGACAGTTGGTATCTCCACCTGAGGCTGAGGAATGACTGCATCAGCTGATGCTTTAGGGAAAAGGTATGCCCTCATCTTCTCATTTGGAAGGTAGGGGCCTGAGGTGTTTTTCTGAAAACCCCTCACCCAGGTTCGTAACTTACCCCTGGCCATATCCCTTGACTCCATCGACTTAGGATTGTCAAAAGCCTCAGTAATCAGGTTAGAACATACAGTACAAACCTGAGGGTCCCAATGCCGGAGATCTCCTCTGGAGGCCGCGCATGCTGCATGCCTCCTACAAAGTTGATGTCGACAAATGTTCTTACTGTGGATATTACAGAACACACTCCCGCACTTTGGATGGTCCTTCTGTAAAGAGAAGAAAAATCCATTAGTATCAAGTGAAGGCTTTTACTTATATTGAAACATTTAGCTTATATAGAAAAGCTATAAAAGAAAGAAGGAATGACACATACTTGTATTTCCTGTCCAGTCAATTGGTGAAACCTCCCAAGATATTAAAACTAAGGTTAATTCTATTCTAGAATACCTTATGTCATTTCCTAAACGGATATTTAAGGTGTAGTTCACACCTTGAGATAAAGTTTTAATATACGGGAAAGAAAGAATACAGAAAGAACTTACTTTCTATATATTGTACGGTCTCAGCAAAAGGCTGTACAAGATAACATTAAGTATGTTGAAGAACTTTAGTGTTATCACAAACTCTGTACTGTAGTTTTACTAATGCAGTGTGTACTACACTACAAATATAGCAACTACTGTACATCGCATGCTGTTGTGCCGGCCAGCACGCTCCGGTACGTGCCGGCCGACATCTACCCCAATATAGTTCAAAGATATACTACCTTTAACAAATAGGCGGCAGCCCACTGATTCGCAACTGTGTGCTAGCCGGCAATCATTGCCAGTCGACAGCTGAAAACACTAATACCCGGCAGCCGGCCGCAATCGTAGTGGACTACAGATTGGTGCTGTGTTTCCACTGCCAGCAGGCAAGGGTAATAATACCCATGCCCGCCGGCAGTAGCCAAGAACCAGAGAACCTCCACCTGCCCGGCTGTTGGCTGTTAAGCCGGCAGCTGGGTTAGGAGTACAACACAATAGTCAGAGAAACAGTATGCATATAAGGTTATAAGGCGGCAATGCCATACGACCTTCCATCCAGAAAAAGTGAACTTATGGAAGGGGGAATGTAGCATTCAGGCTTCCAAAGAGTCCATAGCCTGCCGGGCTCTACCGGCAGACATGGAAGGGAGACCAAGGGAGGTCTGGGGTTCACTCTGGAAAGAATAAAGGGTCTCTGCCGGCCGACACGTAATTGCCAGCCGGCAGAGAGCTGAGCCGTCCTCCATCCTAACCTAAACTATTCACCTATTTACGGAAGTAGGACTGCGGCCAAAATATAATAAAAGAAAGGGAGGTGGGGAAGGGATAAGGGTCCTATAAACTTTGTTCCAGCAAGAGACGCACTCAGCAGTTAGGGAAGCTCATCCTAACCTAGAGTTTTCTATTAGGGAGGAAGACTAGCAATACTTGCCATCCTCCTCCCAACCAGAACAAAGTTAGGTGCAGTTATTTCGCCGGGCAACAGAGAAACTCATTTTCCAGCCTGAGAAAAACAACACAGGACAGTCTGCTAGGCCACTAGAGAAAGGAATCATTTCTTACAGAATCCTTCGGACGTGGACTAGGGAAGCAAAGCTTCCTGTGTCCGCCCCTAACCTAGCAAAGGAGACTCATTCTCTATGCTAGGAAAAAGCAGTCCACAGACTAGAAACTCTGATGTCCTGCCCTAAGCAAAAAAAAAAACAGTCACTCTGGTTATCAGGTCAGGACAGACATATCCTAGAATAGTTATACTTGAATTATTATACAGATAGAACTGCTAGGATTAAGCCAAAGGCTTACTCAGAGGGAGAGAGGGATTGAACTTAGCCTCTGGAGGAGAAAAGAACAATCGGGGATGTGCGAGAGTATACTACAGTGCCTAGATTACTAGCCTAGGTAAGGTAGGAATCTATTACCTAATTCACCGAAACTCTTTCGTATACAATATTGGAAAGAACATTATACAATATCTTACATGTATGAAATATTTGCCTAAAGCTTCAATAAAATAACACTCAGAAATACTTATATCATGCATGAAAGTAATAGGGCCAGACGCCTAGGCTACTAAGCCTCGCGAAGGGCAAGATCGGTTACCTAAATCACCGAACTAAAATCTGACGGTATAATATAAGCATTCTTAGAGGAGCTAAATAGCTAGATTATTAAAGCATAACAAACCAGGAACGTCGCTCTAGCTAACTAAATTACCCATAAATAGCGAGCGATAGCATCCAGGATGCCTCAGGTAGGCAACAGCTCTTGTTTACGTTAATATCACTTTTGATTTAATTCAAAATGACAAGAGCTTACATTTATACATAGTAAAGATAATACTCAACTTTCCAAAGGCAAAAGAGGCCGGAGAAGTCATCAAAATGTTGAATTAAATCCAAAATAACGAGATAACACAAGGTAAATCACCAAGTAGTAGAGCTACACGAAAAAGGAATAAAGAGTGCGCTACCGCCTTTATCAGATACACACTGGAAACGGAATAGGAGAGATGCCTTATGAGCGGTTCTCTTTTCATTCTCGTTCCAGATTCTTGTCATTGTAACCCCTCGAAGCGCTAATACTGTTCGGGGTGAAGATAGCTATGTGACGTGTCAAAAAAACGTCCTCTGATATTATGCGATATCCCTGTGAGATTATTTAGGGATATTCGCTCCAGGAGTTAGAATTCTGGATACCTTGAGGTAAAATTCTCTGGATTATTACTGTAGTCAAATATACCCTAGGAAGCTACCTTGTAGAACTTCCATCAGGAATACATGGCCTGAGTCCAAATATATATATATATATATATATATATATATATATATATATATATATATATATATATATATATATATATATATATATATATATATATATATATACATATATATATATATATATATATATATATATATATATATATATATATATATATATATATACATATATATATATATATATTGTAATTTCCTAACATATTTCTAATTGCTACCTTTATATTAAGCCTCCACAACCGCCATCTGTTGTTGGGTTATATCTCCAGACTTATATTTTAGTCCTTGTTTTCCTAGCACCACTAGTGAATTATTGTAAAATTACTTATTTTTATTGTTGATCCCTGGGAAAACTGACTTAACAGCTTTCCATGCATCGGTAAAGGGAGAGCTCCATAACCTTAGGTGGTGAATACTTGTTTCTTAATTTAAAGTATTGTGATATTGTGCTACTCGTTATAGTGAGAAAGGAGTAATATACTTTTGATTGTACTTATTGTTGAATTTATCCTACGGTAACCATTGGAGGCATATAATAATTGTTCGATCACCAGGGACAGCTAAAAATAGAAAAAGGATAACAAGAAGGAAAAACGGAAATTGACAAGTGAGGGCCTGACAAGGATCTGAAGTGAAATGAAGTGAAATGATATTAAGTGAAATGAAGTGATTTAAGCTCGTTAGTATAGTGATCGAATTTAGTGAATTTCCGTTAGTGTACAATCAATAGTTATACCTCCACTGTTGTTGAGCTCTCCCTTCTGCGATCAAGGTGCCGTATTGTACACGTCATCGCAAGTATTATTGATAGTTTGGAGGAAGTGCAGCGCAAGGAATCGGTACTTAGTCGCCGTTCTGTTGCCTTGACATTGCTGACTATCGGTTTTTTTTGCGTTCCTTAGTCACCCCAGACGTATTAGAATGCTTCTGGATTAATTTCCTTTATAAGGTACTCATCCCCTCTTGCCGATTGTTTGGAGGAAGTGCAGTGCAAGGAATCGGTACTTAGTCGCCGTTCTGTTGCCTTGACATTGCCGACTGTCGCTATTGCGTCCTTTAGTCACCCCAGACAAATTGGAACACTTAGGGTAACCATCCCCTCTCATCATTCAGGGATTAATATCCCTCCAGGATTACTGTCCCTCTTTTACAGAATACGAGGACCCACAAACGTGTTTTCCTAGTGCTTTAAGTGAGTTTCGTGAAATTGATGTTGTGCAACCTCCAGTGGTTCTTGTATATTTAAGTGAGTTTTTGTGAAAAATGACGTTAACTAGTGCATCGTGCGTAGTTAGTGATAGTTTCGAAAAACTTAGTGACGTATGTTGCTTGTGCTTTCGTCAGGGTAACGTTCAGTGGAAGTTCGGTGAAATCTTTATTGACTATTAGTGTATATTTCTTTAAAGTGGTAATATATTCATACCCGTGACAGTAAGTGTTAGTGATTCGGTGATTTATTGACCTCGTGTTAGTGATTCGGTGATTTAGTGACGTCGTGTTATTGATTCGGTGATTTATTGACGTCGTGTTAGTGATTCGGTGATTTATTGACCTTGTGTTAGTGATTCGGTGATTTATTGCCCCATTGCTTAGTGATTCTATGAATCGACCATAAAGGGATAGATATTTAATACTTCTGCGGTTTAGCCATTGGTGATTCAGTATTTTAGCGATAGTGATACAGTGATTCGGTAACAGTGACTCGGAAAGTGCTCATAGTGGACCAAAAGTTCTTTTTGTGATCCACCATGTCTTTCAACGCAGAGAATTTTTTTGAGGACCCTCGGGGGCACCTCTTATCGTTGAGAGATGCCAAGAAAAACGACCTGCGAAAGATTGCTGAACAAGCAGGGATTCCTGTATTGCCCTCCATGGTGAAAGCGGAACTGCTGGGTAGAGTTTAGGATTTCCTGGTAGCCAAAGCTTCCGTTTCATTAAAAGAAACTGCTCCCCTTCGGCCCCTTACATTAGGGAGAGGTGAAGCTAAGGCTATAGAGGATCCAGAATTGGTGAAGCTCAAGTTGCAGCTTGAATTGGAGAGAGAGAAAAAGGCAGCTCGTCAAGCTGAATACCAGCAGAAAGAAAGGATGATAGCCTTGGAACGACGGGAAAGAGAAGAAAAGATAAAAAAGGAGAGACAGCTGGCCAGTATCAAGTTCAACGAGAAAGGCAAAGAGAGAGAGTTTGGCGAATGTTATTCTCTCCCTAAGGCTCTTAAACTATTACCCTCGTTTGATGAAAAAGAACCTGACGTGTTCTTTGGTATTTTTGAGGACGCAGCCACAACCTTGCATTGGCCAGAAGAACAATATGTTCTACTCATTCGGAGTGCACTGAAAGGCAAGGATGCTCATATAGCTTTGCAAATGTTAGAGGAACGAGATTACTATGTCCTGAAGAAAGCTGTCCTTGATGCCTATACCATTACAGCTGAAGGGTATAGGCAAATGTTCAGGAACTCCATTAAAGGAACCACCCAAACTTATTTGGAATTGTTTCAGGTCTAATTAAAACAGTTTAAAAAATTTGCTAGAATCTGAAAACATCACTACCTT
>NC_090753.1:5918468-5923468 GCF_036898095.1 Palaemon carinicauda
AAGGACAGGTCAATCGGATTTCAAACTTCCCTTCTGTGCGAGTCATATTAAGACGGTAGGATAAAACTGGCAAATATCCTTGGATTATGATTTTGGAGGACATGTACTTGGTTGTAATTATCCTTATAGAAATGAATACCTTACACTGTTAAAAATATGCCGAAAAAACGGTAAAAATCCAGTAATAAATGTTGCCAGGCATTTACCGTCTAATAAATGTAAATATTGACGTTAAATGGTGATATTATGATCATCAACCTGTAATAACATAACAGGGTAGGGTAAAAATTACTCTCCAATATTTTACTGAATTACGGCTAAAAACAGTATATTTTTACGGATAATGTCCGATTAAAATTTCGCTTATTTAACAGTGTACCTAATGAAATATATACTGTATGCTCGACAAGAATAACAGGAGAGAGAGAGAGAGAGAGAGAGAGAGAGAGAGAGAGAGAGAGAGAGAGAGAGAGAGAGAGAGAGAGAGAGAGAGAGAGAGAGAGAGCAGATTTAATCTTGTCTTAATCCAATGAGATTAGTGAAAAGGTGAGGATGCACCCTGGGCATACCCTGGGGAATGTCATCTGTCATTAACGGCTAGCATTAGTCTCACTCAGTTTGGATGGCTCGTCTCTAACCGCAGTGTTCATTTTTCCTTAAAGTGGTCGAAATATTTTGACATGGGTACGCTGTACAGGGGAACAGAAATCGTCTCAGCGGCCACGACAGAATGGTTTGACTATAATAAATATGTTACCATCACTGATTTATCTAGTAAATTAGTGTTACCTCTGGTTAATATGTATATAGATTGCCCTTACTTTACTGGAAGAACCGAAGTAGCCTTACTGGATAGAGATTTGCCTTGTGAAAAAGCTGATATTCTGCTAGGAAATGATTTAGCTGAAGGAACTGTCTTACCTAATCTCATTATTTCTCAACCAGGGTGTGTTATAGAAAATGACCAGAACCAACAGGAAGTTCTACCTTGCCAAGCCACCACTTGTTCTGCTGCTACTAAAGCTGCAATTGGAGCTCCCACTGATGACGCCACCTCAAACTCCTCACAAAGCTTACCAGACTTGGTTGGTCTCCATCATGATAATTTTGTCAATCTTCAGAGATCAGATGATAGCCTTAAGGATTGCTTCACTAAGGTTGAAAATCCCTCAGATAAGAGCCATAAGTTACCCTTATTTGATCTTGAGAATAATATCCTCATGCGTCATTACAGGTCTCCTACACTGACTGACAAAGACTCGTGGCGCGACTGTCATCAACTGGTTGTACCTGGCAGCCTCCGATCTTCAATTATGAAATTAGCCCACTCTGCTGAGAGTCATCTAGGCATCATGAAGACATAGAGGCGCCTCCTAGAAGATTTCTATTGGCCCAGAATGAAGATGGACGTAAAGAATTACGTAGAGAGGTGTCATGTGTGCCAAGTTACCGGAAGACCTAATGAAAAGATACCACCAGCCCCTCTAGTGCCCATTTCGGTCCTTAGTACACCTTTTGATAAAATAATTATAGATTGTGTTGGGCCTTTGCCAAAAACTAGCCAGCGTAATGAATATATACTAAGTGTTCTTTGCCCCACTACTAGGTTCCCTCTAGCATTTCCACTTAAAAGTATCTCTGCTAGAACCATTATTAAACAGCTTATTAAGGTTTTTACATTGTTTGGTTTTCACAGGGAACTTCAATGCGATAGAGGTACCAACTTTACCAGTACATTATTCCAGAGTGCTCTCCATCGATTTAACATCTTTAATGTTCTCTCTTCAGCCTATCATCCTCAGTCCAATGGGGCCTTGGAGAGAGTTCATCAGACTCTTAAGAATTTGCTACGACGCTACGGAATGGAAACTGAGAAGGAATGGGATGAAGACATAGACTTACTTCTGTACATACTTCGAAGCATACCAAATGAGTCTACAGGAGTTTCTCCATTCGAGATGATGTTCGGACGAAGACCCAGGTCAAACCTCACCATGATAAAAGAACAGATACTAAAAGGGTCTAGGAAAGAAAATCAGGTAAGCTTTCCCCAATACTTGAAGTCCTTGGAGGAGAAGTTGTTGCATATCCATGCCTTCGCTCGAAAGAACTTGCAGCAAGCTCAAGAGCTTATGAAGGATAGATATGACAAGAAGGCAAAGGTAAGAGAGTTTAAGTGTGGAGATAAGGTGCTGGTATATCGCTGCATATCTGGCTCTCCCTTAAGAGAGAAATTCATGGGACCTTATGAGATAATCAGGCGGACCACAAAAACAAATTATATTATTGCAACTCCTGACAGACGTAAGACTACTCAGCTTGTACATGTGAACTTGATAAAACCCTATCGAGAATCTTCCACAGGTATAGTTAATGATGTAGTAATTCATGACTTTAAATCTGCCAAGCAGAGTTTGTCACTAAGCCTCTTAATCACAGGTCACAGAATGAGATGCAGAATGAGGTGCATACTCCTACCGAAGTTGGTACAGAGGTGAGCCATGAGGATGACGACACTGATCTCAGTGTGAAGTCTACTTTGTCTTGGAAGGACATGAACAATTCGAAAATTCTAAAGTCCCTTCCACAGTTCCTATACTGTTCAACAAATCAAAAGAAAGACTTGAGTATACTCATTAGCAAGTATGCATCAATTTGTTCAGACAGGCCTGGAAGTTGCACCAAAGTAAAGCATGATGTAGAACCTAATACAAACTCCATCAGAAAATCTTTTTACAGGGTATCTCATCGCCATCTGCCTATCTTGAAACAGGAAGTGGAATACCTGCTGGAGCATAACCTCGCCAAGCCCAGTACATCCCCATGGGCTTCTCAATGCATTTTGGTGAGGAAAGCCAACTATACCTACCGCTTGTGTACTGATTATAGAAAACTTAATGTAAAGACTGTAAAAGACTCTTACCCGTTGCCCAGAATAACTGATATGATAGATTCTGTCAGTAATGCCAAATATTAAACTCAAATAGACCTGCTGAAAGGCTACTACCAGATTAAGCTAACCGAAAGGGCCAAACAAGCTTCAGCATTCATCACTCCTTTTGGTTTATTTGAATATAATGTATTGCCATTTGGCCTAACCAATGCCCCAGCTACATTTCAGAGGACTATGCAAGACATCATCAGGGGTCTTCCCCATGTATATGTGTACCTGGACGACATTGTCGTAGCAACCACTACCTGGGTAGAACACCTGAGAATATTAAATTCCCTCTTCAAAAGATTAAGAAAGGTAAACTTGACCATCAACCTTGCAAAGAGCTCCTTTGGTAAAGGTTAGGTAACTTAGCTTGGTCACATCATAGGCAGTGGCACTATTGTTCCTAAGGATATGAACATTGGTGCCATCCAGGAATATCCAAAACAAAGGAATAGGAAAGAGCTTAAGACATTTTTAGGCATAGTGTCATACTATTCCCGATTTTGGCCAAATTTTTCAACAATCACTGCTCCGCTTTTTGCTCTAACTTCAACCAAAATACCTTCTAAGTGGACATGTAATCATAACAGGGCCTTTCATCAGCTAAAACTATGTAAGGTTTCCAAGCCACTTCAACAAGCTCCTGACTTCACCGAACCTTTTTTTTCTTCAGGTAGATGCCAGCAACATCGGTTTTGATGTTGTTCTTCTACAGGAAATTGTGAGTGATGGTGCTGTTTCCTTGCCTCTGTTGGAGAGACTCTTGCCCATAGCCTATTATTCTGGATTCTTCAAAGGGTCACAACTCAGACGGGCTACAGTAAAAAAAGAATTATTCAGTATAATCAGCACTGTGCCACCTTTCCGTCCGTATCTGGAAGGCCTAGACAATGTTATTGTCTACTCTGACCACATGCCTCTGAGTTTTCTCCACCGTGTGAAGTTCCCCAACCAGAAACTTCTCAGTAGATCCTACATCCTCTCCTCATTTAACATCGAAGTGAGGAAAATCTCGGCATCACGGAACACCATCGCCGATGCTTTATCGCGTCAACTTCGACTCCATAGGAGTTGAGAAACATTATTTTGAGTTGTATAAATCTCAATTTTTTCTTGTTATATTCTTAAAATAGTCTTGGATAGTAATTTTACTCTTAAAAGGGGAGGAATGTAATGTCCTAACATATTTCTTATTATTACCTTTATATTAAACCTCCTCAACCTCCATCTGTTGTTGGATTATGTCTCCAGACTTATATTTTAGTCCTTGTTTTCCAAGCACCGCTAGTGAATTATTGTAAAATGACTTGTTATTTTTATTGTTGATCCTTGGGAAAACTGACTTTACAACTTTCCATGCTTCGGTAAAGGGAGAGCTCCATAACCTTAGGTGGTGAATACTTGTTTCTTAATTTAAAGTACTGTAATATTGTGCTACTCTTTATAGTGAGAAGGGAATAATATACTTTTGATTGTACTTATGGTTATATTTATCCTACGGTAACCATTGGAGGCATTGAATAATTGATAGATCACGAGTGACAACTAAAAATAGAAAAAGGTTAACATCAACAAAAAACGGAAATTCACTACAATATATATATATATATATATATATATATATATATATATATATATATATATATATATATTTATATATATATAATATGTATATATATACATATATATATATATATATATATATATATATATATATATGTATATTTAGGAATATATATATATATATATATATATATATATATATATATATATATATATATATATGTATATTTAGGAATATATATATATATATATATATATATATATATATATATATATATTTATATATATCTATATATATAGATATATATATATATATATATATTTATGTATATATATATTTATATATATATATATATATATATATATATATATATATATATATATATATATATACATATATATATATATATATATATATATATATATATATATATATATATATATATATATATATGTATATATATGTATATGTATGTATATATATATATATATATATATA
>NC_090753.1:5935968-5940968 GCF_036898095.1 Palaemon carinicauda
TGGAACAGGAAAAGGCTAGATTGGAACAGGAGAGGCAATTGGAGTTTGTTCGAATGGAACATGAATTGCAGGTTCTTCGTTTAAAACAAACTGGACCGGAAGACTACTTTAACATTAGTCATGCTATTAAGCTAGTCCCTGTTTTTAACGAAGCTGATGTGGCTGAATTCTTCTCAGCTTTTGAGAAGTTAGCAAGAAAGTTAGGTTGGCCTGAGACTATGTGGACTACCCTAATTCAGTGCAGGTTGGTTGGGAAAGCACAAAAGGTGTATGCAGCATTGAGTGAAGAGGTAAGTGCAGATTATAGTAAGGTGAGAGAAATTGTATTAAAAGCTTATGAGCTTGTGCCAGAAGCCTACCGCCAGAGATTTCATAATCTAAGAAAGGTTCCAAATGATACTTATGTCGAGTTTGCTAGAGCTAAAGAATTAGCATTTGATGAATGGTTGAAATCAAAAGGGGTTGATGATTTTGCAGGGATAAGGGAAATAATCCTTATTGAAGAGTTCAAGAATAATGTAGGGCATGAATTGAAGATACATTTAGAAGACTTAAAGTTAGATACTGTGGGAGCAGTTGCAGTGGCAGCCGATGAGTACGCACTATCACACAAGTCTGTGTTTAAGTTTGCTGATAAGCAAAGTAGGTGGGATAAGGATAGGAGGTTTGAAAAGACTCCGGAGCAGGGAGCAAAATCCTCTAAATCCAGTTCTCCTGGAAGAAAGGTTCAGTCTTTTCCAAAGACGAGTGAAAGGGATGTAACGTGTTATTTTTGTAAAAAGAAGGGCCATATTAGGTCAGAATGTTCTGCCTGGAAGGGGCAGGGGAGTTCCAAGAAGCCTGTAGGTCTACTTGGGAGAACTTCTGGGGGTGTATCCTGTGAGTTTGGTAACTTTGGAAAATATGTCTCTAGTGGTGAAGTGTTCACAAAGGACCAGGATGGTTTTGGGAGACGGGTAAATGTATTGCGGGATACTGGTGCTGCCCAGTCGTTGATTTTGAGATCGGCGTTGCCTGACAATTTTGTAGAGGAGCAGCTAGAGTATGTGTTGTTGGGTGGCTTCCCAAACACTGTGGTGGCGTGTCCTCTGACCGAGTTTTGGTTAAACTCGGATTGGGTCAAGGGCCCGTTAAAGTTGGCAATTGCAGATGAACTACCAGTGAACGGCGTGCAGGTTGTGATAGCCAATGATACTGAGTCGGATACGGGGAGTAGTTGTCCGGTAGTGCAATGTAACGGTACCACTCGGATTGGTGAAAGTAGTCCTACGATGGCTATTACTCGTTCTACAGTCCAGTCTCCTAGTGTTGAGGATGAGGATTTGGGTCTAGATAGGCTTGAAGGACTGGTAGAGGGAGTTTCTGATGTGAAAGTTCCTAGTCTGGTATCTGAGTGAGATGATACTGTAGGATGGGATAGGAACTCACTAAGTATTGCTCAGAAGGAAGAGTTTAATGAAGAGGGGGAAGGAGAGGTTAGCTCAGATTTGACGAGACCTAAGATGAAATGGGAAGATGGTATCCTGTATCGGTTTAGTCGTTTCAAAAGATCGCCAACTGAGATGTGGGAGGTAAGGAAGCAGATAGTAGTTCCTCTTGAATATCGGGGCAAAATCTTGTGGTTCGCACATGAAGATTTACTTGCTGGTCATTTTGGAGTAAGCAAAACTTTTAGGAAAGTTGCTGAGCATTTCTTTTGGCCAAGAATGAAGGCAGAGGTGAAGAGGTATGTTAATTCTTGTACTAAGTGTCAAATGGTTGGTAAGCCAAATCAGAGAATTGCTAAAGCCCCTTTACAACCCATTCCAGTGGTTGAAGAACCATTTAAAGAGATATTGATAGATATTGTGGGGCCATTGCCAAAGACTAGCAGTGGTTTTCAGTATATACTGACAATAATGGATAGAATGTCCAGGTACCCCGAAGCTGTACCCTTAAGGAGTATTCACAGTAAGAAAGTAATCGAAGCACTTATTGGTTTCTTTACTAGATTTGGATTGCCGAAATCGGTTCAGTCTGACTGTGGTAGTAATTTTATGAGTAAAGAATTTGCTAAACAGATGAAAGAGTTTAAAATTAATCATGTAACTTCATCACCATACCACCCAGAGAGCCAGGGTCAGATTGAACGATTTCATCAAACTTTGAAGTCCATGCTAAAGAAATATTGTGGGGAAGATCCAAGGAACTGGGATAAGGCAATACCTTATTTATTGTTTGCATTTAGGTCTGTGCCGAGTGATATGATGGGATTTTCTCCATTTGAGCTTGTATTTGGTCACAAGGTAAGAGGTCCTTTGGATGTTGTTAAAGAAAGTTGGGAAAATAATAATCCAAAAGTTAGCCTGGTACAATTTCTAAAAGAATCTAGGGAAGAGCTTTATAAGTTTTGGGAGTTTGCTAAGGAGAACTTGAAAGTTGGGCAAGGTAAAATGAAAAAGAATTTTGACATCAAAGCTAGGAGAAGGGTATTTGAAGTTGGGGATAAAGTTTTAGTTTTATTACCTACCCCTGGTAATCCCCTAGGAGCCAAGTTTTCAGGACCATGGAAGATAGCTAAGAGGGTAAGTAGCTTGAATTATATGGTGGAGACCCCAAGTAGAAGACAAAAACACCAGCTTTGTCATGTTAACATGTTGAAACCCTATTATGAAAGAGTAGCAAAGAAGCCATTGTTGTTGTTGGGGAAAGTAGAAATGGAAAGAGAATGTTTGGAAATAGAAGGTAAGTGGCCTAAAGGTAATAGCAATGTATTAAATAACTTGCCAAATATGTTGTCTCACTTAGATGGGGATCAAATTGAGTCCATCTTAAATTTGATAGAAGTGTATCCAGATTTATTTAAGGACACCCCAGGTTGTACGGCTGTGATACAGCATGATGTGGAGGTTAGAGGGGCTAAACCAATAAAACAGGCACCTTATAAAACTAATCCATTGAAAAGGGAAGTAATCAAAACAGAGGTAGAGTACATGTTGCAGCATAATCTGATAGAAAGTAGTTACAGTCCATGGAGTTCACCTGTGGTGTTGGTGAAGAAGGAGAATGGTCAGTATAGAATGTGCATAGATTACCGCAAGGTTAATGCAGTTACAGAGACTGACAGTTTTCCTTTACCTCGGGTAGAGGACTGCATCAATGATGTAGGTAAGGCAAAGTTTATCAGTAAGTTCGACCTTCTAAAGGGGTACTGGCAAGTACCGTTGACACCCAGAGCTAAGGATATCTCTGCTTTTGTGACCAGTGAGGGATTATTTGCCTGCAACGTGATGCCTTTTGGCATGAAAAATGCATCTGCTACATTTCAGAGACTAATGAACAACTTGGTAGGTTCTCTAGAGGGTGTGGTAGTGTACATTGATGACATTGTGGTATATAGCGATGACTGGGACACCCATATTCAAAGAATAAGTAAGTTATTTGAAAAACTTAGCCAGGCAGGGCTGGTTATCAATCTTGCCAAATGTGAGATAGCCAAGGCTAGTGTATTGTATCTTGGTCATGAAATAGGTCATGGGAAGATTGTCCCGAAAGATGCAAACGTCAGAGCCATTTTAGAGTTTCCTGTGCCTTATGACAAAAGGTCTGTTCGTAGATTTCTTGGCATTGTAGGGTACTACAGGAGATTTGTGATAAATTTTGCCCCTATTTCTAATCCTCTTACTAATTTATTGAGGAAAGAAGTAAAGTTTGAGTGGAATGAAGAGTGTCAGAGGTCATTTGACAAATTGAAGGCAGTTCTAACTAACTATCCTGTCTTGATAGCTCCGGATTTTCAGGAACCATTTAGGTTGGCGGTCGATGCAAGTGACTATGGAATAGGTGCTGTGCTATCTCAAGTTGAGGAACAGGTAGAGTATCCTGTTGCCTTTTTCTCTAAAAAGCTTAATGAAGCTCAACGCAAGTACTCCACCATAGAGAAGGAGGCCTTAAGCCTGATAACAGCTCTAGAACATTTTGAAATTTACTTGACAAATGTTCCTACACCTGTAGTGGTCAAGACAGACCACAATCCTTTATTATTTTTAAACAGGTTTAAGAATAAGAAACAGAGGCTGATGAGGTGGAGTCTGATATTACAAGAGTGGGATTTGGATATCCAACATGTTCCAGGGAGAAAGAATGTGGTGCCAGACACACTTTCTAGATAATCATAAATTGTTTGGCACGAATGTTAATTTTTTTTCTTTACTTTTCAGAATTAAATGTCTTTTTTTCCATTTAATTTGAATTTAATGTTTTTTGTAGTTATTCATTATAAGACTAATTAGTCTATATTCCGATTTGTTTGCTTTATTTCCATTCATAATTCAGTTCCGTGCTTTGATTTTTGTTTGGACAAAAATTTTTTAAGGATGGGGGTGTAAGGAAATTTTCCTTATTAACGTAAATAATTTAAAAGTATTAAGAAAATAAATTTTCCAGTGGTTATGGTGCCATCTGTTGGTTGCGCTCGTAGCCAGGTATGTCATACGTGTGTGTTTTTGTTTTTCATATCCGTGGTGGGAGAGAGGAGGAGCCAAGAGGCAGTTGGCAAGACTGTTTACCTTGAAAGGTAAATTTGTTATGTACGTCAGTGTTCCACGAATTCGTCTGCAGAGGACACTCTTTCCTGCTTCAAGTGGTGGTGGAGTGACTTAGTGATGGACAGCAACCATTGGCTAATACCAAAGCTCCTGTTAGTCTAGGGACAGACTCGTTTTGACCACTTCGAAGCCTGCAGACGTGACACTGCCGTTCAGTTTTGCCTTGGGGTAAGAATAACATTGTGTAGTTTCCCTTGCTGAACGATTTTGGAAAGCCTGAAGTGTTTTCATCGGTGTGTGGCTGCCGCTGGTACCAGTAATTACGTGATCATTCAAGCGTAACATTACGTTAATGGTTTGGATCTCGACGGGTTCGTCCTTCAAACCTGATTTAGTGACAAAGACCTGGTGCAAGAGAACTTACATCATCCCACGGAAATTAAGCTATTGTTAAATGTATGTAAATAGTTAGGG
>NC_090753.1:5943468-5950968 GCF_036898095.1 Palaemon carinicauda
CGATTCATCTATTAAAAACTGTACTCGGCTTACCTCCAAAAAACACCAAAGAAAGATATCTTTTTCTTATCACAGCCAGGAAAGACTTATCTAGTTTCAGCATAGGACAAGTTCATATCAAATGTTACCATACGAATGTGATTATCGGAAAACATTATCTTTTCGATACAAGTATGAACTCTCTCAGGTAAGCATCAGTTCTTAGCTGGTCATAGTTATTCGCAAATAAAACTTTTTCTTTTTATCTTTAATTCGTCCTTTTAACATATTCAAAGGGATACACTTCTTATCCTTCATATGGGACAGATTTCCATTGAAGAGAACAACTGTCTAAACTCCTTTCTTGAAATGTGAAACTAATTTATGTTTGCCTTATATACCCCATGATTGCATTCCGAGCTGCCTCATATTTTATATATCTATTGCAAAGTATGATAAGATGTCCTATTCAAATCACACAATTATACTATTTGAATATCAGGAGACTCAATGTATAAAAGGTCTAAATAATTAATTGAATTATACTAACCTTACTAATGATTTGCTAAAAGCCGGAAAAGTTTTGAAGGCAAAGGATGTTCAAAATTATCACATTTCTTATACTCCATAAACAAAGAAGTAACTGAACTTCAGTAACAGAGAATAAAAGTCTGATAAGTGATATGAAATTTAATAGAGCAAAATAAGATGAGATCAAGCAGCAGAAGACCAGACAGAATTAATAAATGTTAACTGTTTTCTATGATACATTAGTTGCTAAAATTTTAATCCTTTTAAATAAGACATAGTTTTTATCAATTAAAAAAAAAGATACATAAAGTTAAAAAAAAAAAAATAGCAATAACACCAAGTACTTTTCATCCTTGAAATAATATTATCCCTAAATCTACTTACCAGGTTCAGACAAAATTCCTTAGCGTCATAATCATTATTCTAAGTTGCACTTAAAGCCGGAGTTCTTTTCCAGGAAGAGATCCTCAGCTGTCTCACAGCTTCTTTCTATGGGAGTTATTCCTCCAAGTAAACCGTCCCTCTCATCCCCTCACACTTGAAAACATTTCTAGTTAACCTGTAATCATCAATATGGGGTAAACAACGTGACTTTTTTTCTAGAGTCGATGTATGAGTTTTCATTAAAGTAACTTAGACACTAGAAAGTGGAAAAAAATGAGGACATTTAAAGAAGTGTCTTGACATTGAAACATGATGTTTATTTACTAAAGCTATGTAAGACCATATATTTAATAAAATTTCAAGAAATTCAGCGATTATTATTATCATTATTATTACTAGCTAAGCTACAACCCTAACTGGAAAAGCAAGATGCTATAAGGCCAAGGGCTCCAAAAGGGAAAAATAGCCCAGTGAGGAAAGCAAATAAGGAAATAAGTAAATGATGGGAAAAAACTAACAATAAATCATTCTAAAAACAGCAACAACGTCAAAATGGATGTCATATATAAACTATTAACAACGTCAAAAATAGATGTCATATATAAACTATAAAAAGACTCATGTCAGCCTGGTCAACATAAAAACATTTGCTCCAATTTTGAACATTTGAAGTTCTATTGATTCAACTATCCGATTAGGAAGATCATTCCACAACTTGGTAACAGCTGGAATAAAACTTCTAGAATACTGTGTAGTATTGAGCCTCATGATGGAGAAGGCCTGGCTATTAGAATTAACTGCCTGCCTAGTATTACGAACAGGATAGCATTGTCCAGGGAGATCTGAATGTAAAGGATGGTCAGAGTTATGAAATATCTTATGCAACATGCATAGTGAACTAATTGAACGACGGTGCCAAAGATTAATATCTAGATCAGGAATAAGAAATTTTATAGACCATAAGTTTCTGTCCAACAAATTAAGATGAGAATCAGCAGCTGGAGACCAGGCAGGGGAACAATACTCAAAACAAGGTAGAATGAAAGAATTAAAACACTTCTTCAGAATAGATTGATCACCGAAAATCTTAAAAGACTTTCTCAATAAGCCAATTTTTTGTGCAATTGAAGAAGACACACACACATAATGTGTTTCTCAGAAGTAAATTTTCTGTCGTGAATCACACCTAAAATTTTAAAAGAGGCATACAAATTTAAAGAAACATTATCAATACTGAGATCAGGATGTTGAGGAGCCACCGTCCTTGACCTACTTACAATTATACTTTGAGTTTTGGTAGGATTCAACTTCATACCCCATAATTTGCACCATGCACTAATTTTAGCTAAATCTCTATTAAGGGATTCACCAACCCTAGATCTATATTCAGGGGATGGAATTGATGCAAAGAGAGTAGCATCATCTGCATATGCAACAAGCTTGTTTTCTAGGCTAAACCACATGTCATGTTTATATAGTATTGAAAGTAATGGGTCAAGAACACTACCCTGTGAACACCAGATATCACATTTCTATACTCACTATGGTGCCCATCAACAACAACTCTTTGAGATATATTACTTAAAAAATCAATAACACTGCTAAGAAACGACCCACCCACTCCCAACTGTTTCAGTTTGAAAACAAGGGCCTCAGGGTTAACACGGTCAAAGTCAGCACTAAAATCAAGGCCAATCATACGAATTTCCTGACCACAATCAAGGGATTTCTGTACAGCATTGGAGATTGTAAGAATGGCATCACATGCTCCAAGGCCTTTACGAAAACCAAATTGCAAACTAGGGAATAAATGATTACTTTCATCAAAACTATTAAGACGTTTTGCCAGAAGACGTTCAAAAACTTTAGATAATATGGGAGTGAAGGAAATTGGGCGGTAATCAGTGGAACTTGAGCTACCACAAACACATTTACATAGATGAGTAACATTACCCATTCTCCAATAAGTGCTAAAAGCCCCTCTTCTTACTACCTTGCACAAAATAAACGATAACTTTGCAGCTAAGAAATCTGCTGTCTTTATAAAAAACAAAGGAAAAATACCATTTGGGTCTACACCTCAATAAGCATCAAGGTCCATCAACAGTGTTTTAATTTCACGAGATCGAAAAGCTAAACTAGTTAGTTTAGCCTCAGGAAAACAGGAATGAGGAAGTTCAAGTTTTTCATTACTCTGTTTACTGTCAAAAACATCAGCAAAAAAGGGTTGGCTTTTCCTTTGGACAGTAAGTGACTGAGCCATCTGGTTTAAATAAAGGAGGAACTGTTGCAACAACACCAAAGAGTACAGAGTTAAGGGTAGACCACCATTTATGATCTTGAGTTGTACCAGAAAGCGTGTCTTTTATGGTTAAATTGTATTCCTTTTCAGTTGAGGCATAAACTCTCGGAGCAAAATCTTGAAGCTGAATATAGTTATTCCAGGTCAAATCTGATCTGGTACCCTTCCAAAGATGATGGGCCTCCTGCTTCTCCAAATAAACACGTCTACAATCATCATTGAACCACGGTTAGTCCTTTACTCCGTACCTTAGCACAAGAGAAGGGGTACGCCTATCAATTATGTTGACTAGATTCTCATTCAAAGGGATAACAGGATCTACACTACTATTTAATTGTGACCAATTCAAGCACAAAAGATCATGCAAAATCCCATTTTAATAATGGTATGTATCATTGCCTTTGGGGACAAATAGCATAATGTCTTCCTTCAAAAGTATCCTAAGTCGATCAACACATTAGATATAATATCATATGAAATGAGATGACGTTGTTTGGGTATCAAAAACTTCCTGAAAAATGATAAAATTGATTCAAATATCCAATGAAATACTGAAGATTGTGTTATTAAAAGAATCCTGTGAAAGTGAAGTAATAAGAGTAGATTTATATTAATTTCAATTACAAGAAAAATTCAGAGAGAGAGAGAGAGAGAGAGAGAGAGAGAGAGAGAGAAAAGAGAGAGAGAGAGAGAGAGAGAGAGAGAGAGAGAGAGAGAGAGAGAGAGAGATGTGAGGATGGGGAAAGTGTTAGTGGTTTCCGGATAAATAATTTTCTATGAACTTCTCTTTTGCTAATAATAATAATAATAATAATAATAATAATAATAATAATAATAATAATAATAATAATAATAATAAAAATATGAAATGCCTTGTTCATTATGAATTACATAAGATCTCATGGGATGGAAATAATTGAAGGCTACATCTCTCTCGCCTCCTCACGAGACCTATTTTATTTACAAATGTGTCTCTCAGAGAGAATATTCTTCACTGTCAGCCAGAGATAAGTAAACAGTATTTATTGAATATGTTATCCAGGTTAGATATTGTACATTATTAATAGAAAATTCCCTTCGGAAAGGATGTCTTAAAGTAAATTTGAGCCTACGAGAGAGAGAGAGAGAGAGAGAGAGAGAGAGAGAGAGAGAGAGAGAGAGAGAGAGAGAGAGAGAGAGGCGGGGGGGGGGCTAAATATTTTAGGAATAAACGGGGTGTTCAAATTATTCAGACAATGAATATTGTATTGCAAACAAATTACTTTAATTTTAAATTAATAACAATTATGTATTAAACGTTGGATATTATTTGAGGATACATTTCAATATTTTTCATCTGTTCTATATAAAATGCCATTGTGGTTGATATTTATATTGAATAAAATCGTGAGCCATATTGATATATATCCATCATAAATAACCATATGTTGCAAAATCACCAATATGCTCTGATGATGGAGATGGGTTGATTTCAATTCTAAGAACAGATTCATGAATTCGACATAAATATGCTCAGTGGACTAGAAATAAACTTATATCTCTCAGAGGAATAGGTTTTTATTCCTGCCAAACCAGAAGCATTTACCACAAATGAATTTCTAGATAATGGAGATTCCTAAAGGTATATTTTGATATCAAATAATAACTTTCATAAATTTGTCATTACTTATTAATATCTTCCATACATCATAAAAACGTATTCAGTCACCTAATACAAGTAATGTATTTTTGCAATTTTAAACGCATTGACGTTGTACACCCCAGGTCCCGACTTGCAACTGGATTCCCTCTATTAAGGCTCAAATCCGATCATTCGTTCATCAAATCAGGTATCTCTCAAAGGTTTGTGGGAGTCCAATGTCTAACATTTGAAACTAGGTAATCGATCAGCGATGATTTATCAATAACTGTTACGAAATCAACTTGAAATTTATCTACATTGCTCAGCTTAGCTACTTTCTATAAATACTTATTTAGCTCATGATTTGATAAGCTTCTATGGAGCTTATATTAAGAAAGCGAATACAGCATAACATTTTAAATAATAATGTAGTCTCGACTCTCAAATAATGTATAACCATAAGGACAGGAGAAGTATACATATTTGAAGAATCTCGAAGTTTGAAGATTTCTAGGAACTGTCACTAGAATAGTTTTTTAAATGGTTTTTCAGTTTCCAAATCACTGCTTGAAGAATTTCTACATTGCAATTTGTTATCTCGAATTGTTCTTAATTTCTAAGTAATTTTTAAGGCTTTCCAATTATTCAAGGTTTTTTTTATGATAATTTCACACATATTTAAAATAGTTTCATGGAAGAATCTGAATTCTGAAATAATTTCTTGAATGATTTCATATCTAAAAAAAGATTTGTAAATTATTTCCCAATTGCTATATCTGTTATTCGGAAGATTTTAAAATTATTTCTTAAACGAGTTTCTTACTTCTATATTTCTTAATGATATCCAATTTTCAAATTGCTTTTAAGACGGTTCCTAATTGTTAAATCGTTTCATTGAAGGTTACTAATTTTCATGATGTATCTTGGATAATGCTGCAATTTCATATGGTTTTTTTCGTTGGCTCCCTATTATGAAATCTCATACAATTCTTCCAAATCTTTAAAACTATTTCTGAATAGTTCCTTATCTATCATACATTTATTTTTCATATGATTATGTTTTCAAATTAACTATTGCTCGGATATTGTTACTTTATGAATGAAATCAATTTCCGAAATACTATGTAAGAGTTTAAACAGTATGCCATGGTGAGACGTCACATGTCATTGAGTTAAAGAGGTATTACCATATAAAGTGAAAAGAGACTCTGAAGAATGATGGAATGGATGGAGAGAGAGAGAGAGAGAGAGAGAGAGAGAGAGAGAGAGAGAGAGAGAGAGAGAGAGAGAGAGAGATGTTTATATGACTCGAACTCAACGTGCCATGAAGGAGGTTTCCCTAATATGGAGTCTTTAAGGAATTATTGTAGAAGATTGCACGGGGATTTTGACATTTCCTGCAATCAGATATGTTTTAGAACCCTACTAATCTGGCGCCTCTCTTCCTTATTTCTGCGTTGTATTTTTAGATTTTTTTCATAAATAATTTTTCATTCTATTCGGTACCGACAATACTTCCATTCAGAAAATAATTTCAAAATGCTGTTATATTACTGTCTATATGATTATTATTTTAATTATGTACAAAGCTAACGAAAAAAGAGAACGGAGCAATATTTGCCAGGATTAATAATAATAATAATAATAATAATAATAATAATAATAATAATAATAATAATTATAATAATAATAATAATAATAATAATAATAATAAAAATAATAATAATAATAATAAAATATTTTCTAGCCATGTCTGCAACCTCACCAACCTTTTGAGCTGGGGATAGGTGATTTTGGGAGCTTATAAGTTTATTCAATGAGTTTTCAGCAAGGCAAGACAAGGCAAGGCAAGGCAAATTTTATTCGATCGACCCCTTCCGGAGAATGAGAATTACAAAATTACACAAATATATATATTTTACACAAAAACTACAAAAAGAAGAGACCAATAGATTACAACTATATTTATGTACACATATATTTAGCAAGTACATATCTAAAGCATAAAAGGCATTTTGATAAAGGAAAGTAAATACATTGAAAATAATACCAGAATAATGAAAATCCTAGAAAGTATTAAATCTAAAATAAAGACATTATAAGGTTAACAAACTTTGCAAGTCTTTTCAATTCTCTAGCACTACTTGTATTGAGGAGCAGATTGAATTTAAAAGTGGTAGGTCTTCTACAATAGTAGGGCTTTAGGTATCTCTCTCTTATTTTTCTAATCACAGGACAAACTAAAACATAATGATATTCATCCCCAACTTCAATGCTGTTGCATAGTCTGCAAGAGTGCTGATTCTCCTGCCCAGAATATCTTTCAGTTGCTACAGGAAGTTTGTGGGTACCACACCTATATTTACTAAGGGCAGTTCTTTCTGGTAAATCTAAATTTATATTATACTTTTCTTGACCAAATTCAGTCTTAAAAAGTTTATAATTACTACACAATGTATTTCTTTATACTTCTGCATGCCACTTTTGTCTCTCTATATCTTTGAGTTTCATTTCTAGGCTATTTATTATCCACGTGTAATTGAAATTTTCTGAATTTTCCCATATATTTGACATGCCACATGAATCAAGGATAGTTTTAATTTTATGGATCCAACTAGACTTATGCTCATTCGACTCATAAAGAATTCTAAGAAAACGATAAAAAACATTTGACATTTGAGAC
>NC_090753.1:5955968-5968866 GCF_036898095.1 Palaemon carinicauda
TAGTGAGGTCATGAATAATATATATGAAGGAAATATTCTTATTGATATGCATAAAGCTAAGGAACATCTTGATATGCCCATGAATGAGTTCAGTCTCTTAGAAGTAGATGCTATTTTTAAAAAAATCAAGAAATGAAAGCCCCTGGATATGGTGGAATAACTGCTGAGATGATATTGGCCGAAAATTAAGTGACTCCGAGAATACTTACAAATTTTCATGAAAATATATAGTATGCTTATTCTACTGAAGCTAGAGAGAAAGATTGATGAAAGGCTGAAAGATAAAAAAGCGGGGTTTAAAAAGGGTGTAAGTTGTACTGACCAAAATTTAATTTTAAGACATGTTGTACAGCAATGTGTGAAATATAAGAATCCACTGTTGTTAGCATTTGTGGACTATGAAAAATCCTTTGATAGTGTGTACCGGCCATTTTGAGGAGAGTCCTGTGTTATTATGGAGTTCCTCTTAAATATGTAAGTTTCATTAAGTCTGTTCAGGAGTAGAGTAAGTGGAATGTTGATGTTAATCGAGTCCTATCAAATGAATTTCCTGTGAACAGTGGAGTACTCCAAGAGAATGTGTTGTTACCTATGTTGTTTTTCCTACCCATGGATTTTGTAATGCATAGAACAGTTGGAAATGGTGGAGAAGGATTGGACTGGACTGGTAATAGGAAATAAGATGACCTAGAGTATGCTGATGATGCTGTTCTTATTAGCAGAAAACCACATGTTTTACAGTACTAGCTTACCAAATTGCATGCAATATCTCAGGAGGTTAGGCTCCAGATAAATAGAAGGAAGACAGATATGATAAGAACGTATAATGCAATAAGAGATGAAATATCATTGGAGGAAGAAACAATTAATGATATAATCATTTAAATATTTAGGAACTGTGATATTTAATACAGGGTCTTTGAAATCGAAATTTATATAAAGATGGAAAAAAGAAATCAGACAATGGATAGGTTAAATATAATTTAGGAACTGTGATATTTAATACAGGGTCTTGGAAATCGAAATTTATATAAAGATGGAAAAAAGGAATCAGACAATGGATAGGTTAAATATAATTTGGGAATCGAATCGCCTGAAATTACATATATAAATCAGACATGAGTCGTGGTAGGACAATGAAACATTATCCAACAGATTTTGTAGATTTAAGAACGAAGCACTTAAAAGAATATTGGGAATTAAATGGTAAGACAGGATTAGAAATGAAAGTATAAGAGAGGTTACTCGAGTGCCATGTGTGGATGAGATCAAAATGAGGGGCAGATGGAGATGGTTTGGTCATGTTTTTCGCACACCTCAGGAGAGATTAGTTTGCCAAAAGTTCAACTGGGCTCCACGAGGCATTAGAAGAGTTGGAAGACCCAGACCCACACTGCTGAGGACTATGAAGCGTGAAGTAGAAGACGATTGGGTAGGTATGGATTTAAAAGCTTAAGATAAAGATGACTGGCGTAATCTAATTGAGGTCCTTTGCGACAACAGGAGGAAATGGTGATGAAGATATATATATATATATATATATATATATATATATATATATATATATATATATATATATATATATATAGGTATATATATATATATATATATATATATATATATATATATATATATATATATATATATATATATATATATATATATATATATACAGGTATATATATAACGGATTTTGAGCGAAGCGAAAAATCTATTTTTGGGTGAGATAGCCATGTCGTCCTGATGGAAGTTCCTATAGGGTAGCTTCCTAGGGTATATTACAACTACGGCGATATTCCCAGAGAATTTACCTTAAGGTACCAGAATTCTAACTCCTGGAGCGAGTATCCCTCGTGAAAGGGATATCGCGACATATCAGAGGACGTATTCTAGACACGTCACATGGCAATCTACGACCTGAACAGAGATTCGTCTCGTAGGAGGGAGATTGACGAGATACGAATTCGGGAAAGAAAAAGGGGGAGCCGCTCCCAAGGCTTCCCTATCCCCCGATTCGTATGCGTGCCTGGCGCCAATCCTGGCGCCATCTGTATTCCTTGTAGCGTACACAAGGTGCTACAGATACTGTATGTAGGGAGGGGTCCTACAGCCCTTTCTTAGAAAGGCAAGGGCGGGTCCATCAGGACGACATGGCTATCTCACCCAAAAATAGATTTTTCGCTTCGCTCAAAATCCGTTTTTTGGGCTCAAGCCATGTCGTCCTGATGGAAGTGTACCAGAGCATTACTGTATCTGTGGATTCTCAGAACGTGCCGTACTCCCCGGAGGTAATTTTTTCCCGGTCGACTAGACCTAGAGACCTAAGATGTTACCGTTATACATCTTTTCAACTAACTATAAACTATGTTAGAGCTTCCTGCCCCCTACAGGGAAGAGTCCTACTAGACTCTGGAAAAGTCTCGAAGAGTACATATATCTATGTACGAATACCAGGCAAGCTAATATAGTGGTCTCGCCCTATATTAAGTAAAGCATAGTTTGTAAAGGACCACTGCGTCAATATGAAATATCGACCAGTTTTCCGCACAATACTTGTATTGGACAAAGGTTTTATATCCGCATAGGAGGAAAACCAATGCAACATAGCTTGCATAAAGGAACAATTCTATTAGAATTATCCCAGATAAGGTACATTAAATGAATGCTCAATTATACCAGTAAATTGACACAGGTGAAGGAGACGCAAGGTTCTCAAGAACCAGATTATTGACAGGCAATAAATAGACAGGTTAACCACAATTATATATATATATATATATATATATATATATATATATATATATATATATATATATATATATATATATATATATAAGAAGAGGATAACCCAAAACTTTAAGCATAAGTATGATAGTAAACAGGGCTTGTTTGTCTGAAAGAAAAACATTAGATGCCACTTTTAAGATACCGAGGTATCAAAGTCATAAAAGCCTGTATTATAAATCAATGACATTAGCGTTAGAAACGCTCGGCACACATGTCTGCACTTATGCTAGGTTCACCTTCGGAAATGGAACAGTCTGGATGGGCAACACAGTGCCCTCACTTAGTTTGTAGTACAGTATGTAACTACACACTCACCCTGGAATTAATCGTCCCAATTAAGACCACTGTTCCTCGCAGAGTTAAACAGTAGGGTTAACACCGCGACCCACTGCTACCACAGATCTCTTTTAGTTCCTCTACTTGCTTCGCATAGTGGCGAAAGAACACTCTGGAAGACTTCCAGCCAGTGTATGAACGGAGATGTTCAAAATCCATGCAATTAAAGAAATTTAAGAATGAGGCAACTTTCCTCGGATCGTGACCTGCGGGTGTATTGTCAGGATCCGCTCTGCGAATAAAATATGTGATTTTTGCTCTGAGTTGATTCAGAGATAAATTTGAGCCTGATGTTTCTCCCCTGAATAGTTGACCACCCTTGAAGTCTGAAGTTCTATGAAGATAGACCTTTAGGCATTCTACTGGACATAGAGATGCATCTTCTTTCAGAGGGCAGATTCTCCAGGGACCCCACCTGTTGGTGGGTAACTCATTCTTGGCGAGAAACGTAGGATCCGGAAACAGGTTCAGTTCTTCCCCATCCAGGAACTGAACACGACCGGCCTCTCTCGAGAGGCTACAATTTCACTAACCCTGGCCCCGGACGCGAGTGCAAATTAGGAAAATAACTTTTTGTGTCAAATCCTTTAACGCATATTCTTCATTGCTCAACAGAGAAGCGAAATGAAGAACTTGTCTAAAGACCATGAAATGGGCTTTGGAGGTGCTGAAGGTCTGAGCCTAGCACAGGCTTTCGGGACTTTATTAAAGATCTCGTTACCTAGGTTGACCTGGAAGGCATATAGAATGGGTCTTGTCAAAGCAGACTTACACGCTGAAATCGTGTTCGCAGCCAACCCTTGACCATGGAGGTGGGGAAAAAAGATAAGCAGAAGTCTGTCAAGATCTCCTGCGGAATCTTTGCCTTGACAAAAGGCCACCCATTTTCTCCAAGATGACTCATATTGCCTTCTAGTAGATTTGCATTTATATTCCTCAATGAAGTCTATACTGGCTTTCGAAATCCCGAAACGCTTTCTCACCGCTAGGGAGAGAAAATCATGAACTGCAGGGTCCGGGTTTTCTGTAATGAAGCGCAGACAGTTGACTTCTGGACTCGCTGGGTCAGAACTGGATCTGGTAGTGGTACAAACTTCAGCTACAGTTCCAATGCCAGGAGGAACCACACGCTGTTCGGCCACTTGTGGGCCTCTATTGCCGCTACCCTTTGAAGGATCTCAGTTTGTTGAGGACCCTCAACAGAAGGTTGTGAGGAGGGAACAGATAAATCTTGGACCATCTGTTCCAGTCGAGGGACATCGCGTCCACTGCTTCCGCTAAGGGGTCCTTGTACGGGGCACGTACAGGGGCAACTTCTTGTTGTCTTTCGTCGCAAAGAGGTCTATCTGCAGTTCTGGGACTGATTCAGAATGAAGGAGAATGATCCTGCGTCTAAGGACCATTCCGACTCTATCGGTGTGAACCTGGATAGAGCGTCCGCTGTCACATTGCGGACTCCTTGAAGGTGAACTGCCGACAGGTACCACTTCTTCTTTTCCGCCAATCGGAAGACGGCCAACATCACCTGGTTGAGAGGTGGTGACCTCGATCCTTGTCGATTCAAGTATCTTACAACTACCTCGCTGTCTATTACCACTTTATGTGGAACGAATGACGCGGGGAGACTTTCTTTAAGGTAAAGAGCACTGCCCTAGCTTCTAGAAAGTTTTATGAGAAAGGTCTTGAATAGCCTGGACCAAGTCCCCTGGACTTTTTTCCGATGAGAGTGACCTCCCCATCCCTCCTTTGAGGCGTCTGAGTGAATCGTCACCGACGGGGGAGGTGGCTGAAGAAGAACCTGACTTCTTTAGATGTCTGGCTTGGGACCAAGGCCTGAGAAGAGTACTTAGCCGAAGCGGCTGGTCTTCTCAGATCTCTTCACGCGTTTGATGCATAACTTCTCCAAACTCCGATTGCATCCTTTAGCTGTGCTCTTAGCACTGGGTCTGTCACCGAAGCAAACTGGAGAGAGGGCAGTACTCTCTCCTGCTCGTGTCTTGATATCCTTTCGGAATCTTGAAGTCTCTTGACAGAACCCGCTATCTCCTTCCTTTTCTTCGCTGGGGTGGAGAAACGGTGTGACAAAAGGTCCCAGTGGATCTTAGCCACTGGAACTTTTGAGATGGAGAAAGTCGAGACTTTTTCTGTTGATCTTGAAGCCTAGGTACTCTAGGAACTGGATCACTGACTGGAAGCTTGCAAGCATTCTGTCTCGGATGCTGCCCACACCAACCAGTCGTCCAGGTAGGCTACTACCTGAATTCCCTTTAGGCGAAATTGTTTGAGAGCTACGCTCGCAAGCTTCGTAAAAATCCTTGGGGCTATGTTTAGCCCGAATGGCATGGCTCCGAAGGCGTATAGTCTTCGTTGTAGCCTGAACCCTAGGTAGGGGGAGAGTCGATGGCTAATTGGAATGTGCCAGTAGGCATCTGACAAGTCTATAGAGACGGAATATGCCCTCTTGGGCAGTAAGGTCCTTATGTGTTGCAGTGTTAGCATTTTGAATTTGCAATTCACTATGAACTTGTTAAGTGGCGACAAGTCCAGAATGACTCTGAGCTTTTCCGAGTCTTTCTTGGGAACACAAAACAGCCTCCCTTAGAAATTGATGGGCTTCACCCTTTTTCTCCAACCGTTCTTGAACGGACTCCTCCATAACGGGGGTGGAGTGTTGGAAAAACCGAAGGTACGGGGGTGGAGTGCTGTACCAGCTCCCGCCCAATCCATTCTTGAGTAGGCTGTGGGCCCAGGGATCGAAGGTCCACCGATCCCGAAATTTCAGAAGTCTCCCTCCTACCGGTATCACCTCACTTGGACTGCCGTCCTGAGGTCTTGCCTTCCTGACCACGACCACCCCTGAATCCCCTTCCCCTTGAGGGGCGTCTAGACGAGCCTCTGGCTGCTCCTCTAGGCTTTGCTCGGAAGGAAGTAGACTGCCCTTCGAACGCTGGGGTGAATGCCGTGGACTGTGTCGACACGGCCTGGGGAACCCACTGAAAGGTGGTCGGGGTTTGTGCCACGATCTGGGGCACTGGGGGCAGTGGCAATTGCAGTTGCTGTTGCTGTCTAAGAGGCTTGGCTGGCCGAGACGGTAGCCTAGTCCTCATAGTCTTCCTCTTTGGTTGAGGACCCTCATCCGGGGAAGACTTTCTTTTGATAGCCAGGTCCCACTTCTGGAGAAGGTTTCTATTCTCCAAGGTGGCTTTATCAAAAACTTCTTTGACCAAGTCGGTAGGGAAAAAGGTCTTTTCCCCAAATGTTGGAGGAGATTAGTTTCTTTAGCTCGTGCCTCACTGTAGCCGAGGTAAACACGAACTCCCTACAAGCTCTCCTTGCCTTGACGAAGCCATAAAGGTCCTTCGTCACTGTGGCCAGATGAGGCTTGGCCACTACCATGAACATTTCATGGACCTTAGGGTCACTTGCCATCGTCTCGAGAGTAGTCTGAAGAGACATTGAGGCAGTCAGTCTTTGTTTTGTATCGAACTCACTTCGCAAAAGAAAGTCAGACAGCTTAGGGAGGTCCTTGCCGAACTGACGTCCGGCAATATCAGCCTCCAACTTTCCCACTTAGAACGTAAGATGGACGTCCTTCCAATCTTTGTGGTCCATAGGCAGGGCCAGCGACAAGGGTTTACACTCCTCTAGGGAGGGGCAAGACTTGCCGGCCTCGATTGCTTTTAGTACAGCCAGAAACCCTTTCTGTAAAAGGGGAAAGGCTCTAGTAGGCGAGGACACAAAGGAAGGGAGCTTCCTATTCAATGCAGCTACCTTTGAGTTAGAGAAGCCCCTCTCTTTCATCGAAGATGAAAGTAGAGCTTGAGCCTTAGCATGGTCATCACTATGACCTCCTTCGGTTCTGCCTCCTCCTTTGAAGCTGGTTCCTTCCTCAGCCGGACATAACAGTCCGGATATGGTGCCTTGCTGGGCCAGAATTCCACCCTCCAGGGGAACTGAGCCCAGCATATCCGAGATGACGATCTTTCCAGTCGTCATCGACATGTGCTCAGCATACCTCCATGGGTTAGCATCCGAGCACAAAGGAAGGTCTTTCACATTGAGCTTTTCTGGGGCCCATGTGATTCTGCAAGGCACTGCATTCGCAGTTCTATTGCAGCCGCCTTCTCCTGATTCTCCTTCTGCATTTGTTGGATCATTCCAACAATAGAAGAGAGGGCCTGTCCCAGCTCTACTGGGAGACCGGCCGATGTAGAGGGACTTGAACTTCATCCTGGGCTTCTGCAAGGAGGTCTTCCTCCTGACACCCGTCCACATCAGATATCCTGTCATTTAGCTGGATGTCTTGCATCGCGACCGCGACTTCAGCATCCACCTGGATCTGAACTTAGGGGATCTCCTCTTGAGGCTGGGGAATCACTGCATCAGCTGATGCCTTAGGGAAAAGATACGCCCTCATCTTCTCACTTGGAAGATAAGGGCCAGAAGTGTACTTTTGGAAGCCCCTTACCCAGGTACGAAGCTTCTTCCTAGCTATTTAAATGTCTCATTAATCAGGTTAGTGCACACAGTACATACCTGAGGGTCCCAATACCGGAGATCATCCTTGGAGACAGCGTATGCTGCGTGTCTCCTACAAAACTCATGTCCGCAGAGGTTCTTGCTGCTGACATTGCAGAAAGCACTTCCCCACTTCGGAGTGTCCTTCTGTAAAGAGAAGAAATTTCCATGAGTATCAAGTGAACTATGTATCACTGGATATGCATAGTATAGCATAACAATTCAGAAATTAAAGACACACACTTGTGTTTCCCTCACAACCCATTGCTGCAGCCTTCCAGATAATAAAATCAAAATGGTTTATCTCTACTAGAGTAACCAGTGCAAAGTTTCCAGAGGAAACAGGTGGAGCTCACACCTAGGCAATGATTTTAAAATCCGGGATAATAGACAGGGAAGAACTCTGCTTCTTGTCTGAAGGCAACAGCAAAGGGCCGTGCAAGAAAACACAATAGTGTTAGAAGATACAGTGCTGTACCTAAACTTTTACTATAGTTTTCTTCTTACTGTATATGCTATACGGAAGAATACTAGTACAGTATAGGAGGATGTGTGCCGGCCTGCCTTTGCCGGCCGGCACACACCACAACTAGCTTTAAAGTATACTACTTAACAGCTATAGGGCGGCAGCACTCTGGTTCAAATGCCTGTGCCGGTCGGCAGCAGCTGCCGGCCAGCAACAGCCAGTGTTGGCCGGCAATGATTGCCGGCCAGCAACTACACAAGGTAGTACCCAGCTGCCAGCCACACTCTTGGTGACCGGCAGACAAGGACTGACATAAGCCGGCCGGCAAAGGTACAAGACCGATGCCAGCCGGCAGCAAAAGAACCAGAAGACTACACCTGCCCGGCTGCCGGCCTCATAGGCCGGCAGCCGGGACAGGTACAGCACTAGAAGAAAATAGAATGGATGCCGGGATAAGAGTGTACACAACCCCCCAAGCCCGGCAACCGAAAGAGTGCATATAAGGAAGGGGAGAAACTTAATTCAGGCTTCCTTGACCAATGCCGTCCGGCTCTGCCGGCAGGCATGGATGAGGGACCAAGAGAGGTCCGGGCAGCACTCGAAAACATAAGACCCTTGCCGTCCAGCATCTCTGCCGGCCGGCAATGGGCTTAGTCAATTCCACATCCCAACCTATACTAGGTCCAGAAGTAGAATGACATACAGTACAGTAATACCCCTGCCGGCCAGCTCTGCCGGCCGGCAAGGTACAGTACAGTAATGGCTAGGCCATTACGGAGATAGAGGGGGAAGGGACAAGAGGGTCCTGCCAACCTTGCTTTAGTGACAGATCACCCGCAGCCAAGAACTTTGTCTTAGCCTAAGGGAGATCTAAGGGAAAGGGCCAGCACAGTAGTATAATACCTGCCAGCTTCCAGAGCACCAAAGCAAGGAAGGCGTTGCTACTCCCAAGGGAAGATTTTATCCTCCCCGAGAACAGCAACAGGACTTAGTCTGGTCGATCACACAAGAAGGAATCATAACTACAGAAACCTTCGATAGTGACCTAAGGGAGCTAAGCTCCCTTTGTAAGTGTTAGGTCAGCGAGGGAGACTCTGCCCCAAGCCAGACAACACGGACTCAGACTAAAAACTCTGTTGTTCTGTCCCTCTTTGAACCAGACTCTGCTGGAACAGGAAGGTACAGTAACACCCTAGTATAGTTTTATCGAAAATAAATTCGGAAAAAACCACTTAGGGATAAGCCCAAGGCTTAAACAGAGGGAAAGGGATTGCATACCTTCTCCGAAGAAAAGAAAGCAACCGGGGAGTATAATAAAGTATACTAAGGCTCCATAAGCAAATAGCCTAGGCACCAAGAGAATCGATTACCTGATTCACCGAAACTCTCACGTATACAATCTTGGAAATATTCCACACAGTCTAAAATGTATAAAATATAGCCTAAAGCTTCAATAAAATTTTAATTACACTCGGAAAAACCAAAATCATGCATTAAGTACTAGGACCAAACGACTAGGCTACATGGCCTAGCGTAGGCCAGAATGGCGAATACTTCGCCAAATAATACTAAGCACGAAAGGAAATCCTATGTAAAGCTAAATAGCTAAAATTTATTAAGCAAAACAACCAGGAATGTCACTCTGACTAACTAATTTATACCTAGCGAGTGACAGTGTCCAGGACACCTCTGGTAGGCTACGGCTCTTGTATCAAAGATTAATCCTATTAATCACTCAAAATTTTACCAAGAGCCTACATTTATACATAACAGACACTATACTCAACTTATCCGAGGTTAACGAAGACGAAGAAGCCATGAAAAGCTGAATAAATCCAAGATTTGCGAGAAAAACAGGAAAAAACACCGAGTTGTTAAGCTACGCAAAAAGGAATACAGATGGCGCCAGGATTGGCGCCAGGCACGCATACGAATCGGGGGATAGGGAAGCCTTGGGAGCGGCTCCCCCTTTTTCTTTCCCGAATTCGTATCTCGTCAATCTCCCTCCTACGAGACGAATCTCTGTTCAGGTCGTAGATTGCCATGTGACGTGTCTAGAATACGTCCTCTGATATGTCGCGATATCCCTTTCACGAGGGATACTCGCTCCAGGAGTTAGAATTCTGGTACCTTAAGGTAAATTCTCTGGGAATATCGCCGTAGTTGTAATATACCCTAGGAAGCTACCCTATAGGAACTTCCATCAGGACGACATGGCTTGAGCCCAAAAATATATATATATATATATATATATATATATATATATATATATATATATATATATATATATATATATATATATATATATATATATATATATATATATATATATATATATATATATATATATATAAAGAGAGAGAGAGAGGGGAGAGAGAGAGAGAGAGAGAGAGAGAGAGAGAGAGAGAGAGAGAGAGAGAGAGAGAGAGAGAATAACATATGTGAACCAGTAATTATAAAAGAGCTTAAGGATACTCAAAGTGTAGCTCTTGTGGTTTTCTCGTCGAAGGAAAGCTATTTCAGACTGAGGGAAATTGTTCTTCTTCCCTGAGGAATATTTTGCAAATTGTTCAAAGTAATTTCCATCTCACTATAAAGACATGAGACATGACCAATGTAAAGGTCTCTCTCTCTCTCTCTCTCTCTCTCTCTCTCTCTCTCTCTCTCTCTCTCTCACACACACACACACACACATACACATGATCTCTTCGTATGTGACTTTAAGATTTGTGAAATTTAGTATCAGATAATAATTGAATATTTTATTGTGGGAGAACATATGAGGACGTATGAGACGGTAAAACTTATTTGATTGTGGGAGATACTTTAAGGAACGTTTATTAACTTTAATAGATATTTAGGTTTTAAAAATGGTGATCATTCGAGGATTTGAATAATATTTTACAGCAATGATGCTTGGATAGTGTGATTTACTTTATTGTGATTACCTCGTTTATATCACAAATTGTTAATTGCCTTGACAGAATAATATTGAACAACAGTCATAAATATAAAGGCAATAGAATAAGATAAAACAAGTGGACATTTCTATATTTAGGAGGAGTATGTGGTAGGGAAATGTACCCTCCAGTCAACCACAAATTATTTTTCGATTCTTGGTGCCATGTTTTAACACCTATCCTTGGCTACACTAAAGGTTTCTTTAAGATTTCGTGTAACAACTGGTTCATTTTGGTAATCTTCGCATATTCCAAATCATTTTAGTCCATTTTCTTTTCATCAAAGGTCTGCTGTAAACTCAGTTGCAACATGGACTGCGTTCGAATCCTAGCCCGACCAGAATCTATGATCATAAAGTTAACTGCCCTCTTTGTTTCAGGTCTCAAGGAAAAGTGAATTTATCAGTAAGTGTTACACATACACACACACACGTACACACACATGTATAATTACATATATATATTTATATATATATATATATATATGTATATATATATATATATATATATATATATATATATATATATATATATATATATATATATATATATATATATATATATATATATATATATATATATATATATGATAAATTTTGCACATTTAGACGTGTTTTTCATATTCAAATAAGCCATATATATTTTTGATACATTAATGTCTGGATTCTCTTAACGACCTCGGGATCAGAGCCCCAGGCGAAATCACACAAAGACAAGAGCTTGGGTCCGGCCGTGAATCGAACACTGGTCGGCAAGCTTGTATAGACAGTGACTAAGCCACTTGGCCACGAAGAAAGATAAAAGTCAATGACAATTTTTCTGTACTTATACCTGTCGAATTCAGGTATTTTTTACTTAGAATTGAAATCAACCCATCTTCACCATCGTAGCTAATTGGTAGTTTGTTACTTGGCATTCAATTAATGATAAATTTTGCACATTTAGACGTGTTTTTCATATTCAAATAAGCCATATATATTTTTAATACATTAATGTCTGGATTCTCTTAACGACCTCGGGATCAGAGCCCCAGGCGAAATCACACAAAGACAAGAGCTTGGGTCCGGCCGTGAATCGAACACTGGTCGGCAAGCTTGTATAGACAGTGACTAAGCCACTTGGCCACGAAGAAAGATAAAAGTCAATGACAATTTTTCTGTACTTATACCTGTCGAATTCAGGTATTTTTTAATTAGAATTGAAATCAACCCATCTTCACCATTGTAGCTAATTAGTAGTTTGTTACTTGGCATTCAATTAATACAAGCTTGCCGACCAGGGTTCGATTCCCGGCCGGACCCAAGCTCTTGTCTTTGTGTGATTTCGCCTGGGACTCTGATCCCGAGGTCGTTAAGAGTCAATAGGGATAAATATCAACATAACATCGTGTTCAAATAGAAATAAATTTCCACCTCATACTTGGGATCGAACACTAGCCCCTTTTAATGAAAGGCCACGTAGAAATTTATTTCTATTTGTTTCTATTTATTTCTATTTCTATTTGAACACGATGTTGTGTTGATATTTATCCTTATTGACTCATTAGGGGTAATTTGAATGAATTACTACCAATTGTGTCACGTGGTGGCCCGGGAAATTGGGTAAAACTCGCTGGTAAGAGACTGATGTCTCGCCAGGTAAGTCCTCGGACAGCTGGTAGCGTCAGGTTCCAATTTCTTTTATGGGCTCTCGTGACATGGTTGGTTTCGACCTGGCCTTTCATTAGAAGGGGCTAGCGTTTGATCCCAAGTATGAGGTAGAAATTTATTTCTATTTGAACACAATGTTGTGTTGATATTTATCCATATATATATATATATATATATATATA
>NC_090753.1:5969366-5976866 GCF_036898095.1 Palaemon carinicauda
TCTTGCAGACGAGCACTCAATTAAAATGGGAATGTCTCCATGCAGAACTACGTATTGCTCAGAGAACAAAACGAGATGAGATGAAATATATTTCTATTGCTTTGAATAAACTGAAATTAATGATGGAAGATTTCCCCACACTTTCTAATTTGACGCATTTAGCTTCAACTTTCCCTGTCAGTAATGCAAAGTGTGAGCGACCTTTTTCTGTCTCGTAATTGTTCAAAACCAACCTCAGGCATCAACAGATCAGGAACAACTGACGAGTCCAGACATAATTTCAATTGAGTTTACTTTAGTGTATTGCCTTCATCTTGATGGGGTAGTGGATATATTTGAGGCTATCACATTATCTTTACAGTCAAACATATAAATCCACCAAAAGGCGTTTATCTTTAGTTCAAATAAGTTAGATGCAAGAAAATTCATGTTATCAATGGGATTTATTATTCCCTTTTTTGGGGGGGGGAGGGAAAATAGCTCCATATTATTTTATCTTTTTACTCAATGTTATTTTTATGTAAGAATACGTGAAAAATATGTCGAGAGAATAGTTTCATCATGGTATCTCATGTAGCTGTCTGTATATATAAATATATGTAATGCACAGGCAATACTATATTTTTTCACTCCTGCTAATCAAACAGGATACTGTCTAATGATAATATCGAAGATATAAAGCTGGTAGGGCTAACATACTCCAGAAATTAACCTCCAGTGATGCCAATGTGTGTGCATGTGTAAGTGTTTATGAGCACACATATATATATATATATATATATATATATATATATATATATATATATATATATATATATATATATATATATATATATATATATATATATATATATATATATATTTTTGGGCTCAAGCCATGTCGTCCTGATGGAAGTTCCTATAGGGTAGCTTCCTAGGGTATATTACAACTACGGCGATATTCCCAGAGAATTTACCTTAAGGTACCAGAATTCTAACTCCTGGAGCGAGTATCCCTCGTGAAAGGGATATCGCGACATATCAGAGGACGTATTCTAGACACGTCACATGGCAATCTACGACCTGAACAGAGATTTCGTCTCGTAGGAGGTGATTGACGAGATACGAATTCGGGAAAGAAAAAGGGGAGCCGCTCCCAAGGCTTCCCTATCCCCCGATTCGTATGCGTGCCTGGCGCCAATCCTGGCGCCATCTGTATTCCTTTTTGCGTAGCTTAACAACTCGGTGTTTTTTCCTGTTTTTCTCGCAAATCTTGGATTTATTCAGCTTTTCATGGCTTCTCCGTCTTCGTTGGCCTCGGATAAGTTGAGTATAGTGTCTGTTATGTATAAATGTAGGCTCTTGGTAAAATTTTGAGTGATTAATAGGATTAATCTTTGATACAAGAGCCGTAGCCTACCAGAGGTGTCCTGGACACTGTCACTCGCTAGGTATAAATTAGTTAGTCAGAGTGACATTCCTGGTTGTTTTGCTTAAATAAATTTTAGCTATTTAGCTTTACATAGGATTTCCTTTCGTGCTTAGTATTATTTGGCGAAGTATTCGCCATTCTGGCCTACACTAGGCCATGTAGCCTAGTCGTTTGGTCCTAGTACTTCATGCATGATTTTGGTTTTTCCGAGTGTAATTAAAATTTTATTGAAGCTTTAGGCTATATTTTATACATTTAAGACTGTGTGGAATATTTCCAAGATTGTATACGTGTGAGTTTCGGTGATTTAGGTAATCGATTCTCTTGGTGCCTAGGCTATTTGCTTATGGAGCCTTAGTATACTTTATCATTCTCCCCGGTTGCTTTCTTTTCTTCGGAGAAGGTATGCAATCCCTTTCCCTCTGGTTAAGCCTTGGGCTTATCCCTAAGTGGTTTTTTCCGAATTTATTTTCGATAAAACTATACTAGGGTGTTACTGTACCTTCCTGTTCCAGTAAGTCTGGTTCAAAGAGGGACAGAACAACAGAGTTTTTAGTCTGAGTCCGTGTTGTCTGGCTTGGGGCAGAGTCTCCCTCGCTGACCTAACACTTACAAAGGGAGCTTAGCTCCCTTAGGTCACTACCGAAGGTTTCTGTAAGTTATGATTCCTTCTTTTGTGATCGACCAGACTAAGTCCTGTTGCTGTTCTCGGGGGAGGATAAGTTCTTCCCTTGGGAGTAGCAACGCCTTCCTTGCTTTGGTGCTCTGGAAGCTGGCAAGTATTGCTGGCCCTTTCCCTTAGATCTCCCTTAGGCTAAGACAAAGTTCTTGGCTGCGGGTGATCTGTCACTAAAGCAAGGTTGGCAGGACCCTCTTGTCCCTTCCCCCTCTATCTCCGTAATGGCCTAGCCATTACTGTACTGTACCTTGCCGGCCGGCAGAGCTGGCCGGCAGGGTATTACTGTACTGTACGTCGTTCTACTTCTGGACCTAGTATAGGTTGGGATGTGGAATTGACTAAGCCCATTGCCGGCCGGCAGAGATGCTGGCCGGCAAGGGTCTTATGTTTTCGAGTGCTGCCCGGACCTCTCTTGGTCCCTCATCCATGCCTGCCGGCAGAGCCGGACGGCATTGGTCAAGGAAGCCTGAATTAAGTTTCTCCCCTTCCTTATATGCACTCTTTCGGTTGCCGGGCTTGGGGGGTTGTGTACACTCTTATCCCGGCATCCATTCTATTTTCTTCTAGTGCTGTACCTGTCCCGGCTGCCGGCCTATGAGGCCGGCAGCCGGGCAGGTGTAGTCTTCTGGTTCTTTTTCTGCCGGCTGGCATCGGTCTTGTACCTTTGCCGGCCGGCTTATGTCAGTCCTTGTCTGCCGGTCACCAAGAGTGTGGCCGGCAGCTGGGTACTACCTTGTGTAGTTGCTGGCCGGCAGTCATTGCCGGCCAACACTGGCTGTTGCCGGCCGGCAGTTGCTGCCGACCGGCACAGGCATTTGAACCAGAAGTGCTGCCGCCCTATAGCTGTTAAGTAGTATACTTTAAAGCTAGTTGTGGTGTGTGCCGGCCGGCAAAGGCAGGCCGGCACACATCCTCCTATACTGTACTAGTATTCTTCTGTATAGCATATACAGTAAGAAGAAAACTATAGTAAAGGTTTAGGTACAGCACTGTATCTTCTAACACTATTGTGTTTTCTTGCACAGCCCTTTGCTGTTGCCCTCAGATAGGAAGCAGAGTTCTTCCCTGTCTATTATCCAGGATTTTAAAATCATTGCCTAGGTGTGAGCTCCACCTGTTTCCTCTGGAAACCTTGCATTGGTTACTCTAGAAGAGATAAACCATTTTGATTTTATTATCTGGAAGGCTGCAACAATGGGTTGTGAGGGAAACACAAGTGTGTGTCTTTCCTTTCTGAATTGTTATGCTATACTATGCATATCCAGTGATACATAGTTCACTTGATACTCATGGAAATTTCTTCTCTTTACAGAAGGACAATCCGAAGTGGGGAAGTGCTTTCTGCAATGTCAGCAGCAAGAACCTCTGCGGACATGAGTTTTGTAGGAGACACGCAGCATACGCTGTCTCCAAGGATGATCTCCGGTATTGGGACCCTCAGGTATGTACTGTGTGCACTAACCTGATTAATGAGACATTTAAATAGCTAGGAAGAAGCTTCGTACCTGGGTAAGGGGCTTCCAAAAGAACACTTCTGGCCCTTATCTTCCAAGTGAGAAGATGAGGGCGTATCTTTTCCCTAAGGCATCAGCTGATGCAGTGATTCCCCAGCCTCAAGAGGAGATCCCCTAAGTTCAGATCCAGGTGGATGCTGAAGTCGCGGTCGCGATGCAAGACATCCAGCTAAATGACAGGATATCTGATGTGGACGGGTGTCAGGAGGAAGACCTCCTGGCAGAAGCCCAGGATGAAGTTCAAGCCCCTCTACATCGGCCGGTCTCCCAGTAGAGCTGGGACAGGCCCTCTCTTCTATTGTTGGAATGATCCAACAAATGCAGAAAGAGAATCAGGAGAAGGCGGCTGCAATGGAACTGCGAATGCAGTGCCTTGCAGAATCACATGGGCCCCAGAAAAAGCTCAATGTGAAAGACCTTCCCTTGTGCTCAGATGCTAACCCATGGAGGTATGCTGAGCACATGCCGATGACGACTGGAAAGATCGTCATCTCGGATAAGCTGGGCTCAGTTCCCCTGGAGGGTGGAATTCTGGCCCAGCAAGGCATCATATCCGGACTGTTATGTCCGACTGAGGAAGGAACCAGCTTCAAAGGAGGAGACAGAGCCGAAGGAGGTCATAGTGATGGACCATGCTAAGGCTCAAGCTCTACTTTCATCCTCGATGAAAGAGAGGGGCTTCTCTAACTCAAAGGTAGCTGCATTGAATAGGAAGCTCCCTTCCTTTGTGTCCTCGCCTACTAGAGCCTTCCCCCTTTTACAGAAAGGGTTTCTGGCTCTACTAAAAGCAATCGAGGCCGGCAAGTCTTGCCCCTCCCTAGAGGAGTGTAAACCCTTGTCGCTGGCCCTGCCTATGGACCACAAAGACTGGAAGGACGTCCATCTTACGTTCTCAGTGGGAAAGTTGGAGGCTGATATTGCCGGACGTCAGTTCGGCAAGGACCTGCCTAAGCTCTCTGACTTTCTTTTGCGAAGTGAGTTCGATACAAAAGAAAGACTGACTGCCTCAATGTCTCTTCAGACTACTCTCGAGGCGATGGCAAGTGACCCCAAGGTCCATGAAATGTTCATGGTAGTGGCCAAGCCTCATCTGGCCACAGTGACGAAGGACCTTTATGGCTTCGTCAAGGCAAGGAGAGCTTGTAGGGAGTTCGTGTTTACCTCGGCTACGGTGAGGCACGAGCTAAAGAAACTAATCTCCTCCAACATTTGGGGAAAAGACCTTTTTCCCTACCGACTTGGTCAAAGAAGTTTTTGATAAAGCCGCCTTGGAGAATAGAAACCTTCTCCAGAAGTGGGGCCTGGCTATCAAAAGAAAGTCTTCCCCGGATGAGGGTCCTCAACCAAAGAGGAAGACTATGAGGACTAGGCTACCGTCTCGGCCAGCCAAGCCTCTTAGACAGCAACAGCAACTGCAATTGCCATTGCCCCCAGTGCCCCAGATCGTGGCACAAACCCCGACCACCTTTCAGTGGGTACCCCAGGCCGTGTCGACACAGTCCACGGCATTCACCCCAGCGTTCGAAGGGCAGTCTACTTCCTTTCGAGCAAAGCCTAGAGGAGCAGCCAGAGGCTCGTCTAGACGCCCCTCAAGGGGAAAGGGATTCAGGGGTGGTCGTGGTCGGGAAGGCAAGACCTCAGGACGGCAGTCCAAGTGAGGTGATACCGGTAAGAGGGAGACTTCTGAAATTTCGGGATCGGTGGACCTTCGATCCCTGGGCCCACAGCCTACTCAAGAATGGACTGGGCGGGAGCTGGTACAGCACTCCACCCCCGTACCTTCGGTTTTTCCAACACTCCACCCCCGTTATGGAGGAGTACGTTCAAGAACGGTTGGAGAAAAAGGGTGAAGCCCATCAATTTCTAAGGGAGGCTGTTTTGTGTTCCAGAAAGACTCGGAAAAGCTCAGAGTCATTCTGGACTTGTCGCCACTTAACAAGTTCATAGTGAATTGCAAATTCAAAATGCTAACACTGCAACACATAAGGACCTTACTGCCCAAGAGGGCATATTCCGTCTCTATAGACTTGTCAGACGCCTACTGGCACATTCCAATTAACCATCGACTCTCCCCCTACCTAGGGTTCAGGCTACAACGAAGACTATACGCCTTCGGAGCCATGCCATTCGGGCTAAACATAGCCCCAAGGATTTTTACGAAGCTTGCGAGCGTAGCTCTCAAACAATTTCGCCTAAAGGGAATTCAGGTAGTAGCCTACCTGGACGACTGGTTGGTGTGGGCAGCATCCGAGACAGAATGCTTGCAAGCTTCCAATCAAGTGATCCAGTTCCTAGAGTACCTAGGCTTCAAGATCAACAGAAAAAGTCTCGACTTTCTCCATCTCAAAAGTTCCAGTGGCTAAGATCCACTGGGACCTTTTGTCACACCGTTTCTCCACCCCGGCGAAGAAAAGGAAGGAGATGGCGGGTTCTGTCAAGAGACTTCAAGATTCCGAAAGGATATCAAGACACGAGCAGGAGAGAGTACTGCGCTCTCTCCAGTTTGCTTCGGTGACAGACCCAGTGCTAAGAGCACAGCTAAAGGATGCAATCGGAGTTTGGAGAAGTTATGCATCAAACGCGTGAAGAGATCTGAGAAGACCAGCCGCTTCGGCTAAGTACTCTTCTCAGGCCTTGGTCCCAAGCCAGACATCTAAAGAAGTCAGGTTCTTCTTCAGCCACCTCCCCCGTCGGTGACGATTCACTCAGACGCCTCAAAGGAGGGATGGGGAGGTCACTCTCATCGGAAAAAAGTCCAGGGGACTTGGTCCAGGCTATTCAAGACCTTTCTCATAAAACTTTCTAGAAGCTAGGGCAGTGCTCCTTACCTTAAAGAAAGTGTCCCCGCATCATTCGTTCCACATAAAGTGGTAATAGACAGCAAGGTAGTTGTAAGATACTTGAATCGACAAGGATCGAGGTCACCACCTCTCAACCAGGTGATGTTGGCCGTCTTCCGATTGGCGGAAAAGAAGAAGTGGTACCTGTCGGCAGTTCACCTTCAAGGAGTCCGCAATGTGACAGCGGACGCTCTATCCAGGTTCACACCGATAGAGTCGGAATGGTCCTTAGACGCAGGATCATTCTCCTTCATTCTGAATCAGTCCCAGAACTGCAGATAGACCTCTTTGGGACGAAAGACAACAAGAAGTTGCCCCTGTACGTGCCCCGTACGAGGACCCCTTAGCGGAAGCAGTGGACGCGATGTCCCTCGACTGGAACAGATGGTCCAAGATTTATCTGTTCCCTCCTCACAACCTTCTGTTGAGGGTCCTCAACAAACTGAGATCCTTCAAAGGGTAGCGGCAATAGTGGCCCACAAGTGGCCGAACAGCGTGTGGTTCCTCCTGGCATTGGAACTGTAGCTGAAGTTTGTACCACTACCAGATCCAGTTCTGACCCAGCGAGTCCAGAAGTCAACTGTCTGCGCTTCATTACAGAAAACCCGGACCCTGCAGTTCATGATTTTCTCTCCCTAGCGGTGAGAAAGCGTTTCGGGATTTCGAAAGCCAGTATAGACTTCCTTGAGGAATATAAATGCAAATCTACTAGAAGGCAATATGAGTCATCTTGGAGAAAATGGGTGGCCTTTTGTCAAGGCAAAGATTCCGCAGGAGATCTTGACAGACTTCTGCTTATCTTTTTTCCCCACCTCCATGGTCAAGGGTTGGCAGCGAACACGATTTCAGCGTGTAAGTCTGCTTTGACAAGACCCATTCTATATGCCTTCCAGGTCGACCTAGGTAACGAGATCTTTAATAAAGTCCCGAAAGCCTGTGCTAGGCTCAGACCTTCAGCACCTCCAAAGCCCATTTCATGGTCTTTAGAGAAGTTCTTCATTTCGCTTCTCTGTTGAGCAATGAAGAGTGTGCGTTAAAGGATTTGACACAAAAAGT
>NC_090753.1:5984366-6001866 GCF_036898095.1 Palaemon carinicauda
ACACTTCCAGACGTGTAGGTTCCAAACAATGCATGGTTTTTATCCTTTAGGTCACAATGGCTCCTCCTTGACGACCTTGGACCTCAAGGGATGGAGTCCTGTTAATGCAAAGGACTATCTAGGTGTCGTATAGAACTTGGTCTACTATTTTCACCGGAATTACCTTGATATACTACCGTTAGAGTTACTGGGTCCTTCGACTAGCCGAAGAGTTCTACATTTTATTATTATTATTATTATTATTATTATTATTATTATTATTATTATTATTAATAGTAGTAGTAGTAGTAGTAGTAGTAGTAGTAGTAGTAGTATTTTCCATAAAAAGTAATGCTATCATTTACTTTGCTATTCAAATAAAATTATCTTTAATAATATATTCTGCTATATTTCTTGGAGACTTTATATATATATATATATATATATATATATATATATATATATATATATATATATATAAATATATATATATATGATAAATTTTTGCACATTTAGACGTGTTTTTCATATTCAAATAGGCCATATATATTTTTGATATATTAATGTCTGGATTCTCTTAACGATCTCGGGATCAGAGCCCCAGGCGAAATCACACAAAGACAATAGCTTGTGACCGGCCTGGAATCGAACCCTGGTCCGGCAAGTTTGTATAGACAGTGACTAAACCACTTGGCCACGAAGAAAGATAATAGTCAATGACAATTCTTCTGTACTTATACCTGTCAAATTCAGGTGTTTTGTACTTAGAACTGAAATCAACCCATCTTCACCATCGTAGCTAATTAGTAGTTTGTTACTTGGCAATCGATTAATGATAAATTTTTGCACATTTAGACGTGTTTTTCGTATTCAAATAAGCCATATATATTTTTTATACATCATTGTCTGGATTCTCTTAACGACCTCGGGATCAGAGCCACAGGCAAAATCACACAAAGACAAGAGCTTGTGACCGGCCGGGAATTGAACCCTGGCCCGGCAAGCTTGTATAGACAGTGACTAAACCACATGGCCACGAAGAAAGATAAAAGTCAATGACAATTCTTCTGTACTTCTACCTGTCGAATTCAGGTGTTTTGTACTTAGAATTGAAATCAACCCATCTTCACCATCGTAGCTAATTGGTAGGTTGTTACTTGGCATTCGATTAATGATAAATTTATGCACATTTAGACGTGTTTTTCATATTCAAATAAGCCATATATATTTTTGATAGAATAGAATAGAAAAGAATAGAATTATTGAAGGTACAATACGAAGAGAATGAGAGGGCGAGACGCCATGAGTTGGAAAGGGCTAGAATCAACGTAGACTTGGCTAGGTTACGAGCTAACCCTGACTTTAATAGTACTCCCACCGGTCCTTATTCAGATAGGTTTAACATAAGTGCGGCATTAAAGTTAGTGCCAGTGTTTGATGAAGGTAATGTGCCGGAGTTCTTTAAGGCTTTTAAGCGGGTGGCCACTATATTGTCTTGGCCACTGAGATGTGGACTATATTAATTCAATGCAGGTTAGTAGGTAAGGCCATTCGCCAATATAATGCTTTGGAAGAGTGTAGCCACAGATTATAGTAAAGTTGAGGCGTTGATTCTCAAGGCGTATGACTTGGTCCCTGAGGCTTATCGCCTGAAATTTAGGAATTTTATGAAGCCCAATACAATGTCTTATGTGGAGTATGCCCATCATGAGGAGGAGTAGTTTGACGACTGGGTGAAGAGTCACCAGGTAGTCTCCTTCTCTTCCTTTGGGGATCTGATGCTACTTGAGGAGTTTAAGAAAACTTATAGTAAAGAACTTAGGATTCACCTGGCGTAGGTTAAAGCATATAGCTTAAGTAAAGCTGCTCAGATAGCTGATGAGTTTGTGTTAACACACTGTGTAGGAAGTAGTAGTTTTAGTCCATCAGCCTTTAAATCCCAGTCTACCAGGCCGAATAATAATTGGAGATCCAATAACCCCATTAAGACAAAGGTTGAAGCTAGCCAGGGCGATAACACGAGTGGAAGGAATACTTGGGTGTTTTCCCATACAACCAAAGTTCTATTAATGTTGGTAGAGCTAGGGGAACTTGTTTTTGGTGTCACGAGCAGGAGCACTTTCATGTTCGGTTTCCTGCCCGGATTAGGTATCTTCAGCAGAACGGAAGTGGATGTAACACCGTCCCCCTATCTTTAATAGCCAATGCCCCTACTACCCCTAATACTGAAGTTGAGTGTTCCCCAGGAACTGAAGGAAGGGTTGGGTTTAGTGGTAGTGGAGGTGAAATAAATCAATCACCTACTAGCTCTCCTTTGTGACTTTTTGACAAATATATTTGGCCGGGCAGTTTGGTTATTGATAGTAAAGTTGTCAGAGTGAACTTCTTAAGGGACACTGGGTCTGCTCGATCATTGGTCTTGTCAAGGGTGTTGAAGGATGTTGGTGAGAATTCTGAAAATTATGTGGTCCTGGGTGGGTTCCCTGATACAGTGGTTTCTGCGCCTTTGGTGGAGGTAGAGGTATTGTTCCCAGGGTATCACAAGGTGACAGAATTGGCAGTGGTAGAAAAACTCCCCATCCCTGGTATTAACGGCATTTTGGGAAATTATATGTTGGATGCCCAAGGTTATGAAATATGCCCAATAGTGTCCGTAACTGCAAGTCCTGTGGCAATTACCACTCGAGCTTCTGCAAAGGCTGCTGCCACCTTACAGAATGAGGATAATTTAAACTTTAGTAGTTTAGAGGTAGATGTAGAGAGACTCGGGTCTGTAGGTAGTGGTAGTAGTAGATTTATAAATAAAATATTTAATCCTGATTGTGACCGTGTAAGCTTTATTGAAGCTCAGAAGGCTGAATTCAATTATGAAATAGGAGGTACGGATGATTTAACAAAACCAAGGTTCTGTGTGATTAGAGGTTTGTTGTATATAGTTAGTCGTCCTATGGATCACGGCTTGAACCAAACCTCTCGGGTAGAACACATTGTGGTACCTTCAAAATATCAGAATGATATCCTTAGTTTAGTTCATGAGGATTCCTTTTCTGGTCAATTTGGAGTTTGTGAAACACATAGTAGATTGACAAAATATTTTTGGTGGCCAGGATTGAAATCCTCAGTGAAGAAATTTGTAGGAAGTTGTGAAACATGTCAAATAATGGTAAACCTAATAAACCTATTCCTAAAGCTCCTTTGCATCCAATTCCTGCAATTGGAGATCCTTTTGCCGAGTTGGTTGTTGATATGGTTGGGCCTTTGGATTTACTTATCTTCTAATTATAATGGACAGAGCGTCTAGGTTTCCTGAAGCTTTTCCAATGAGAAAAATTACATCCAAAGCAGTGTTTGAGAAACAAATAGAATTTTTTTCCAGGTATGGGTTGCCTCGTAAAATTCAAACCGATTATGGCACGAATTTTACGAGCAAAGTATTTAGAGGTAACTGTGCTGAACTGGCCATTCAGCACATTAACAGTGTACCTTACCACCCAGAGAGTCAGGGTGTAGTGGAAAGGTTCCACCAAACCCTTAAGTCTATTCTAAAAAAGTACTGTTATGAGCAAGGCGAGGATTGGGATAAAGGTCTTCCCTTTGCTCTCTTTGCTATACGTAGTCATCCAAATTCTTCCACAGGTATAGTTCCATTTGAGTTGATTTTTGGACAAAGTACGTGGTCCTCTAAAAATTTTCCATGAGTAACTAAAGGTTAGTCATAAGCAAAAATTGAATGTGGGTGAGTTCGTTGAGGACCTGAGGAGGAAATTATCAGCTGCCTGGAAATTTGCCCAGGATAATTTGGTATTGTCTCAGGCCTCAGTGAAAAAAAATTATGATAAGAAGAGTAAGGCACGTTCATTTGAGCCTGGTGAGTTTGTTTTGGTTTTGAGTACAGACTCTGACAATCTTCTGGAACCTAGGTATAAGGGCCTGGGAAGGTACTCCGGAAATTGTCTGATGTCAATTATGAAGTGGAAGCTCCTGGGACCAAACGAAAGTGTCGGATATTCCATTTAAATAGATTGAAATCTTACACAGTTGGTAGACTTGATCCTCTAGCTATAGTATATGAGCCAGTGTCTCTAGTGTTAGACCACACATTAGAAGAACAAGCCGACTTGTTTTGCCAGGTATCTTCAGATGCTCTTACAAGTAATATGTAAAATTTGGAAACTTTAGTAAAGGGTTTGGAGCATCTGGAGGGTATCCAGAAGGATGACATGATGAAATTAATATCTTATTTTTCCGGATTATTTCAGGCATCTCCATGTATAACGACCTTGCTCCAACATGATGTTGATGTGGGCAGTGCTTCCCCAGTCAAACAAAGTCCTTATCGATTAAATCCAGAAAAAAGGGATATTGTCGAGAACTAGATAAAGTATATGTTGGAGCATGATTTAATTAGACCTTCGGTAGGTCCTTGGAGCTCCCCTATTGTACTTGTTAAGAAACCTGACGGGCAGTTTCACACGTGTGTGGACTACCGCAAGGTCAATGCTAATACAAAGAATGACTCTTTCCCTTTGCCACGTATTGAGGACTGTCTTGATCGGATAGGACCTGCTAAGTTTATAACTAAATTGGATCTCTAAAAGGTGTATTAGCAGGTTCCCCTAATGGATCGAGCTCGTGAGATTTCTGCTTTTGTTACGCCCTTTTTGTCTTTACGAATATAAGGTAATTTCCTTTGGGATGAAGAATACAGCATGTAGCTTCCAGCGGCTGATGAACCGAGTTATATGTGGTCTGGAGGGTACAGAAATTTATATAGATGATTTCGTTTTTCACAGCAATGACTGGCGATCTCATTTGGTGAGATTAAAGAGGGTATTTGAGGGCTTGAGAGCCGCTGGTCTTGTTGTAAATTTGAGTAAATATGAATTTGGTAAAGCCAAGATGTGTTATCTAGGTCACGCGGTTGGTTTGGGTCAGGTTACTCCTAAACAAGCTAACCTCGAGGCTCCATTAAATTTGCAAAGGCCACACAACTATTGCAAAAGGGACAAAAGTTTGTATGGTCTTCTCAGTGTGAGGAATCTTTTTTAAAACTCAAAACTGTATAGATGTCTAACCCCATTCTAATGTCTCCTGACTTTCAGAAACCTTTTATTGTGGCTGTAGATGCCAGTGATGTGGGTATAGGTGGAGTACTTTTTCAAAGACATAAAGATGGTGAAGTGCGTCTAGTATCATACTTTAGTCGTAAGTTGCTGGATGCTGAGAGAATGATTTATACCAACGAGAAGGAGGCTCTAGCTTTAATTTGTACCTTGGGTCATTTCAAACCATATGTTACCAATTTTTCCTTTCCCGTAGAAATTTAGACGGACCATAACCCTTTGGTGTTCATTAAAAGAATAAAAGGTTCAAACCAGAGGATTATGTGTTGGGCTCTTCAGCTACAGGAGTTTGCTTTAAGTATTAAGCCTGTTAAGGGTGTTGATAATTGTATTCCTGACGCCCTTTCTAGGATGAAAGTCTGGTCAGTTCTCTACTCACCTCGCCCTTCTCATTTCTCCTTCGGGGTTTGTATTAAAAATTATATTCAAGGTAGTTAATTTTTTATCATATTTAAAATGGTGTATCGATTCGGGCCTAGTCTTAGGTCTGTTTCATTATGTTGTGAGTTTTGCTTCACCTTATTTTTCCCTTGCAGGATATTTTAGATTATGTTGTCTTTATTTCCTTTGTAGCAGGTTTTATATTAAGTTGTCTCTTTTTCCCAAGTAGGAAGTTTAAGATTAAGTTTTCTATATGGTTATTTTCTAGTATGTTATATGGTTGTGTGGTACTTAAAAAAATTTATTCTATTTGAATAATATTTTTTTTATGAGGGGGAGGAAGGTGTAAATTTTACGTAATTTATTGCTTGTTTATTTTCTTAAATCAGCCTTGTACTTTAGTTTTAAGTGCTCTATTGTATTCCGTCCAGTAACTGTAATTTTTTTTTTTACGTTAACGTAACGTTCAGTGGTTTTGCTCAGTGATTCCTCCTCTTATTGTGAATTACCTAAGTACTGCGTTAACGATTGTTTTTATTTTGTTTTCGAGTTGGAATGGAACTGTAGTGCAGTGAGTGGAGGGCGGTCCAAGGCAGTTCCAGCCTGTATAAGCTTCTGGATATACGCTCTTTTGTTACCAGCCATCTGAGATTTTGCTTACGCCTTTTTGGAGGAATACTCCGACGGACCTTCTTTGGAAGTGGTTTTCCGTAGATGTGCTGAGCCATCTGCAGCGTATGTGCTTTATGGAGTTGGATCATGGCTGTGATATCGCAGGTTATCGTCCCTTGCGACACCTGTACTCCGGATTCCCGCCGGAGGATTTGGCGGAAGACGTGGTCGTCGGTGTCCCGCCACGTAGGAGGTGTTACGCCAACCACTGTCCTGTCAGTCTTGAGCTGCTTGCCCGGGAGAGCTAATGGCTTGTGAGGAGGTCCGTGGAGAGGCAATTGCCAGGTGAGACGTAATTATCCTGTGTTGTTCCTCGGAATTGATCTCGACCTCTGGGTCTACCTAGACAATTTGTGTGCTTCCCCGTATATCTGCTGGGAGGTTGAAGAGACTCCTCTGTACTTCGTTGTATGCGAGGATTTTTGTATATAATCATATTTGTATTTATTATGTTATATTAAGTTGTCGGTATTGGGTTAGTTTTAAGTATAGTGCCAACATGGTTAGGTAGGAGATTTAAGGTTTTCCTGTATTTATTTTCTCTAGTCTTCCTTCAATCTTATAATTATAGGTTAGTGATTTTTCATTATTGGGCCCGTATTATTACTATTTCAGCCTTTGGCATGTTATGTCCTTTCCTTGCTTTGTTATGGTCAGCTTCTATGTGAGCCCGTTATTGTTATTGCTCATATTTACTGTTAAGTTTGCCACAAGGCTTATTTAGTATTAAGTGTATTGTGTAATTAAATATTGTTTATTTCATTCTGGTGTTTGTTTCCACATTCCTCATACCCTGTGCACTTTCTTACTGCCTACGATCCCTGTGAGTATTGAAATATAAAGAATCCGTATTATGGCCAAAAGGGTCCTAACAAATTATATATATATATATATATATATATATATATATATATATATATATATATATATATATATATATATATATATATATATATATTTTGGGATCAAGCCATGTCGTTCTGATGGAAGGTTTCTATGAGTAGCTTCCTAACGGATATTTGACTGCACTGATATTCCCAGAGAATTTACCTTTAGGTCTCCAGAATTCTAACTCCTGACGCGAATATCCTTAAAATTTCTCTTAAGGATATCGCATAGCATCAGGGGACGTATTCTTCACACGCCACATAGCAATCTCGCCCCGAATAGCGTTTACACTTTGAAGGGGAAAGTGTCAAAATTAAAAGTGGAGCCGTATCAAGGCTACCCTACTTGCCATACTACTATTGAGTATCACGACAGCGCCATATCAAAGATGTCGGATATTCCTAATTCTGTAGTGATTTTGTACAGTGGCGTTCCCTGTTGATCCAACTTTTACGATCGATTTACAAGGATTATTATGCAATCTCAAGCTTCTTTCGCCTATGGAAAGTCGAGTATTGATTCTTTACAATGTATATATTTTAGCTCCTGTTTCACAGTGAAATTAGAGTAATTTATTGTGATTAGGAGCTAGGCCTGGTTACTGGAGGCACCATGGGTGCTGTCGTTTTTTAGGTATGTGTTATTTACTTAGTAGAACGACATTCCCGGTTGAAATAGCATTAATTATTTAAATATGAAAGCTATTTAGGCAATTTTATACCTGTAAATATTTTTATAATATGCATAATTTCTCCTTTTTCTATGTCAATCGTATAAGTTAGAGTTTCACTGATTTAGGTAATCGAGATCTCACTTTGCCTAGGTAACCTAACCTAGGCGATATAGTTTACTTTCGACATTTCCCCGGTTACCCTAGTGTATTGGTTTATCTATTCAGACGAAGATAGATATTTCTTAGAGTTATTATATAAACTGATACTCGTCTTTAATGGAGATTTAGGGCTACAACCCTAGTGGGTCGTGCCTCAAATTTTCTTTCAGGCATGACTAACCTAGGGTTATCTGTCCCTTCCCTTATCCGCAGATAGCAGGTTTTGGGATTCGGTCAGAACCTCAGACTTATCATTGTGTGAATTTGTCGCAAATCTACGGGAGCATGCACTAATTTATTTGATTCGGTCGTGTATTTCGTAGAAAAATCTATTGCCTCACAATGATCTGATAAAACATTAAATGGATTATTTAACTCTACTGATGTTGATTTAAAGGACCCCACATCACTCTCTTCCCCACTGGAGTTAATTATGTGGTATTTGCTTTGCTCTGCACATTCTGAAAATTAGTCTGACCTTGCGAGTTCTGGCTAGATGGCCCAGAATCAGAGTTATTCGTAGAACTGTTTGTTTGTTTCTGAACTACATTGACGTTTGGCTGTTTCTTCTTATTGAACTGAGGATTTTTCTTTTTATTTCCATATAGAACTGACTGTGGAATTGACTGTGGATTTGACTATGTATTTCTAGGATTCTGTTGTGACTTTCGCGAGTAGCACTGACTTTATGAATGAGTTGAACTATTATGTAACGAACAGAATCTCGTTTTGCAGTCTGCAATCAAGTGACCTTGACGTTTGCAATTATAACACGTTATTCCCGCGACTTGACTATTATTAACTACGTTTACTTTTTGTGGCTTTGTTTCATTTTTTGCAAAAACTTGTGTAAACAAGGGATCAAGATCAGTACACTTAGACATGTGTTTCTTTATCTGTTTATATACGTCCAATTCTGTACTTGCTGGCGTTAACTTTTTATCAAAACACCGCACTAAAGCTTCAGGCAACATAAGTGTCATGCAAGTTAAATACATTAATCGCAAGAAATCTTTCACGGAGATGTTATCTCTAGTAACCCAAGTGGAATTACCTAAAATATCTTGATACTCGTTTAGCCTATCGGCAATGAGAGCTGCTCTCTCTATAACATTAAGCCGAGTCATAGTGGCTTGATTAAGTATATTTCCTAATGTTAAAACTACATCCAAGGCTTCCTCACCTCCATGGACCGCACGTAGCCTAACTTTGAAATCTTCCCATGTAACTGCCTCTGGAAACGAAACTCCCCTCAAATATGCACTCGCATCTCCTTTAGAAAAGTCTAAAAGACTTTTAGCTACTTGTAATTGTACAAATGGGTCTATAATTTGTTTAGCATTCAAATGGGCGTCAACGGAAAAAATCCACGACTAAACATTCTGAGGTAAGAAGCCGTTGACCCGACCTTGAAAAGTAAGGATAGCTGATCGTGCATTAACTAACGTAACAATGGGAGCCGGGATGGGGTTATTCAGGCCGGGGGTGGGGTTACTTGGACTGACATGAGGTGTCATGTTGACTTTAACTTGTTTTTTATCTCTTTGATTCCTTGCAATCCTATGAAAATTTCTATATGAATACAGACGTCCACTGCGTAAACGCATAAACACTATTCAAATAAAGATCATAACATAATCCCCCAATACAATGATAAAAATATAAAGATATTTCCCGGGAACTTCTGAAAGAAAATGGAATTAGCACAAAGATAAAAGAAAATTCTCGACGAGAATTCGAAGTTGAATACAGTTTCCTTTAATGAAAGAAAAAATGAAGATTAACAAACAACTCACCCCAGCAATAATGGACGATTGACTCGTGATAACTACACTTCACTGTCTAAAACTGAGATGAATAAAGAAATGTACTTAGCTTGGGTTTATATGGACGAAGGATGATGTCGTCATTTCCTCTCTCTCTCACTGGTTTGCGAGAGTTTTGATGTTTGAGTTTTGAAGTTTTCGGTCCGACTTCCCGTTGAACGAAGTGTTTCCTGGATATGATTCTCGAATGTTTAATAAACACTGAATGTCAGTCCTTCGTTTTCTTAAGATGTTGATTGAAGATCCAGTTCCTCATTTGTATAATATTTATTTGTTGGTATTCAATGTTTTCATTTCTTCGGTGGACGTAGATACTTCGTCAAAATTGTAGATTCACTACTGTTGATTCTCATGATACTAAAGTTGATTTAGATTGAACGCTGCCACCAATTGTTAGTGTGGTACTGTTATAAACACACATTAGTTTCCCAATCAAATGTCTCTTCAATGTGGTGAAATGTTTAGGCTTGGCAGGTTACTTCTTCTGAATAAGTCTAAGTAAGTTAACTTTAAAACAGTTTATTTCTTTAAAAACAGTTATTAACATCTCCATCACAGGAGTATAGATGGTTTGGTCGGATGACCATTCCGTATGACAGCTTGATCAGAAAGTGACTAAAATATCCATATTGATGTTAACGTCTAATTAGTTATCTCATCACTTAATTGATATATTGTAAACACAACATTAATACCGGAAGGTACTTAGATCCGTTGAGAGAACTCTTTCTCACGGCTTGGTTGTGTTTACTCTTCATGAAAAATGTTACATTGCAATTGAATAGCAGTGTCTTGAGTTTCGCATCCTGCTTATGACTGAATTGGCATTCTCACGGTGGCTCCTAATTTCTACATTGACCTTTTAGGTCATGGATTTAAACATGTAATTTTACACACACACACACATACACACACATATATATATATATATATATATATATATATATATATATATATATATATATATATATATATATATATATATATATATATATATATATATATATATATATATGTATATATATATATATATATATATATATATATATATATATATATATATATATATATATACTCTATACTGTATATATATCATTATAAGATGGTCCCACCTTGGGGAACCAAATATATAATATCATATATATTATGACTGGCTAGCCATACATCCTCTTGAGTTCCAAACTCACCTGTTTGTTTTTAAATTAAGTCTCTTTCACTTGGAAATATGATTACTCGAACTCTGAGATAGTTATATAGCTCCAAGACTGCAATACATAAAAAACTGAACATCCAAAGGTCTCTTAAGTACACTCAAAACAAAAATTGGTAATTATTCTTCAGACTCTTACATCGATTCTTTACCAGGGGTACGAGCGAATACTAATGTAAACACTGGTGATTTGAATAATTAGCTTTATACAAAAATATATATATATATTTCATATAGTTCACAACACTTTGAAAGGACTTACATTAAAAAGAATGAATCTCTCGGAATATTATGTTAGAACAAAACTTAGACTAAGACAGAAATGTTACAATCTGGAAATTATTCAATCACTGGACTTGAAATATTAAATTTTAATAAAACTTATATGAAGACAAAAGAAATAATAATTTTGAAAATGATACAGTCACTAGTTTCACTTGAAATTAAGTCTGAATAAAATATCTAAAATTTATACCTAATGAAAATAGATTACCATGTCCTGATACAAATACCATTCCCCTTATTATAGAGCTGTTTACAAAACCTCTAAGAAAAGTTTTATAAATACTCACTAAGTTTACATAAATATTTCACACAAAAACTCTGAGATCTCACGGAACACTTTTAAAGAAATACACTGAGATATGTATGAGAGAGAGAGAGAGAGAGAGAGAGAGAGAGAGAGAGAGAGAGAGAGAGAGAGAGAGAGATTGGCTACGTCTTAAGGCTGGTATTCTCTATCTGCTCTATGCATTTCTTGAGTTGCCTTCATATCAAACTTTGCTACTTCAGAATATTCCAAAAGATCTGGGAAGCATTGGAGGTGGGCCTAAATGTGATGCTAGAGTTTCCAACTATCATGTATCGAACAGGAGAACCAACTCTGCACCCGGCAACTGTCCCCAGGCAGCTACGCCTACCCACCAATCTTGCAAATAAAAAAAAAAAATAACATCCTAGCCCTAGGATTTCCGGGAATCTTTCAAACCATATGGCACATAAGAATAGCATATTTTCTCTCAAACATGACGCAATACCTCATAAAACTATAAAAGAACATTACCTAAGCCATTTTTCACATCTCTCCCGGATCCCATAACACTCTCAAAAAAGATTACGTAGGCCGATGTAACCTAAATACGTGAAATAAAATGGCAATACTTAAAAATAACATAAATTTACATATATTGACTTGAATGAAGAATACAATGATATTAACAACGGCAGTCTCCCGTATTTTACATACAAACTTTAAATGTACCTAAGAGGATCACAACTTAAAAGCTGGCTAACCTCTTCAATATACATATGAAAATATAAATAAATTATGAATGTACTATTGATTTCACTCTACACTAGACCAGCTTCGTAAGATATCTCCCCCCAAAAACAGATTATTTATTCCAGGCCTAAATTTATCTATTCAGCCCGAGATGAATAATCTGAAACCATGTTATCTTTACCTGATATATGGTTTACATTAATCCAATACGGTTGCAAACATAATGACCACCTAGTTAACCTTTGATTATTAATTTTCGTCTTATTCACAGAAGTTAAAGGATTATGATCCGAATACACTATAATGTCTCCATTCTAGGGTCTATCCACATAGACCTCAAACTTGTTTATCACTGTGACTAACATTAAGAATTCTTTTTCAACTGTCAGGTAGGCCCATTGATGTTTCTTCAGCTTAGACGACATAAAACTAAACCGGGGAATTACTTCCTAGTAATCTTGCAATAAAACTGCTTCAATCCCATTTTAAGACACATTCACTTAGATAAGGAATTTCTTCTTGATATCAGGTGCTTGCAGCATGGGTTTTGGAGTTGATATAGCCTTTATCCCATCAAAGTATCCATGGCACTCACTAGTCCATACAATTTTTTTCATATCCGTCAATGGAGCAAATACAGCAGAAAAGTTCGGGCAAATACGTCGGTAGAATCATGCCATCCCTAAATAGCGTTGTAATTGCTTCCTCGTTGTGATGGGTGATGTTTTCATTATTCCTTCGACGTTTAGCGGTTACAGGGGCATTAATCCTCTTCCTACTTAAAATCTCAAGTACGGAACTGTTGCCTTTCCTAATTCGCTCTTCTCCCAGTTGATTGTCAGGTATGCTCCTCACAGCTTTTGAAATACCTTCTTCAGGATTCGGAGTTGTGCTTCCTAGGACGATAAATGTACCACAATATCCTCGAGATATAAGCCTACTCCTTGTGTCGATCATAGAAGGCTATCCATCACTCGATGAAAAGTAGCTGGGATGTTCATTAGTCCAAATATCATGAAAGTGTATTGATATAACCCAAACGAGGTTATAAAAGCTGATAACAATTTTGCGTTGTCATCCAAAGGAATTTGATAATAGCTTTTTAACAATTAAGTCTTGAAGACCAATCTTACTTGTCTAATTTTTCAAGTAGTTGGTCAATGAGCGCCAATGGATAATTAGAGGCCACACTGATCAACTTTAGCTTTTGGTAGTCCGTACACATTCGAAAAGAATCGTCAAGTTTTTTTACGAGCAAAAATTGAGAACTATAAAGGCTAGAACTTTGTTTGGCTAATCAAGTTTGTAACAAATAGTCCACCTCTTTTTTTATGACTTTTTGGTGATACAACAAAAATTGATAGGTGCGTTGTTTAAATTGTCTTTCCGTTATTTTGAGGTGTATATCATGCTCCATCAGGTTGGTTCGTTTTGGGAGGTCCGAGACATTTTCAGGGAAACTTCTAATGAATCAACTTTATTCTTCGTGTTACTCCTGGTTCAAATGAGTTTATTTCTCTTGAAAGTTTTAAATGATACACGAATTATTCACTTTGCATACCGCCCCAACCTCATATCCGCCGTCGTCTTCCATGGACGGTATGGTTTATGCCATACATATACGTGAAGCTGCGGTCTCGTTTTCGCTCAAGTAGGGTTTCAGGAGGTTAATGTGTACTGTTCTTTGACTTTTCCTTCTTCCAAGGGTTTCAATAACGTAGGTCAGGGCACTGACCTTCTCCAAAATCTGAAAAGGTCCTTGAAACTTCTTGGTCAGTGAGAATCTCATCGGCAGGAATACCAATACCTATTGTCCTACCAAAAACTGTTAGTCCTTACTTTTCATATCAGCCCATTTCCTCATTTTTTATTGACTTGTCTTAAGGTTTTCTAAGCAAAATTTCTTAATCTTGCCAATTCTTTTCCTAAAATTTTTGACAAATTCTCCTTCCATTTTCTATTGGTTCTTCCATCTCCCTGCTAACATTTTTATCAGTCTTCATACTTCTCGTCCAAATACTATTTCATTCAGGTTACATCTCATGCTTCCTTGATAATTGATAAGCATTACATACTTGATTTACATCAACGGTAGTTCGATGCCACATTCATTCCTTGTTTTGTTGCAGAACTTTGTTAACATACTTTTCAAAGTTAGAAGAAACCTCTCAAATGCACCTTTGTTCTCAGGATGATAACCAGTTGATAGTCGTAGTTTCACATACAACAGTTTCATTGTTCTTAAACTGTTTTGAAGTGAAATTCGGTCCTCGGTCACTTTGAATGATTTCCGGAATACCAAACTTAGTGAAAAAGTCTATTAACTTCTCAGCAATTATCTTACCACTCATGTTCCTGATGGATATGGCTTCTCGGTATTTCGTCACTAGACACATGAAGGTTGACACCTATTCGTGACCCTTTTTTGTTCCTGGAAAAGGATCTACAATGTCGATCATTACCTTGCTGAAGAGTTCTCCTCGCATTTCTCTCGGGTGTTAGTGAGTTTTCCTAATGTACTCATTCGGCTTTCCATCCATCTGACATGCGTGAATTGTGCGTCATAACTGGCTTACGTGCATATGCATACCAGGTCAGAAAAAGGGTTTCATAATATTCTCCGTCATTTACTTATCCTCATATATCTTGTCCCGTGCGCTACAGCGATCACCTGTCTCCTCAACGGTGCGGGAATCATTATCTGACAATATATCCTCAATTCTGCAATCCCAGAGATATCAGCGGGTCTATGCTTCCTCATAAGCAACCTATTCTTAAGATAATGACAGGTTGGAGACTGCTGTGCCTCCGTTTCGTCCACCAAACGATATAATAACTCTTTTAACGTTGCATCCTTCCATTTCAATCTTGTCAGCCATTTCCTACTCAATAACTCTTTTAACGTTGCATCCTTCCATTTCAATCTTGTCAGCCATTTCCTACTCACTTGTCCTACTTCTAATGCTGAATTTTCTATTTCTACCAGGTCCATTTCATCTTTGTCCTCTTGTCCACTTGTCGGTTGCTCGTCTTCGCTCCGGCTTACTCGGGAGTTCTCCTCTTACGTACCATCAAGGATATCCTCTTCTTCAGAAAAAAAAATCCTCCAAGTTCATCACTCTTTCAATTTCTTTTTCTTCTTCTTTAGCAACTTTCTTTGGCATACTCCTAATCTTAAAACATTTAGGAAGTAGATATGGGTAATCCTTCTCGAGTTCAATTGAAGGACTATATTTCAAAGGTTTCTTTGTTACAATGGGACAAGGCACAAACGGCGCTTGACCAACCTCATCACCCATTAGGACGTCTACTCCTTTACTGCTAAGTCAAATTTACCTGGCATAAACTGGCATGAAAGTTTCAAATGGCAAATAGGGTTAACCTCTTCACCTCGTATTCTTTTCAAAGTTACTGAGTCTCCTGTGAGAGACTATTCCACCAACGGATGTAAGCCTCTTACCAACACACTATGGTTACAACCTGTGTCGTGCAATTTCCTGATTGGGGCTTGCTCACTCTGGTCTATCGCTGCCAACATACCTTCATAAATATATGATTTAAAGGTGTCCACGCTTTTTTTTTTTTTTGGAACCGTTCCCCATGTAAACGGTGGCCGGTTTATTTTCCACTTTGACCATTCCCGATTATTTCTTAGTCTTCGCATTCTGTGAAGTCGAATTATCCTCAATCACTTGGGCAACTACTTTTAGCTGGTTTGCCTAACATTCCTTGCTGATATAGCTACTCTTGCCACACTTAAAACAGACAATATCAACCTTCGTCACGTCTTTCACGATCCTTGAAGGAGGAGGATTCGATGATTGTTGTTGTGGTACTACCGCATTCTGCTTAGCCACAGTAACACTGTTACTTCCGATCTAACTCTTGAACTTGTTCATATAGTTATTACTGAACTGGTTTCCATGGTTCGGCAAATATTTTACACTTGGTCGTAACGATGGTTGAAGCTTCATGCCCAAGGAGGGTTTACGACTGATTATATCATAATTTTCTCTCAGTGAAGCAACTTTAACATGTTTCTTGACCTCTCTCTCTCAAGTAAGTTCAAATATGTTCAGGAATTCCTCGTAGATATTGTTCTAGTATTATGAATTCTTTTAAATCATCCATCTCCCTCACGTTAGCAGCCTTTATCAATCTTTTAAAACATTGTCGTACCTGATAAACATAATCCAGAAGTCTCTTCTTTGCCCTTCCATAAACTTAGGAAATATTCCTTATAATATTCATGGGTCATCTGATACACTTGCAGCACGCTCCTCTTCACTTCTTGATACTCTTTTCTCTTGTCCTGAGTTAAGGATAAATAAACACTACGATCTTTCCCAATCAATACACTCTGTACTATTAAAGACCATTTATCTTCTGGCAATTCCATCTTAGACGCGACCGTTTCAAAAGTATTGAAGTAGTTATACAGAGCTTCATTTACGAATTTCAGGATTAACACCTGTGCTTTTGCCACATCAAACATCAAAGTGGCCAGCCTTGCACGAGCATTTAACAGTCCAATTCCCTCACATGTCGTACAACTTCTACCAGTCTTTCTTTGTGTTCTGCCATCATCTTCAACCTAATTAAATTCTCTTCTACTGCAATTTGTCAAATCTTAGCCTCTACATTCCTCTCTGCTTTAATCCCTTCAGTTTCTAGATCAGCTGATCATCCCTTCGCTATAAATTCCTCTGAGATTCATCCAACAGTTCACGAGCTGTTGCAATATTTTCTTCCGACAAATTTCCTGAGTTTATCAATGCTTCTAAGGCTAATAATTTGATTTAGGTCTTACTCATAGCCACTTGTTGCAGACAACCACAAGTTATTAAGATAGAGCCACTGACCTTTAGTTACATTTGCTTCTAACAAGCCCTGAACTTTTGGGATATTAAAAAACTCCTGGATATTAAACTGTGCTATCTTGTAATTTAACAATATTTAATACCTCTCCAAAAATGTATCCTGAAAATACGCAAAATCCTATGAACACTAAATTGTTAAAAACCTTTAATCAAAACACGGCCCTGTAATCACCAATATTCAAGACAAACTCCCTCAATCCCATGAGTCTAGGCACCAAAAATTCATTATAATATGGTCGCATTTCCGGGAACTGAATACATATTATATATAATATGACTGGCAAGCTATATGACCTTTCAAGCTCCAAGGTCATCTGTTTGTTTTTACTTTAAATCTTTTACACTTAGAAATAATAATGCCTAAACTATGAGACAATTATATTACCTCTCAGACAGCAATACATAAAACACTGAATATCCAAAAGTC
>NC_090753.1:6024399-6029399 GCF_036898095.1 Palaemon carinicauda
TTAGTATTCGTGCATGCCCTTTTTGTCGTAGTCTAAGGTTAACTCAGATGTAATATTACAAGTCAATTGATTATATAGTTTTCGGATAGTAACATTTATGTCTTGATCTAAGTTTTGCTCAGAAATAATATTTCCAGTAATTTATTTTATTTATTCATTTATTTTTTTTTTTGGAAATTAATTCAAATTGATGTAATTTATATGGTATATATTTATTTTTGTGAAGAGTATATCATTCCAGTCTCCAGCGTTTAAATTAGTATTAGCTTGTATCCCTGTTAAAGAATCAAAGTAAGAGTCCAAGAAATAATTACCCAGTTAATATTGGGGGGAGTGTACTTAAGAGACTTTTGGATATTCAGTGTTTTATGTATTGCTGTCTGAGAGGTAATATAATTGTCTCATAGTTTGGGTATTATTATTTCTAAATGTAAAAGATTTAAAGTAAAAACAAACAGATGACATTGGAGCTTGAAAGGTCATATAGCTTGTCAGTCATATTATATATATTATGTATTCAGTTCCCGGAAATGCGATCATATTATAATGAATTTTTGGTGCCCAGACTCATGGGATTGAGGGAGTTTGTCTTGAATATTGGTGATTACAGGGCCGTGTTTTGATTAAAGGTTTTTAACAATTTAGTGTTCATAGGATTTTGCGTATTTTCAGGATACATTTTTGGAGAGGTATTAAATGTTGTTAAATTACAAGATAGCACAGTTTAATATCCATGAGTTTTTTAATATCCCAAAAGTTCAGGGCTTGTTAGAAGCAAATGTAACTAAAGGTCAGTGGCTCTATCTTAATAACTTGTGGTTGTCTGCAACAAGTGGCTTTGAGTAAGACCTAAATCAAATTTTTAGCCATAGAAGCATTGATAAACTCAGGAAATTTGTCGAAAGAAAATGTTGCAACAGCTCGTGAACTGTTGGAGGAATATCAGAGGAATTTATAGCGAAGGGATGATCAGCTGATCTAAAAACTGAAGGGATTAAAGGAGAGAGGAATGTAGAGGCTAAGATTTGACAAATTGCAGCAGAAGAGAATTTAATTAAGTTGAAGATGATGGCAGAACACAAAAAAAGACTGGTAGAAGTTGTACAACATGTGAGGGAATTGGAACTGTTAAATGCTCGTGCAAGGTTGGCCACTTTGATGTTTGATGTGGCAAAAGCACAGGTGTTAATCCTGAAACTCGTAAATGAAGCTCTGTATAACTACTTCAATACTTTTGAAACGGTCACGTCTAAGATGGAATTGCCAGAAGATAAATGGTCTTTAATAGTAGAGAGTGTATTGATTGGGAAAGATCGCAGTGTTTATTTATCCTTAACCCAGGACAAGAGAAAAGAATATCAAGAATTGAAGAGGAGCGTGCTGCAAGTGTATCAGATGACCCATGAATATTATAAGGAATATTTCCTAAGTTTATGGAAGGGCAAAGAAGAGACTTCTGGATTATGTTTATCAGGTACGATAATGTTTTAAAAGATGGATAAAGGCTGCTAACGTGACGGAGATGGATGATTTAAAAGAATTCATAATACTAGAACAATATCTACGAAGAATTCCTGAACATATTTGAATTTACTTGAGAGAGAGAGGTCAAGAAGCATGATGAAGCTGCTTCACTGAGAGAAAATTATGATATTATCAGTCGTTAACCCTCCTTGGGCATGAAGTTTCAACTATCGTTACCACCAAGAGTAAAGTATTCGCCGAACCATGGATACCAGTTCAGTAATAACTATATGAACAAGTTCAAGAGTTAGATCGGAAATAACAGTGTTACTGTGGCTAAGCAGAATGCGGTAGTACCACAACAACAATCATCGAATCATCCTCCTTCAAGGATCGTGAAAGACGTGCCGAAGGTTGATATTGTCTGTTTTAAGTGTGGCAACAGAGGCTATATCAGCAAGGAATGTTAGGCAAACCAACCAAAAGTAGTTGACCAAGAGATTGAGGATAATTCGACTTCACAGAATGCAAAGACGAAGAAACAATCGGGAATTGTCAAAGAGGTAAATAAACCGGCCACCGTTTACATGAGGAACGGTTCAAAAACAAAAAGAAATTGTGGACACCTTTAAATCATATATTTATTAAGGTATTTTAGCAGCAATAGACCCGAGTGAGCGAGCCCCAATCAGGAAATTGCGCGACACAGGTTGTAACCATAGTGTGTTGGTAAGAGGCTTACATCCGTTGGTGGAATAGTCTCTCACAGGAGACTCAGTAACTTTGAAAGGAATACGAGGTGAAGAGGTTAACCCTATTTGCCATTTGAAACTTTCATGCCAGTTTATGCCAGGTAAATTTGACTTAGCAGTAAAGGATTCATTGGGTGTCGAAGGAGTAGACATCCTAATGGGTAATGAGGTTGGTCAAGCGCCGTTTGTGCCTTGTCCTATTGTAACAAAGAAACCTTTGAAATATAGTCCTTCAACTGAACTCGAGAAGGATTACCCATATCTACTTCCTAAATGTTTTAAGACTAGGAGTATGCCAAAGAAAGTTGCTAAAGAAGAAGAAAAAGAAATTGAAAGAGTGATGAACTTGGAAGATTTTTTTTTCCGAAGAAGAGGATATCCTTGATGGTACGTAAGAGGAGAACTCCCGAGTAAGCCGGAGCGAAGACGAGCAACCGACAAGTGGACAAGAGGACAAAGATGAAATGGACCTGGTAGAAATAGAAAATTCAGCATTAGAAGTAGGACAAGTGAGTAGAAAATGGCTGACAAGATTGAAATGGAAGGATGCAACGTTAAAAGAGTTATTGAGTAGGAAATGGCTGACAAGATTTAAATGGAAGGATGCAACGTTAAAAGAGTTATTGTATCGTATGGTGAACAAAACGGAGGCACAGCAGTCTCCGACCTGTCATTATCTTAAGAATAGGTTGCTCATGAGGAAGCATAGACCCGCTGATATCTCTGGGAATGCAGAATTGAGGATATTTCGTCAGATAATGATTCCCGCACCGTTGAGGAGACAGGTGATCGCTGTAGCGCACGGGACAAGACATATGATGATAAGTAAATGACGGAGAATATTATAAAACCCTTTTTCTGACCTGGTATGCATATGCACGTAAGCCAGTTATGACGCACAATTCACGCATGTCAGATGGAAGGAAAGCCGAACGAGTACATTAGAAAAGCTCACTAACACCAGAGAGAAATGCGAGGAGAACTCTTCAGCAAGGTAATGATCGACATTGTAGATCTTTTTCCAGGAACAAAAAAGGGTCACGAATAGGTGTCAAACTTCATGTGTCTAGTGACGAAATACCGAGAAGCCATATCCATCAGGAACATGAGTGGTAAGATAATCGCCGAGAAGTTAATAGACTTTTTCACTAAGTTTGGTATTCTGAAAATCATTCAAAGTGACCGAGGACCGAATTTCACTTCAAAACAGTTTAAGAGAAATGAAACTGTTGTATGTGAAACTACGACTATCAACTGGTTATCATCCTGAGAACAAAGGTGCATTTGAGAGGTTTCTTCTAACTTTGAAAAGTGTGTTAACAAAGTTCTGCAACAAAACAAGGAATGAATGCTGCATCGAACTACCGTTGATGTAAATTAAGTATGTAATGCTTATCAATTACCAAGGAAGCATGGGATGTAACCTGAATGAAATAGTATTTGGACGAGAAGTATGAAGACTGATAAAAATGTTAGCTGGGAGATGGAAGGACCAATAGAAAGTGGAAGGAGAATTTGTCAACAATTTTAGGAAAAGAATTGGCAAGATTAAGAAATTTTACTTAGAAAACCTTAAGACGAGTCAATAAAAAATGAGGAAATGGGCTGATATGAAAAGTAAGGACTAACAGTTTTGGGTAGGACAATAGGTATTGGTATTCCTGCCGATGAGATTCCCACTGACCAAGAAGTTTCAAGGACCTTTTCAGATTTTGGAGAAGGTCAGTGCCCTAACCTACGTTATTGAAACCCTTGGAAGAAGGAAAAGTCAAAGAACAGTACACATTAACCTCCTGAAACCCTACTTGAGCGAAAACGAGACCGCAGCTTCACGTATATGTATGGCATAAACCATACCGTCCATGGAAGAAGACAGTGGATATGAGGTTGGGGCGGTATGCAAAGTGAATAATTCGTGTATCATTTAGAACTTTCAAGAGAAATTAACTCATTTGAACCAGGAATAACACGGAGAATAAAGTTGATTCATAAGAAGTTTCCCTGAAAATGTCTCAGACCTCCAAAACGAACCAACCTGATGGAGCATGATACACACCTTAAAATAACGGAAAGACAATTTAAACAACGCACCTATCAACTTTCGCTGTATCACCAAAAAGTCATAAAAAAAGAGGTGGACTATTTGTTACAAAATGGATTAGCCAAACAAAGTTCTAGTCTTTATAGTTCTCAATTTCTGCTCGTAAAAAAACTTGACGAATCTTTTCGGATGTGTACGGACTACCAAAAGCTAAAGTTGATCAGTGTGGCCTCTAATTATCCATTGGCACTCATTGACCAACTACTTGAAAAATTAGACAAGTAAGATTGGTCTTCAAGACTTAATTGTTAAAAAGCTATCATCAAATTCCTTTGGATGATAACACTTTCATGATATTTGGACTAATGAACATCCCAGCTACTTTTCATCGAGTGATGGATAGCCTTCGATGATCGACACAAGGAGTAGGCTTATATCTCGAGGATATTGTGGTACATTTATCGTCCTGGGAAGCACAACTCCGAATCCTTAAGAAGGTATTTCAAAAGCTGTGAGGAGCATACCTGACAATCAACTGGGAAAAGAGCGAATTAGGAAAGGCAACAGTTGCGTACTTGAGATTTTAAGTAGGAAGAGGATTAATGCCCCTGTAACCGCTAAACGTCGAAGGAATAATGAAAACATCACCCATCACAACGAGGAAGCAATTACAATGCTTTTTAGGGATGGCAGGATTCTACCGACGTATTTGCCCGAACTTTTCTGCTGTATTTGCTCCATTG
>NC_090753.1:6034399-6046899 GCF_036898095.1 Palaemon carinicauda
CCGTGTACTTATATATATTTGTTTATTATTTAGGTTATTACTATATTTAAAGTCATAGTAAGTAATATTTTTATGTATATAGGGATTTCAGAGTTAAGCAGAGTTAAAGACCCAACTGTTATTACCAACAAAGTCTTGTTACCGTGAAGATTGGTTGTGATATTTTGTTTTGGACAGTTGTTTAGTTACTGTTTCTCTCTCTTCAGAGGTGAAATGGGGATCACCAGAAATAACTCGGGAGTGCATTCGTGGTGCTGTTGTGCGGAAGAGGTCGAGATCCCTGCCACCTAGGATTTTATATATCAGCCCTACTTGAAAGTGGTCTTCGTCAGTGTTGGTTGTTTACCGTCACCGAAGTATTGGTGCTTGGTGTTTAATGGTAAATGTTACGGTAATCGTAAAATGTGCGCTGGTCGCTATGATCGAGAGAGAGAGAGAGCGTGTTTATTGGCCTGTCGAAGACACGAAAGCATGTTTGAGGGTTGTGGCCTTATGCACAAGGGATAAGTGACCGACCGCACGGCAGTAGTCGCGAGTGTACTCTTTATCTTTTCACTGTATTTGGTTATTATTAAATAAGATACCTATTGCTTATATATATAATGTAAAATCAGATAGCAATCATTTATATTTGTTACGTACATTATTATTGATGAAATGATCACCGTTCTTTGATGTTTGTTTGTCATTTATTATAACCACGTGACTTTTCCATATTATTCACTTTTATTATCAATTAAATGTTATGTATTCTTTTTGCTAATGTTATATTTAAAACTTTAAAAAAAAAAACACTCTTATACTTGTTTATCACCACTTCGTCTACATCATTTAAAAGACTAAAAGAACCTTCAAGTGCTATTGCATAGCTTGTGTTTAAATATATTAATTAGTGAATAGTACTTGTGACATTGGGTCATTTAAATCAACATCAGTAGAGTTAAATAATCCATTTAATGTTTTATCAAATCATTGTGAGGCAATAGATTTTTCTATGAAATACACGACCGAATCAAATAAATTAGTGCATACTCCCGTAGATTTGCGACAAATTCACACAATAATAAGTCTGAGGTTCTGACCGAATCCCAAAACCTGCTAACTGCGGTTAAGGGAAGGGACAGATAACCCTAGGTTAGTCATGCCTGAAAGAAAACTCGAGGCACGACCCACTAGGGTTGTAGCCTTAAATCTCCATTAAAGAAGAGTATCAGTTTATATAATAATTCTAAGAAATATCTATCTCCGTCTGAATAGATAAACCAATACACTAGGGTAACCGGGGAAATGTCGAAAGTAAACTATATCGCCTAGGTTAAGTTACCTAGGTAAAGTGAGATCTCGATTACCTAAATTAGTGAAACTCTAACTTATACGATTGACATAGAAAAAGGAGAAATTATGCATATCATAAAAATATTTACAGGTATAAAATTGCCTAAATAGCTTTCATAATTAATTAATTAATGCTACTTCAACCGGGAATGTCGTTCTACTAACTAAATAACACATACCTAAAAAACGACAACACCCATGGTGCCTCCAGTAACCAGGCCTAGCTCCTAATCACAATAAATTACTCTAATTCCACTGTGAAACAGGAGCTAAAATATATACATCGTAAAGAATCAATACTCGACTTTCCATAGGCGAAAAAAGCTTGAGATTGCATAATAATCCATGTAAATCGATCGAAAAAGTTGGATCAACAGGGAACACCACTGTACAAAATCACTACAGAATTAGGAATATCCGACATCTTGGATATGGCGCTGTCGTGATACTCAAGAGTAGCAGGTAAATTAGGATAGCCTTGATACTGCTCCACTTTTAATTTTGACACTTTCCCCTTCAAAGTGTAAACGCTGTTCAGGGCGAGATTGCTATGTGGCGTGTCAAGAATACGTCCCCTGATGTTATGCGATATCCTTAAGAGAAATTTTAATAATATTCGCGTCAGGAGTTAGAATTCTGGAGACCCAAAGGTAAATTCTCTGGGAATATCAGTGCAGTCAAATATCCGTTAGGAAGCTACTCATAGAAACCTTCCATCAGGACGACATGGCTTAAGCCCAATATATATATATATATATATATATATATATATATATATATATATATATATATATATATATATATATATATATATATATATATATATATATATATATATATATATATACCAAAGGCACTTCCCCCAATTTTGGGGGGTAGCCGACATCAACAAAGAAATAAAACAAAAAGGGGACCTCTACTCTCTACGTTCCTTCAGCCTAACCAGGGATTCAACCAAGTTCAGCTGGTACTGCTAGGGTGCCACAGCTCAACCTCCCACATTATCCACCACAGATGAAGCTTCATAATGCTGAATCCCCTACTGCTGCTACCTCCGCTGTATCTAAGGCACCAGAGGAAGCAGCAGGGCCTACCGGAACTGCGTCACAATCGCCCGCCATTCATTCCTATTTCTAGCACGCTCTCTTGCCTCTCTCACATCTATCCTCCTATCACCCAGAGCTTTCTTCACACCATCCATCCACCCAAACCTTGGCCTTCCTCTTGTACTTCTCCCATCAACTCCTGCATTCATCACCTTCTTTAGCAGACAACCATTTTCCATTCTCTCAACATGGCCAAACCACCTCAACACATTCATATCCACTCTAGCCGCTAACTCATTTCTTACACCCGTTCTCTCCCTCACCACTTCGTTCCTAACCCTATCTACTCGAGATACACCAGCCATACTCCTTAGACACTTCATCTTAAACACATTCAATATCTGTCTCTCCATCACTTTCATTCCCCACAACTCCGATCCATACATCTCAGTTGGTACAATCACTTTCTCATATAGAACTCTCTTTACATTCATGCCCAACCCTCTATTTTTTACTACTCCCTTAACTGCCCCCAACACTTTGCAACCTTTATTTACTCTCTGACGTACATCTGCTTCCACTCCACCATTTGCTGCAACAACAGACCCCAAGTACTTAAACTGATCCACCTCCTCAAGTAACTCTCCATTCAACATGACATTCAACCTGGCACCACCTTCCCTTCTCGTACATCTCATAACCTTACTCTTACCCACATTAACTCTCAACTTCCTTCTCTCACACACCCTTCCAAATTCTGTCACTAGTCGGTCAAGCTTCTCTTCTGTGTCTGTTACCAGTACAGTATCATCCGCAAACAACAACTGATTTACCTCCAATTCATGGTCATTCTCGCCTACCAGTTTTAATCCTCGTCCAAGCACTCGAGCATTCACCTCTCTCACTACTCCATCAACATACAAGTTAAACAACCACGGCGACATCACACATCCCTGTCTCAGCCCCACTCTCACCGGAAACCAATCACTCACTTCATTTCCTATTCTAACACATGCTTTACTACCTTTGTAGAAACTTTTCTCTGCTTGTAACAACCTTCCACAAACTCCATATAACCTCATCACATTCCACATTGCTTCCCTATCAACTCTATCATATGCTTTCTCCAGATCCATAAACGCAACATACACCTCCTTACCTTTTGCTAAATATTTCTCGCATATCTGCCTAACTGTAAAAATCTGATTCATACAACCCCTACCTCTTCTAAAACCACCCTGTACTTCCAAGATGGCATTCTCTGTTTTATCCTTAATCCTATTAATCATTACTCTACCATACACTTTTCCAACTACACTCAACAAACTAATACCTCTTGAATTACAACACTCATGCACATCTCCCTTACCCTTTATATATATATATATATATATATATATATATATATATATATATATATATATATATATATATATATATATATATATATATATATATATATATATATATATATATACACACACATATATATATATATACATATATATATATATATATATATATATATATATATATATATATATATATATATATATATATATATATATATATATATATATATATATATATATATATATATATATATATATATATATTATATATATATATATATATATATATATATATATATATATATATATATATATATATATATATATATATATATATATATATAATTTGTTAGGACCCTTTTGGCCATAATACGGGTTCTTTATATTTCAATACTCACAAGGATCGTAGGCAGTAAGAAAGTACACAGGGTATGAGGAATGTGGAAACAAACACCAGAATGAAATAAACAATATTTTATTACACAATACACTTAATACTAAATAAGCCTTGTGTCAAACTTAACAGTAAATATGAGCAATAACAATAACGGGCTCACAAGGATACCTAATACATAGAAGCTGACCATAACAAAGCAAGGAAAGGACATAACATGCCAAAGGCTGAAATAGTAATAATACGGGCCCAATAATGAAAAATCACTAACCTATAATTATAAGATTGAGGGAAGACTAGAGAAAATAAATACAGGAAAACCTTAAATCTCCTACCTAACCCTGTTGGCACTAAACTTAAAACTAACCCAATACCGACAACTTAATATAACATAATAAATACAAATATGATTATATACACAAATCCTCGCATACAACGAAGTACAGAGTAGTCTCTTCAACCTCCCAGCAGATATACGGGGAAACACACAAATTGTCCAGGTAGACCCAGAGGTCGAGATCAATTCCGAGGAACAACACAGGATAATTACGTCTTACCTGGCAATTGCCTCTCCACGGACCTCCTCACAAGCCATTAGCTCTCCCGGGCAAGCAGCTCAAGACTGACAGAACAGTGGTTGGCGTAACACCTCCTACGTGGCGGGACACCGACGACCACGTCTTCCGCCAAATCCTCCGGCGGGAATCCGGAGTACAAGTGTCGTAAGTGACGATAACCTGCGATATCACAGCCATGATCCAACTCCATAAAGCACATACGCTGCAGATGGCTCAGCACATCTACGGAAAACCACTTCCAAAGAAGATCCGTCGGAGTATTCCTCCAAAAAGGCGTAATCAAAATCTCAGATGGCTGGTAACAAAAGAGCGTATGTCCAGAAGCTTATACAGGCCGGAACTGCCTTAGACCGCCCTCCACTCACTGCACTACAGTTCCATTCCAACTCGAAAACAAAATAAAAACAATCGTTAACGCAATACTTAGGTAATTCACAACAAGAGGAGGAATCACTAAGCAAAATCACTGAACGTTACGTTAACGTAAAAAAAAATAGTTACTGAACGGAATATAATAGAGCACTTAAAACTAAAGTACAAGGCTGATTTAAGAAAATAAACAAGCAATAAATTACGTAAAATTTACACCTTCCTCCCCCTCATAAAAAAATATTATTCAAATAGCATAAATTTTTTAAGTACCACACAACCATATAACATACTAGAAAATAACCATATAGAAAACTTAATCTAAAACTTCCTGCTTGGAAAAAAGAGACAACTTAATCTAAAACCTGCTACAAGGGAAATAAAGACAACCTAATCTAAAATGTCCTGCAAGGGAAAAATAAGGTGAAGCAAAACTCACAACATAATGAAACAGACCTAAGACTAGGCCGGAATCGATACACCATCTTAAATATGTGAAAGATTAACTACCTTAAATATAATTTTCAATACAAACCCCGAAGGAGAAATGAGAAGGGCGAGGTGAGTAGAGAACTGACCAGACTTTCATCCTAGAAAGGGCGTCAGAAATACAATTATCAACACCCTTAACAGGCTTAATACTTAAAGCAAACTCCTGTAGCTGAAGAGCCCAACGCATAATCCTCTGGTTTGAACCTTTCATTCTTTTAATGAACACCAAAGGGTTATGGTCTGTCTAAATTTCTACGGGAAAGAAAAAATTGGTAACATATGGTTTGAAATGACCCAAGGTACGAATTAAAGCTAGAGCCCCCTTCTCGTTGGTATAAATCCTTCTCTCAGCATCCAGCAACTTACGACTAAAGTATGATACTGGACGCACTTCACCATCTTTATGTCTTTGAAAAAGTACTCCACCTATACCCACATCACTGGCATCTACAGCCACAATAAAAGGTTTCTGAAAGTCAGGAAATATTAGAATGGGGTTAGACATCTATACAGTTTTGAGTTTTAACCCTGGATAGGTACGATGGGTCGTTTGCGACCCCGAGCGTCAAAAAAAAACAGGTTTTTCTCACGTGACTCACCCCCATGACTGAATTTGTGGGTGATCGACCTGCAGGAGGTGTCTCCCCTACACGCTTTAGTAGTGTCCAGATGTGCATTGCTGTAGCTGTACTCCTTTCCCGATTTCTGAGACGCGTCGGGGTCGTTCGCGACCGAGTTTACCCTTCTAAGGTAGTTTGCAAAATTATCAAAGTTATTACGTATTATGAAATTGTCGTAGAATGGTGCAACTTGTATAGGTTATCAGTTGTGGAAACTCTTGGTGGATTGTTTGGCTACCATGTGCATGATTTTTTTTTTAGTTAAAATGTCGTTCATCACCACGAGGACCATTTTACCGCGAGTGCCCCTTTTTCATTTTTTTTCATTTTTTTGCCAAGTCATTTTTCCGTGAGATATTACCAAATAGGATCGTAAAACTTTTGCTTGTTTAGTGTTGGAAAGTGTGTCTAGATGATCTGGCTACCCATGCATGACTTTGTTTTTGTCAGATACGACGTAGTTATTGGTATATTGGGTATTTAACTGCGGTTACCAATTTCTGTTTTTTTTCAATATTTGTAAAAATTACTATGTAGTAAGGAATTGCCGTATATTATTCATTTTTTTTCATGTTTATGTGTTAGAAAGTGTGCCTTGATGGTTGGGCTAACACGTGCATGTCTTTTTTTTATTTCAGATGCCGTATATTAGAATGTCGGGCATTTTACCGCGAGTGTCCCTTTTTCATTTTTTTTCATTTTTTTGCCAAGTCATTTTTCCGTAAGATATTGCGAAATAGTGTCGTAAAACTTTTGCTTTTTTAGTGTTGGAAAGTGTGTGTAGATGATCTGGCTACCCATGCGTGAATTTTTTTTTGTCAGATACGACGTAGTTATTGGTATATTGGGTATTTAACTGCGGTTGCCAATTTCTGTTTTTTTTTCAATATTTGTAAAAATTTACTACGTAGTAAGGAATTGCCATATATTATTGATTTTTTTTTCATGTTTATGTGTTAGAAAGTGTGCCTTGATGGTTGGGCTAACACGTGCATGTCTTTTTTTTTATCTGAGATGCCGTATATTAGAATGTTGGGCATTTTTCCGCGAGTGCCCCTTTTTATTTGTTTTGCATTTTTTTTGCTTAGTCATGTTACCGTAAGGAATTGGCAAGTAGTGTCGCAAAACTTATATTTTTATAGTGTTGGAAAGTGTTTCTAGATGATATGGCTACCCATGCCTATTTTTTTTTAGCCAGATATGGCGTATATATAAGTATGTGTTCGATTTTCCTGTGATTGCCATTTTTTCGTTTTTTCCCATTTCTTTCAAAATTACTACGTACTAAGGAACTATCACAGAGTAATATTTCATTTATATGTTTATTTGTCGGAAAATGTGCCTTGATGGTTTGCCTAGCACGTGGCTGAAATTTTTTTTTTCTGAAATGCCGTATATTAGAATGGCCATTTTTCCACGAGTGCCCCTTTTTATTTGTTTTGCATTTTTTTGCTTAGTCATGTTACCGTAAGGAATTGGCAAGTAGTGTCGCAAAACTTATAATTTTATAGTGTTGGAAAGTGTTTCTAGATGATCTGGCTACCCATGCCTATCTTCTTTTTTTAGCCAGATATGGCGTATATATAGGTATGTGTTCGATTTTCCTGTGATTGCCATTTTTTCGTTTTTTCCCATTCCTTTTAAAATTACCTCGTACTAAGGAACTATCACAGAGTAATTATTCATTTAGATGTTTATTTGTCGGAAAATGTGCCTTGATGGTTTGCCTAGCACGTGGCTGAATTTTTTTTTTCTGAAATGCCGTATATTAGAATGTTAGCCATTTTTCCGCGAGTGCCCCTTTTTATTTGTTTTGCATTTTTTTTGCTTAGTCATGTTACCGTAAGGAATTGGCAAGTAGTGTCGCAAAACTTATATTTTTATAGTGTTGGAAAGTGTTTCTAGATGATCTGGCTACCCATGCCTATCTTTTTTTTAGCCAGATATGGCGTATATATAGGTATGTGTTCGATTTTCCGGTGATTGCCATTTTTTCGTTTTTTCCCAATTCTTTCAAAATTACTACGTACTAAGGAACTATCACAGAGTAATGATTCCTCTAGATGTTTATTTGTCGGAAAATTTTGTTTACTTTTTTTTTTTATTGAATATCATCAATTTTTTTTAGCTAAAATATTATATTGTTTTACATTTTTTTTTTTTCGATTTTATTTCCCTTCAAAAACATTTTTTTGGGGTCAGAATTTTAATTTTATAGTCGTAAAATAATCGTCAATTATCCAGCAACCCACCATACAATTTTTATGCATATCCAATAATAATTAGATTAGTAAATAACACCTTGAAATTGACATACCCTTCCTACATTTCAAGTGGCAGATTAGGGAGTCTGAGTCAGTGTGGTTGGCGGCCATTTTGTGGACATATCCGAAGCGTAAGCTGCCCTATCTATATATATTCTTGTTCCCTATAGAATTTGTGATATTTTGGTATATTTTTACCTGCATAAATATCATATTATATATTAAATATATGTATTTTTTTACGAAATTTCTAAGTACTCAAAAAATTACCTTTAGATATGGCCCCTGATATAAATGTAATTTACAAAATAATGAAGATTTTTTTACATATTTCTATTTTAGGATAACATATGTTTATTCCCTAAAAAAATTAGCCACTTCTTATTTCATTTGGGTACCCAAAAAAATTCATGAAATTTGGACAAATTTTTTTTGGCCAAAAAAAGTTACCCTTTTTTTCTCATTTCAGATCTTCACCTCCATGGGTCTGACTTCATCCAAAATACATCAAGATGTGTCCTAAACATTCAAGAATCAATTCCTAAAAGGAATTGTGTATATATGTATAAACTTTTTTTTATGAATTTTTATGTCAGGTCTTTTTTTTTCTACTTAATTTTTTAAAATATTTATAATAAATAGTTTTTCTGCAGATGAGTAGTATTTATCTTTACAGTTGTTTTAAGCATTCATTGAAGTTTTTTTTGGCAAAAGAAAAAAGGAGGTTACTGCAAAAACTGATTTTTCAAGAATTTTTTTTGGCGTCGGGTCGTTCGCGTCCGAGTATACCCTTAAAGGGGTGTCCGAGGAGCGTACCTATCCAGGGTTAAAAAATACTCCTCACACTGAGAAGACCATACAAACTTTTGTCCCTTTTGCAATAGTTGTGTGGCCTTTGCAAATTTAATGGAGCCTCGAGGTTAGCTTGTTTAGGAGTAACATGACCCAAACCAACCACGTGACCTAGATAACACATCTTGGCTTTACCAAATTCATATTTACTCAAATTTACAACAAGACCAGCGGCTCTCAAGCCCTCAAATACCCTCTTTAATCTCACCAAATGAGTCCGCCAGTCATTGCTGTGAAAAACGAAATCATCTATATAAATTTCTGTACCCTCCAGACCACATATAACTCGGTTCATCAGCCGCTGGAAGGTACATGCTGCATTCTTCATCCCAAAGGGAATTACCTCAAATTCGTAAAGACAAAAAGGGCATAACAAAAGCAGAAATCTCACGAGCTCGATCCGATAGGGGAACTTGCCAATACCCCTTTTAGAGATCCAATTTAGTTATAAACTTAGCAGGTCCTATCCGATCAAGACAGTCCTCAATACGTGGCAAAGGGAAAGAGTCATTCTTTGTATTAGCATTGACCTTGCGGTTGTCCACACACGTATGAAACTGCCCGTCAGGTTTCTAAACAAGTACAATAGGGGAGCTCCAAGGACCTACCGAAGGTCTAATTAAATCATGCTCCAACATATACTTTATCTACTTCTCGACAATATCCCTTTTTTCTGGATTTAATCGATAAGGACTTTGTTTGACTGGGGAAGCACTGCCCACATCAACATCATGTTGGAGCAAGGTCGTTATACCTGGAGATGCCTGAAATTAGCCGGAAAAAAAAGATATTAATTTCATCATATCATCCTTCTGGATACCCTCCAGATGCTCCAAACCCTTTACTAAAGTTTCCAAATTTTACATATTACATGTAAGAGCATCTGAAGATACCTGGCAAAACAAGTCGGCTGGTTCTTCTAATGTGTGGTCTAACACTAGAGACACTGGCTCATATACTATAGCTAGAGGATCAAGTCTACCAACTGTGTAAGATTTCAATCTATTTATATGGAATATCCGACACTTTCGTTTGGTCCCAGGAGCTTCCACTTCATAATTGACATCAGACAATTTCCGGAGTAGCTTCCCAGGCCCTTATACCTAGGTTCCAGAAGATTGTCAGAGTCTGTACTCAAAACCAAAACAAGCTCACCAGGCTCAAATGAACGTGCCTTACTCTTCTTATCATAATTTTTTTTCATTGAGGCCTGAGACAATACCAAATTATCCTGGGCAAATTTCCAGGCAGCTGATAATTTCCTCCTTAGGTCCTCAACGAACTCACCCACATCCAATTCTTGCTTATGACTAACCTTTAGTTACTCATGGAAAATTTTTAGAGGACCACGTACTTTGTCCAAAAATCAACTCAAATGGAACTATACCTGTGGGAGAATTTGGATGATTACGTATAGCAAAGAGAGCAAAGGGAAGACCTTTATCCCAATCCTCGCCTTGCTCATAACAGTACTTTTTTAGAATAGGCTTAAGGGTTCGGTGGAACCTTTCCACTACACCCTGACTCTCTGGGTGGTAAGGTACACTGTTAATGTGCGGAATGGCCAGTACAGCACAGGTACCTCTCAATACTTTGCTCGTAAAATTCGTGCCATAATCCGTTTGAATTTTACGAGGCAACCCATACCTGGAAAAAAATTCTATTTGTTTCTCAAACACTGCTTTGGATGTAATTTTTTTAATTGGAAAAGCTTCAGGAAACCTAGATGCTCTGTCCATTATAATTAGAAGATAAGTAAATCCAAAGGCCCAACCACATCAACAACCAACTCGGCAAAAGGATCTCCAATTGCAGGAATTGGATGCAAAGGGGCTTTAGGAATAGGTTTATTAGGTTTACCCATTATTTGACATGTTTCACAACTTCCTACAAATTTCTTCACTGAGGACTTCAATCCTGGCCACCAAAAATATTTTGCCAATCTACTATGTGTTTCACAAACTCCAAATTGACCAGAAAAGGAATCCTCATGAGCTAAACTAAGGATATCATTCTGATATTTTGAAGGTACCACAATGTGTTCTATCCGAGAGGTTTGGTTCAAGCCGTGATCCATAGGACGACTAACTCTATACAACAAACCTCTAATCACACAGAACTTTGGTTTTGTTAAATCATCCGTACCTCCTATTTCATAATTGAATTCAGCCTTCTGAGCTTCAATAAAGCTTACACGGTCACAATCAGGATTAAATATTTTATTTATAAAACTACTACTACCACTACCTACAGGCCCGAGTCTCTCTACATCTACCTCTAAACTACTAAAATTTAAATTATCCTCATTTTGTAAGGTGGCAGCAGCCTTTGCAGATGCTCGAGTGGTAATTGCCACAGGACTTGCAGTTACGGACACTATTGGGCATATTTCATAACCTTGGGCATCCAACATATCATTTCCCAAAATGCCGTTAATACCAGGGATGGGGAGCTTTTCTACCACTGCCAATTCTGTCACCTTGTGATACCCTGGGAACAATACCTCTACCTCCGCCAAAGACGCAGGAACCACTGTATCAGGGAACCCACCCAGGACCACATAATTTTCAGAATTCTCACCAACATCCTTCAACACCCTTGACAAGACCAATGATCGAGCAGACCCAGTGTCCCTTAAGAAGTTCACTCTGACAACTTTACTATCAATAACCAAACTGCCAGGCCAAATATATTTCTCAAAATGTCACAAAGGAGAGCTAGTAGGTGATTGATTTATTTCACCTCCACTACCACTAAACCCAACCCTTCCTTCAGTTCCTGGGGAACACTCAACTTCAGTATTAGGGGTAGTAGGGGCATTGGCTATTAAAGATAGGGGGACGGTGTTACATCCACTTCCGTTCTGCTGGAGATACCTAATCTGGGCAGGAAACCGAGCATGAAAGTGCTCCTGCTAGTGACACCAAAAACAAGTTCCCCTAGCTCTACCAACATTAATAGAACTTTGGTTGTATGGGAAAACACCCGAGTATTCCTTCTACTCGTGTTATCTCCCTGGCTAGCTTCAACCTTTGTCTTAATGGGGTTATTGGATCTCCAATTATTATTCAGCCTGGTAGACTGGGATTTAAAGGCTGATGGACTAAAACTTCTACTACCTACACAGTGTGTTAACACAAACTCATCAGCTATCTGAGCAGCTTTACTTAAGCTATATGCTTTAACCTACGCCAGGTG
>NC_090753.1:6051899-6054359 GCF_036898095.1 Palaemon carinicauda
CATATATATATATATATATATTATATATATATATATATAATATATATATATATATATATATATAATATATATATATATATATATGTATATGTATATATAAAGTCTCCAAGAAAATATAATAGAATGTATTATTAAAGATAATTTTATTTTGAATAGCAAAGTAAATGATAGCGTTACTTTTTATGGAAAATACTACTACTACTACTACTACTACTACTACTACTACTACTACTACTACTACTACTACTACTACTACTACTAATAATAATAATAATAATAATAATAATAATAATAATAATAATAATAATAAAATGTAGAACTCTTCGGCCAGTCGAAGGACCCAGTAACTCTAGCGGTAGTATATCAAGGTAATTCCGGTGAAAATAGTAGACCAAGTTCTATACGACACCTAAATAGTCCTTTGCATTAACAGGACTCCATCCCTTGAGGTCCAAGGTCGTCAAGGAGGAGCCATTGTGACCTAAAGGATAAAAACCATGCATTGTTTGGAACCTACACGTCTGGAAGTGTCCTAAATGTCCCGTAAGGGCCATCCTCTCTTTAGGATAATGGTACCCTTATCTTGTGGGGGGGGGGGGGGAAGATTATAGGGGAATGGGCACTGGAGAAACCTTGAGCATTTATGGAATGGGCAGGAAAATAGACATTGAAAAAGCATTAATGAGAATAGACATAATGATTGTTGGTTTGTTGCCCCACCCCCCCACTCTCTCTCTCTCTCTTCTCTCTCTCTCTCTCTCTCTCTCTCTCTCTCTCTCTCTCTCTCTCTCTGTCTTGCTGATAGAATACCTATGTTTGATATGGCTAAGCTTTTAAAAGCAGAAAACAGAGAAATCTTTGGTATTGAATGTAGTCATCGATTAGCAGTCTTAGAGACTCTAAGAGACGGAGAACAGACAATTAATGAAAAATGTGTGATATTAAAAAACATATCAGTCAGCTGGTAGTGAAGTTGTGGGATACGCAGTTGCGATGAGAAAGCCATGGATATCGTACGGTACTTGGGATACTATAAAAAGGACACACACATGATTTGATTGTTGAAACTTTCCGAGAAATTAAAAAAAAAAAAAATTACAAGGTAGAGCATGCTAAGTATTCCAGTTTTGATTAAGAGAAAAGCAAGGAATGACTAGAGGGAATATTTAGACAGCTACTCAGATGAAACTGACAAAGCTATGAATTTTATAGTGTAAGAATTACTCATAGACATTAATGAAATCTTTATTGAGGTAAAGAAGAAGCATATACCCATCAAAATGAGAGATGGTTCTGTTTTAGCAATATCAAATAAAGAAAGACAACGTTCGATGGAACAGTTTAGTGAGGTTATGGATAGGAGATATGTATTTTAGATGAATTCAGTAATATACCTGAAGCTGAAGAGGACCGTGATGTCCCCATGAATGTATTTAGTTGAAGCTATTCTTGAAAAAAATAAAAAAAAAATAGAGACGGAAAGCCCCGTGATAAGATGGAATAACTGCCGAGATGATAATGGCTGTAAGTGATTTGACTCCCAGTCAGGAGATTTGGTGAAGTAAAAAAATAAAAGGAGACCTGACTAATTGCAATAATTATAGAGTCATAAGACTCAAGTCAGCTGATATCAAAATATATAGTACGCCTATTCTACAGAGACTGGAGGAGAAAGACTAATGAAAAGCTGGGGGAACAACAAGCAAGATTTTTATTTTCATACATGTTGTAAAGCAATGCGTAGATTAAATAAAAATCCCCTTTTCATGGTTTTTGTGGATCTATGAAAAATCGTTTGTTTGTGTGCACCAGCCAATTTTGTGGAGAGGTATGCGCTACTATGGAATTTCTCATAAATATTTGATTAAGTCTGATCATGAGCATAATAAGTGCAAAGTTAATGTTAATGGCGTCTTATCAAATGTATTTCCAGTGAACAGTGGAATAATCCAAGGGAATGTCTGTTTTCACTTATGTTGTTTATCCTCCTCATGGATTTTGTAATTCATGGAACATTTAGAGATGGTGGAGAAGGATTGGACTGGATTGGTGATAGGAACTTAACAGATCTAGAGTATATTGATGATGCTGTCCTCGTTAGCAGAACACTACAAAATTTGCAATGTTTGCTCACCAAAATACATGAAATATCGCATGAGGTTGGGTTTAAGATCAATAAAGGGACGAAAGAGATGGTGAAAAATGAGTGTGCAATGAAAATGGAATATCATTGGAAGCAAAAAAGATTAATGAGGTAGAATCATTTAAGAATTTTTCCAACTATGATCTCTAATAAAGGGTCTTCATAATTAGGGTGTAGGGAAAGATTGTAAAGAGAAGTGTTGTAAAGCAATGCGTAGATTAAATAAAATCCCCTTTTCATGGTTTTTGTGGACTATGAAAAATCGTTTGTTTGTGTGCACCAGCCAATTTTGTGGAGAGGGTATGCGCTACTATGGA
>NC_090753.1:6062359-6067359 GCF_036898095.1 Palaemon carinicauda
CTAGAAGACAATATTAGTCATCTTGGAAGAAGTGGGTTGCTTTTATAAAAGCGAGACGACCGAAAGAAATTTCAAAGAACTTCTGTCTGTCATTCTTTGTCCTCCTTCATAATCAAGGTCTGGCAACTAACACAATAACTACGTGTAAGTCAGCTTTGACTAGACCTCTTCAATATGCCTTCCAAGTAGATCTGGTGAATGAAATCTTTAATAAGATTCCGAAGGCATGTGCAAGGCTTAGGCCCGCAGCACCTCCAAAACCCATTTCATGGTCTTTGGACAAGGTCCTCCATTATGCCTCATCTGTGAACAATGAAGATTGTTCCCTTAAGGATCTAACCCAAAAGGTTATTTTTCTGTTCGCTGTAGCCTCTGGGGCTAGAATTAGTGAAATAGTAGCCCTATCTAGTAATGAGGGCCACATTCACTTCACAGAAAGTGGAGAATAGAGTCTCTTTCCTGATCCAACCTTTCTCGCTAAGAATGAGCTACCAACAAAAAGGTGGGGTTCTTGGAGAACCTGCCCTCTGAAGGAAGATGTCTTTCTATGTCCCGTAGAGTGTTTAAAAGTTTATTTTCGTAAGACTTCAGACTTCAAGGGAGGACAGCTCTTTAAAGGAGAAACCTCTGGATCAATTTTAACCCTAAAACAACTTAGGGCGAAGCTCAGCTACTTTATTCGCAGAGCAGATCCTGACAGTTCTACCGCAGGTCATGATCCGAGGAAAATTGCTTCATCACTGAACTTCTTTTAGTATATGGACTTTGAACGTCTTCGTTCATATACTGGATGGAAATCATCCAGAGTGTTCTACAGACACTATGCTAAGCAGGTCAATGAACTAAAGCACTATATGGTGGCAGGAGGTATTGTATTAAAACCTGCCTCCTAATTACTGTGATGAACAGTTAATTGAATGGGACTATCAATTAGGGAGAAGTGGTGTCAACGCTGTTAGTGTCATACCCTCTGAAGGAATGTTACCATGGTGACACTAATTCTGTTCAAAATCTCAGGTGAAGAATTATACAGATAAACACTTGTGCCGTGTGTACTTAGTACACAATGTTGATAGGATGCAACATTTAAAAAATTTAAAAAGAAATTTTTTTTAAAAACTTTCAGTCTTACAGTGGCACTCTAAAATTGTTTTCCCTTTCAAAAAGGAAAATTAATTTCTGTATACGTTGCATGTATAATTCCTTTATCATGTTACATTCGTTTCACTCGTTTTTAAATTAGTCATTTATTAAAAATAAATGGCTATTAGAATGTATTTGCGTCCAAATTCACCCGGCAATTTGCATATTTAAGATGCCAGAGTTCTTTAACTTACTCATGTAAGTAAACCTCATATCATTGTATGCTTAAAAACAATAGATATGATGGACATTGATGTTGTTCCGACAATATATACAAACCGTGAGACCGTTTGCATACTCAGTGAATACTCATGTTTGCTCATACAATATATACTAACCTTGAGGCCCTTTTTCTACCGTCTGGTATTACTCTCTCCTGTAGGGGGCAGGAAGCACTAACATTGTTTATGATTAGTGATAATGACTGATAACGGTAGCGTCATTTGTCTCAAATAGTCCAGATGACCATAGAGAAACTGTTCCAAAGCTAAGGCACTGATGAAAATCCACAGATAAAATAATGCTCTGGTACGATTCCATCAGGACGATATGGCTCGAGCCCATAAAACGGATTTTGAGCGACACGAAAAATCTATTTTTTTGTGAGATGACCATGTCTTCCTGATGGACCCATATTTCTATAGAAAAGGCATTTGCAGAATCCCTCCCAAAGTACTGTATCTGTAGCACCATGCTCAACGATACACGGTATGTATGCCATCTTAGATATGGCGCCATATCGATACTCAATAGTGGAATGGGAGGTGGGGTAACCTTATTACGGCTCGCATTCTAAATTTGCCACTTTCCCCCTCAAATCGTAAAAGCTATTCGGGGTGAATATTGCCATGTGGCGTGTCAAGAATACGTCCCTTGATATTATGCGATATCCTTAAGAGAGATTATAAGGATATTAGCGCCAGGAGTTAGAATTCTGGAGACCTAGACGTAAATTCTCTGGAAATATCACTGTAGTACATATATTCCTTAGGAAGCTACCATTAGGAACCTTCCATCAGGATGACATTGCCATCTCACCCAAATATATATATATATATATATATATATATATATATATATATATATATATATATATATATTATATATATATATGTATATAAATATATATATACACACACACATATATATATATATATATATATATATATATATATATATATATATATATATATATATATATATACATATGTATATATATATATATATATATATATATATATATATATATATATATATATATATATATATATATATTTATATACATATATATATATATATATATATATATATATATATATATATATATATATATATATATATATATATATATATATATGTATATATATATATATATATATATATATATATATATATATATACATATATATATATATATATATATATATATATATATATATATGTATATATATATATATATATATATATATATATATATATATATATATATATATATATGAATGATAAATTTTGCACTTTTAAACGTGTTTTTAATATTCAAATAAGCCATATAAATTTTTGATACATTAATATCTGGATTCTCTTAACGACCTCGGGATCAAAGCCCCAGGCGAGATAACACAGAGACAAGAGCTTGTGACCGGCCGGGAATCGAACCCTGGTCAGCAAGTTTGTATAAACAGTGACTAAACCACTTGGCCACGAAAACAGATAAAAGTCAATGACAATTCTTCTTTACTTGTACTTGCCGAATTCAAGTGTTTTGTACTTAGAATTGAAATCAACCTATCTTCACCATCGTAGCTAATTGGTAGTTTGTTACTTGGCATTCGATTAACGATCAATTCTATGTAAAAATCCCCTAAATTCGACAGGTATAAATACAGAAGATTTTTCATTGACTTTTATCTTTCTTCGTGGCCAAGTGGTTTAGTCACTGCCTATACAAGCTTGCCGACCAGGGTTCGATTCCCGGCCGGACACAAGCTCTTGTCTTTGTGTGATTTCACCTGGGGCTCTGATCCCGGGGTCGTTAAGAGAATCCAGACATCGATGTATCAAAAATTTATATGGCTTATTTGAATATGAAAACCCCGTTTAAATGTGCAAAATTTATCATTAGTCAAATGCCAAGTAACAAATTACCAATTAGCTACGATGGTGAAGATGGGTTGATTTCAATTCAAAGTACAAAACACCTGAATTCGACAGGGATAAGTACAGAAGAATTGTCATTAACTTTTATCTTTCTTCGTGGCCAAGTGGTTTAGTCACTGTCTATACAAGCTTGCCGACCAGGGTTCGATTCCCGGCTGGTCACAAGCTCTTGTCTTTGTGTGATTTCGCCTGGGGCTCTGATCCCGAGGTCATTAAGAGAATCCAGACAATGATGTATCAAAAATTTATATAGCTCATTTGAATATGAAAAACCCGTTTAAATGTGCAAAATTTATCATTAATCGAAAGCCAAGTAACATACTATCAATTAGCTACGATGGTGAAGATGGGTTGATTTCCATTCTAAGTACAAAACACCTTAATTCGACAGGTATAAGTACAGAAGAATTGTTTTTTACTTTTATCTTTCTTCGTAGCTAAGTGGTTTAGTCACTGTCTATACAAGCTTGCCGACCAGGGTTTGATTCCCGGCCGGTCACAAACTCTTGTCTTTCTGTGATTTCACCTGGGGCTCTGATCCCGAGGTTGTTAAGAGAATCCAGACATTAATGTATCAAAAATTTATATGGCTTATTTGAATATATATAATATTATTATTACTATCTAAGCTCCAACAGGGAAAAATAGCCCAGTGAGGAGAGGAAATAAGGAAATAAATAAATGAAGAGAACAAATTAACAATAAATCATTCTAAAATAGGTAACAACGTCAAAACAGACATGTCATATATAAACTATTTTCAACATCAAAAACAAGTATGTCATAAATAAACTATGAAAAGACTCTTGTCCGCCTGGTCAACAAAAAAGCATTTGCTCCAACTTTGAACTTTTGAAGTTCTACTGATTCAACCACCCGATTAGGAAGATCATTCCACAACTTGGTAACAGCTGGAATAAAACTTCTAGAGTACTGCGTAGTATTGAGCCTCGTGATGGAGAAGGCCTGGCTATTAGAATTAACTGCCTGCCTAGTATTACGAACAGGATAGAATTGTCCAGGGAGATCTGAATGTAAAGGATGGTCAGAGTTATGAAAAATCTTATGCAACATGCATAATGAACTAATTGAACGACGGTGCCAGAGATTAGTATCTAGATCAGGAATAAGAAATTTAATAGACCGTAAGTTACTGTCCAACAAATTAAGATGGGAATCAGCAGCTGAAGACCAGACAGGAGAACAATACTCAAAACAAGGTGGAATGAAAGAATTAAAACACTTCTTCAGAATAGATTGATCACCGAAAATCTTGAAAGACTTTCTCAATAAGCCTATTTTTTGTGCAATTGAAGAAGACACACAACAGACCTTATATGTTTCTCAAAAGTAAATTTACTGTCGAGAATCAAACCCAAAGTTTTGAAAGAGTCATACATATTCAAAGAAACATTATCAATACTGAGATCCAGATGTTGGGGAGCCACCGTCCTTGACCTACTTAGAATCATACTTTGAGTTTTGTTAGGATTCAACTTCATACCCCATAATTTGCACCCTGCACTAATTCTAGCTAAATCTCTATTAAGGAATTCACCAACCCTAGATCTACATTCAGGGGATAGAATTGATGCAAAGAGAGTAGCACCATCTGCATATGCAACAAGCTTGTTTTCTAGGCCAAGCCACATGTCATGTGTATATAGTATGAAAAGTAATGGGCCAAGAACACTACCCTG
>NC_090753.1:6087359-6102359 GCF_036898095.1 Palaemon carinicauda
AAGAAGAGATGAATACTATGAAGAACTACAGAGTGCAATAGATATGATCCAAAAGGGAGATATGAAAATTGTAATTGATGACTTCAATTCTAAAGTTTGAAGCAATAATCAAGGAAAAAATAATGTGAAGGATGTTGAGAGTTTGTGCAAGGTAGTAAATTAATATGGAGAAAATTTTTCAGTACAAGGCTATCCACATATATACATGGACTTCACCATGTGGCGATTAAAAAAAATCAAAGGGATCATATAGCCGTTAATAAAAATAGAAGGAGGACTCTGAGATATATAAGAAGCTATAGATTTGCTGATACTTGTAATGATCACAGCTCATTGCCACACTGAAATTAAAACTGAAAACACCCAATAGAAATAAAGATAGAATACCGAGTTTTGATACAACTAAGTTTTTAGAAGATGAGCACCAGCAAATATTTGCTGTCCAATGTACGAAGCAATTAGCTGTCTTAAACCATTGATATCAAGTTTTATTTGGTATAATTAAAAAAAAGAGACAGGGGCAGGTAATTGACTGTTGAAAGTTTCCAAGGAAGTAATGCAAATTACAAGGTAGAACATGTTAATTATTACAGTATTGATAATAAGGTCAAAAGAAAAGCCAAGATTTACTGGAAAGAATATCTAGACAAATCTGTGACATTAGAGAGTGGCTAGGGTGTAAGGATTGGTCATAGAATTATTTAAAAATTTATTGGGGCAAACAAAGAAGCAAATAGCCATTAAAAGATCGAGGATCTTTTATAAACCAAAAAATGAAGAAAGCCAACGTTGGATGGAACACTTTAGTGAGGTCATGGATAGGAGATCTCAAGGGAAAAATTTGATGGATATACTTAAAGCTGAGGAAGACCTTGATGTGCCCATGAATGGATTCAGTATGTTTGAAGTTGAAGCTGATTTAGAAAAAACTGATGACATTGAAAGCCCTTAGATAAGATGGAATAACTGCTGTGATAACTTGAGCGAATACATATAAAAATATTTTTTCCAATGTGGCATGAAGAGGCGAAACCTGATGAGTGGGAGCCAGGAGTTTAGACGGAATGGCCAATAAAGGAGATCTGACGGACTGCTATAATTACAGATGGGTCACACTTTCGTCATCTGTCATGAAAATATATAGCATGCTTATTCTAAAGAGACTACAGAAAAAAAATATAAGCTGAGAGATCAAAAAGCTGGATTTCAAAAAGGTAGAAGTTGTGCTGACATAACTTTTATTTTATTACATGTTGTACAGTAATGAGTAGAATACAGAAATTAACTTTTGATGGCATTGGCGGACTACGAAAAAGCCGTTGATATTGTGCGATGGCCAATTTTTTGGGGAGTCTTGTATTATTATGGAGTTCTTCTTGCATATAAAAATATGATTAACTCTGTTCATGAGCATAGCAAGTGCAAAGTTCATGTTAATGGAGCTCTCACAAATGAATTTCCCGTGAACAGAGGAGTGCACCAATAGAATGTGTTATCACCCATGTTGTTAATTCTCCTCATGTATTGTGTAATACACAGAAAAGTTTGAAACAGTGGAGAAAAATTTTAATGAATTGGTAATACAAAACTAAGCGGACCTAGAGTATGCTGTCCTTATTAGCAAGAGGCCAAAGGACTTGCAAAGCTTGCTTACTAGAATACATGAAATATCATATAAGAGTCTGCTCAAGATATATAAAAGAAAAGCATAGATGATGAGAATAGAGTATGCAATGGAAGATGAAATATCATTGAAAGTAGAAAGGATTAGAGTAGTGGAATCATTTAAATATCTAGGAACTATTTTCGCAAATACAGAGGGTCTTCATAATTTGAGTTTGATGAAAGATTGGATAACGAAAAACATACAATGGCTAGGTTGAGTAAAATTTAGAAATTAAATCGCCTAAAATTGCCTACTGAAATCAGGCTATATATCAGTTCAGTGAGATCGTTGTTATTGCATGAACATGAGTCATAGTAAGATAATGAAGCAATATCCAACAGATTTTGTAAATTTGAGAACAACGCCCACAAAAGAATATTAGGAGGTGATTGGGTGGAAACGAATAGAAATTAAACTATAAGAGAGATTATACAAGTGCCATATTTGATTGAAATCATGATGAGGGGTAGATGTAGATGGTTTGGACATGCTATTCGCACTCCTAAAGAAAGTTTAGACTCACGAACTTTCAACTGGGCCCAACAAACCACTAGAAGAGTTGGAAGATCAAGACCTACATAAATGAGGACTATGAAGCGTGAAATAGGAGATGATGAATTAAGAAGTGTTGATTTGAAAGCTCGAGATAGAAACAGCGGGCAATATATATATATATATTTAAATATATATATATATATATATATATATATATATATATATATATATATATATATATATATATATACATATAAATATATATATATATATGTATATATATATATATATATATATATATATATATATATATATATATATATATATACATATATATATATATATATATATATATATATATATATATATATATATATATATATATATATATATACATATATACATATATATATATATATATATATATATATATATATATATATATATATATATATATATATCTATATATATATATATATATATATATATATATATCTATATATATATATATATATATATATATATATATATATATATATATATATATATATATATATATGTATATATATATATATATATATATGTATATATGTATATATATATATATCTATATATATATATATATATATATATATATATATATATATATATATATATATATATTATAATTGTATAAAATATTTGAATGATGCATGGTATTGTAAAACATGACTCATTTCGGAAACCCTTCCAAGCACAACCAAAAAAAATTAAGAGGGGTGGGTGTATTACCCTTAATAAAACCTTTTTTTGTGCTTACTTAAAAATTCCGTTTTTACTGGAACCAGATGGCTCTGTAACTCACTGTAAAAATGGAAACGAGTTCATTTTTACCTACAGTATGTGTAATGAAAAATGAGAAACTCGATCTTCGTCATTTTTCTTTCCTTTTTCGGTCCCATGAAATTAAGACACTTTTGTTGGTATTGTTTTCATTTTCTTATTCTGTACTGACGTTGTATCTCGTAATTGGCTGTTCTTTCCTGAAAGTTAGTAAGACGAGGTTCTTTTTGAACTTGTTAAAAAGTATGTAATGTTAATCCAATAGGTAAAGGGGTTTGTGTTAGCTCAAGCACTGGCAATTACCGCTCAATTTTCGTCCCTCCTGTTTTATCTAAAGCTTTTCGCAAAATGTCCAGGAAATATTTTGAAGGTAAGAATCTGTTCCCTTATTCGAATTCTTATTTGTGTAAAGACCTTGGAGAATGTGATGCCCTTCTTAGAATCTCCAGTACTATAAAAAAAGAAAAAATAGCTTGATTGTGTTGAGGAAGTTTGTAAGATTAGCAGTATTAATCCTGAGTATATGATGCGAATTATGACGAATGAGGTTTCACACTAACATACTTTAAATTTTGATTGCGTGTAGGTCGAGGATAGTACTTCCTCTAAATCCAGATCTTTGCATTGGTAATGCTCTTTTTTATCTCATTTTTTTTCCTTATTTTATTGTTTAACTTTAGGCGTGATTCTTTATTGGACGCTTTCATTCGATAAATAAGTTCGGCATGTTCCTTATTGAATTTTGGACAAAAATAGAACAGCTTATAGAAAAAGTATTCCAATATTTTCGGTGGTATTATATCCTGAAGAAATTTTAAAATTTCCTATTCCTTCCTTGTTTCGAATATTTCTTTTTTTTCCTCTCTGGTCTTCAGATCTTGAACCTCATCTTAATTTGTTGGACAAGAGCTTACGGACCATTACATTTCCTATTCCTGATCTCGATATCAATCTGCATAACTGTTGTTCAGTTGGTACTTTATGTATGTTGCTTAAGATTATTCATATTCTTTATCATCCATTGCATTCGGATCTTCCCAGACTGTACCATCTTAACATTGTACTATGTATGCAGTTAAGCCTAATAGTCTTGCCTTCTCTATTATGACGATAATCATCCGGTATTTTACAAGTTTTATTTTAATTGAGAGTATATTGTGAAATTATCTTCTTGATTGAGCTGTTAAATCTGTGAAACTTCGGATGTTTAGACATGTGAATAATTTTATTTGGAACCAACAAGTACTTCTTAATAGTTTATATTTTACAAATAAAATTTCACATTTTTCCTAATCTAAAAATCTTTTATATTTTTACTCATTAGTTCTCATATCAGCCTACACTGTGTTGATTTCCTTTCCATCTTTCCTCCCCTGGCTATTTTCCCTGTTGGAGACCAACTGTAGAGGATGTAGCATTTAGGTTTTCAAATAAGAATTATAGGTTATCTAGTTATAATAATAATAATAATAATAATATCATTAAACTTATTTTGAATGGAGAAAATTTCGTGTTAATTATATATCAGTGACTGTTTTGCAAAATGGTTGTTAGGTAATAACAGAGAGTTGAGGTGAAATCAAGTGAGGTTTATTTAAACAAATATAACGAACTAATGCACATATAATTGAGGCAAACTATATTACAGAATTAGAAACCATGTGAAACAGGATATGGAAAGCTTAAACATGTTTTTTTTTTATTACCAGTGTGAGAAAAAAATGAGGGATAAAAGAACAATAGCAATATAGTGTATGGACATGTATGAAACTTATGTGGTAAATGCTCCCCCTTCAATAGACGTTTATGTGAAATAGGGTGCCTAGCTCTAGAGAGGCAAACTGTAGAGTGATCATCATTCCGGAGATACGCAGGTTTAAGGTGGTCAATGGAGATCCAGTCTTCTTTGCTACAATTGTCAATTGAGAATGCCTTAAATTTGTGATCGATCATGAGGAAAGCAGTTGTGTACCGCGGTGTCAGTGGTGGCTTGCTAGTATCAGTGCACAGGAACCCGTGAACTATGTGAATTTTTTTTAATGTTATGCCTCACTAAGGACTTGAAAGTCTGGCAGCAAGGAGTAAATTATCCCAAAACATGACCCAGGCACTGAGGGTTGCCAGAATAGGTTGTAGATGGAAACAATTCAGCAGAGATGACCAACAGGGTACCATAAAATATTTCAGAAGCCAAGACATCCATGGTGTCATTAGGAGTGGTAGTTAATCCCAGGAGGACACAGGAAACGTGATTAAACTAGTTTTATTCATTGCGACATAATATAAAAGCAATTCTAAGACTCTGATGCAAATGTTTAAAAATTCCATTGGGTGCAGGGATGAAGATGGTCGTCTGATGTGGGGTGATACCTAGGAGATTTGCTAATGATATCTGCAATTGAATGGTAAAATTCAACCCCGGGTAAGAACTAATATGCTTAGGTATACCAACCTTCGCCATCCACTCTGAGAGTAAGGCTGATATACATGAGTCAGACGCTGCAGTTAGCATGAAAATAGATTCAAACTAATGAGTGGAGTGGTGCCCATGTGATGTTGTTAATGGATCTAATACGCTGACATCAATGTGGGCAAAAGAACGCTGGAGTTGAGGAAAGCTACCCACTTCTAAGTCCATGTATCTATACACTTTCGAAGTTAGTTGTGAAGTACAGGCGTGGACCCAATCCCTATCATCCTTAGCAATATCGTTCCAAATAAACCTCATCTTCAGTAGCTGTGAAGTAGATTGGCACAATAGATGTGGAGACACCATGGAGGAAGTCTACCAATCGTAGGCACTTGGGGCCACCCAGTACTGAAGTCACAGAAGGAGGTGTAGTTGGAGATGTCAAAGGGGGAAATCGTCCCAACGGAGTGATGAGCAGTATGTCCTGCATACTTGATGCTCTGGATCTTTACATTGAACTCCAGTTAAGGCGTTGTAATCCAATCCCAAGTTAATGGTGGCCAATGTAATTCTTGACGGGGTACTGGCAATGGGTATCCTTTTGCTAGAGATGTATTAGAGGGTGTTGTTTTATTCAACATTGATAAAGAGATATGGACGTTGAGGGGTGAATCAGGCCAGTGAGCTAAAGGCAAGTGGTTCGGGTTAATGATGACAGTTGCACCTTCTAAGAATGGGCGTAAGTAACGGACAGCCTAATGAGCCTAAAGCAATATGCGGTAAAAGGTAGAGTAGCCGGATTCTGCATTGAGCAGTTTCTTACTGAAGAAAGCTAATTTAGTGGGGTGAGCAGGTCACCACCTGCATGAGTACTGCAACAATAGTACAGGCATTGGTGAGCGGAGCATGGCACATGAAAATTTAGAGCACCAGTGGGTGATAGTGCATCCACTGCATTACAGAAGGCCGCTTCCTTAAGGGAACACCACTTCAGGTCTTTACGACTGCACTTAAGGTTATCATAAAGAGGGTCATGATTGGTGGCAATGACTGGCAGGAACCAGAGATAATAGTTCATCATGCTCAAATATTTTTGTAGTGCTTTGATGGATGTCATAGGTAGATAGAATAATATAGAAAAAGATGTTGAAACATGTAAAGTTTCTACTCTTAAAAAGCAGAGAGAAGAGGTCCCGCTGGTGTTTACCAGAAACTGTCACCGCCGTTGATTGAGGTCAAGACAGGAATTAGATGTGCCTACATCAGCAAACCAGGGGCATAAGGGTCGTCTGTTGTTGCAATTCGAGGAGCCAGCATTTTGGAAGGACCAGCTGCATAAGAATCCATTAACGGAAGGTAAACACATGTCTTGGTTCAATTATATTGCCATATGGATCATGATTGCACCAGCAGAGCGTTTGGGAAGATGTGATCAAAGAGGCGTGGTTTTAAGGAATACCAATGAGGATGAAGAAAGGAGAAAATTTCCTTATATGGAATTGTCCATAGTTAGCCTCTCCCATACAGGGGTATATAAACTTCAAAGAGAAAGAACGAGAAAGAGAACGAGAGAGGGAACGAGAGAAAGAACAAGAGAGAACGAGAGAAGGAATGAGCAGATGTGACCAGCCTTACGACAACTTGTCCTAGATGTCCGAACCAGTCGACTCCTGCCGTTATCACCAACCACGGAGCGGCCAGACCTGAAATATCTACATTCCTGAATCGTGAAAATCTGCTGTGAAGAGTACCATCATTTCTTTTAAGTATTATTTGTCTGCTTTCTTGGCTGTTGCCCTATTTGCTGAAGTGTAGTTTAATCTGAGGATTTTCTTTGTTCAATTCATTGCTTCCCAAGTACTCAATCAAGAAACATTGACCTTTGACTAGTTGTAAATAAAATTATGTTCTCATTTTTGAGTTTTCTATCTATATTCCTTTTTTTTACTTGGTTGTTTTCGATCTATCCTAATATAATTAATCAATTCAAAAGAACCTGATTCGATCCATCAAGGATCGTAACAAGTTGCCGACCTTGCCAGGATTTTCGACAACATAACCAATAGAAACAGGGAGAATAATGAAAGAAGCAGAATGAGTGAGATTAGAAGAGATTTGATAGATTCAGGTAAACCTCCTTGTCTAGATGGCGATGCTCTCCATGAGTATGTTTTTAATAGAGAACAGGAAGTGTTTGAGAGATACGAAAGAGCAGCTGAAAGAGAAGAAAATGAAAGACAACAAGACGAAAATGAAAGACAGCGTAAGCAGGAGTTAGATATTGCTCGTTTCAGACTAACTCTTCAAAACAGATTGCCAGGTAGCAGATCAGGAAGTAATTCATCTTTAAATAGTGACACTGATAGTTTAGATATGAGTGCAGTGCTCAAACTTATACCGAAATTTTATGAGGAAGATGTTACGAAATATTTTATGTCTTTTGAAAAGTTAATGAACAGAGTAGGTTCTCCAAAAAGACTGTGGACTTTGTATTTACAATCAGTTTTGAGTGGTAAAGTAAATTCTGTGTCTAGTTGTTTGTCTGAGGAGGAAAGTGAAGATTATAATACTGTGAAAGAAACCATACTTATTGCACACAGATTGGTTCCAGAGGCGTACCGTAAGAAGTTCAAAAGTTTGAAAAGAGATGATACTAGTACATATATAGAGTACGGAAAGAAGTTAGAAAAATTGTTTTGTGATTGGCTGACTTCCGCTGAAGTCGATAATTTGGAAGATATCAAGATCTTAGTTTTGTTAGGTAGTTTCAAAGATAACATATCCCCAGACATCAAATTATATATAGAAGATAGGCGTGAAACCTCTTTTGCCGATGCTACGAGATTAGCAGATGAGTATAGTCTCACACATGGCTTAAGTGGCAGTAAAAAGAGAAACGATCTCATGTCAAGTAAGACACAACACAGTAAAGGTAGTTCTAACAATAACGATACTAGGAATAGGGATTATTATTATTATTGTTACACATGTGGGAAGGATGGTCATATTTCTCGGTACTGTAAGAGCAAATGGGCAGTCAGTAATTCGGAGGTCAAGTGTTGCAATTGTAATAAGAAAGGGCATATATCTAGGAATTGCACAGTAGAAATTACGAATTTTAAGAAACCTGTGTCAATAGTTAATAATCTTTCTTCAGGGAGGGATAGTCTCTTGAAAGAAAGTAGGAAACATTATGGTTAATTTTTGTCTGAAGATTTAGTTTCTTCTCTTAAGGAGGTGATTCAAGGGATGTAGTCTTGCTTAGGGATACAGGAGCGGCCATATCCCTCGTTAGGAGAGAGAGTGTACCAATGAATGTAGCAATCAGCATGAAAGAAAAAGTTATGCTAGGTGGGTTTCCGAACACTTGTGTATTTTGTCCTTTATTAAAGATGAAATTAAAAAGTCAGGTACTAACAGGAGATGTAAAACTAGCAGTCGTGGATACTTTGCCGTAGACGGTGTTAACATTATTGTTGGTAATGATTTATCTAACACCAAGTGTATGAATCCTATTTTAAGTAAAGTTCAAGTTCCTGAAATGATAGTAGCTAGGTGAGGTTTAGATACAGATATTGACTACGGTCATAGGTTGCTCAAGGATTCGAACGTAGGTAATAGAGTCGGTGATGATGATTTAGCATGAGTGTAGCTGAGGAAACCGACTCTATCAATGTTGACAATGTGAGCTGAGATGAAGATGTAGCTGTCGGAAGAAGTGATGTACAGATAAACCATGTAATAGGGCAAAGTAATAGTAGCTGTAGTGTTTCAGAAACTAGTACAGAATATTGAATAAGGATGAACTAGTTAAGATACAGAAGGAAGATGAAACACTAACTCAAATATTTTACTGTGAATTGGATGATGAACCAGAAAATGTTTGTAAGGAAACATTTAGTCCAAAAGATGGGAACATAGAGGCTATCATCAACTTCCCAATCCCTACCAGTAAAAAAAAATAGGCAGTGAGATTCATCGGAATAATTTCATATTTCCGCAGGTTTGTTCCTATTTTTCAGAAATAGGTGCTGCAATAACTAATCTTTTCAAGAAAGGATAAAGTTTTGTCTTTGATAATGAATGTATCGAAGCTTTCAATAAGTTAAAGTCCATAATGATTCACAAGCCCGTACTAATGTTAACTGATTTTAGCAAAGAATTTAATTTAGCGATAGATGCAAGTCATATAGGCATAGGAGGACTTCTGTTGTAAGAAGTGAAAAGGACTAAGCCCCCTGTAGCTTATAATTCGAAGAAGTTAAATAAATCAGAGAAGAGTTATTCAACTATTGAGAAGGAATTGTTTACTTTAGTATCAACTTTACAACATATCGAGATTTATGTACGTAGTGGTATTGTTTTAACTGCGTATACTGATCACAATCCGTTAGCTTACTTAGATAGGTTTATGAATAAGAATAAACGTCTCATGCATTGGAGTTTAGAATTACAAGATTACGATTTAAAGATAGTTCATAAAAAGGGAAAGAATAATGTAATAGCCGACCGTCTTTCTAGAGATTTTTCAGAATGATACGGATGTTTTTTTTCTTTCTTTTTTTCATCAACAAGTACGAGTGTGTTTTTGTTTTGTTACGTAATGCAAGGTTAATGAAGTCTTTTTTTCTCATTTTAGGGATAAGTGATTTTCTCCCATGATTATTTTGTTTGAAAAAAGATGAAATCAGTAGATTATCCTTTTTTTTTACGGGGAACGTGTCATGGGTAAATACAATAGTATAGAAGAAGATGTTAAAACATGTAAAGTTTCTACTCTTAAAAAGCAGAGAGAAGAGGTCTCGCTAGTGTTTACCGGAAACTGTCACCGCCGTTGATTGTGGTCAAGACATGAATTAGATGTGCCTAGATCAGCAGACCTGGGGCATAAGGGTCGTCTGTTTTATCAATTGTAGGAGCCAGCGTTTCTGAAGGACCCATAGCATAAGGGGAATCTGTTGTCACCGAAGAATCCATTAACAGAAGGTAACCACGTGTCTCGCTTCAATTATAGTGCCCTAAGGATCATGATTGCACCTGCAGAGCGTTCAAAGTAGTGTGGTTTTAAGGAATACCAATGAGGACAAAGAAAGGAGAAAATTTCCTTATATGGAATTGTTCATAGATAGTCCCTTCCATACAGGGGTATATAAACTTCAAAGAGAGAGAACGAGAAAGAGAACGAGAGAGGGAACGAGAGAAGGAACAAGAGAGAACGAAAGAGGGAGAAAGCAGATGTGACCAGCATAACGACAACTTGTCCGAGATGTCCGAACCAATTGACCCCTACCATTATTACCAACCCCGAAACACCCAGACCTGATATATCTAAGTTCCTGAATTTATGGGTGCATACTCTCTCCATGGTATGACTACTTTCTGTCCCCCCTTCCTGAGGGAAGAAGAAAGATGGAGTAGTTATACATCTAACATTGTTACTGGGTATATATATATATATATATATATATATATATATATATATATATATATATATATATATTTTTTATATATGTATATATATATATATATATATATATATATATATATATAGATATAGATATATATATATATATATATATATATATATATATATATATATATATATATATATATATATATATATATATATATATATATATATATACAGTATATATATGTATATAAATATATATATATATATATATATATATATATATATATATATATATATATATACATAAATATATATATATATATATATATATATATATATATATATATATATATATATATATATATATATATATTTAAATATATATATATATATATATATATATATATATATATATATATATATATAAATTTATATAAATATATATATATATATATATATATTTAAATATATATATATATATATATATATATATATATATATATTTAAATATATATATATATATATATATATATATATATATATATATATATATATATATATATGTATATATATATACATATATATATGCATATATATACATATATATATATATATATATATATATATATATATATATATATATATATATATATATATATATATATATATATATATTTATATATATATATATCCTAATTTTTGGATGAAGATATGTGTTGTATGTCAAGGTAAATAAAACCTATTATTATGCATGTTGTTGTACCAAGATTGCATTTTGATAGTGAGGGGTAGTAAGTTGCCTTTTTGCGCTCACATACCCAAGCTGCTTACTCCAGACTCTCGAATATACAGTGTACTTGCAAACCTATTCTAATAAAGTGAAATAACCCCCTGTTCCTGTGTCTCATTATCTGTTGTCACAGCACATATTGGTGTCAGGTGTAAAAATACGTCTGGCTGTGTGTGCTGTTAGCAAAGTTGTTCTTTAAGCCAGTAAAATAAAATTCGTAGATCCTTAGATACACGAGAACTCACATAGCAGACCTTACTACTGCGGGAGATGAAAACGGAGGATCACTAGTGTATAGCGTTTCCCAGGAAGAATCTAGAAAGGAAATTAGAATGCAAGAATTGGAAAATTAGTTAGATAACTGAAAAGAGAAAAAAGGGAAAATTAACAGATCCTTGGTTGAAAGAAAAGAGAGCGGCATGCAATCACAGCATATCCGACATACATGAAGAAAGTCCAAGCTCACACAAGTGAAAGTACACATGCACAGCTGAGTGACGATACGCAAATCGTAGTTCAAATGTTGCGAGATGCCAGAATATCGTTAGTCTTTTTAATGATCAGCAGCCTAACGAAGGGTGTCAATTGATTAAAGTGTTTTGGAGAGACTTTGAAGTAGTCATATATGGTTGGTCGGAAAAAGAAAAAGCTATACAAGTAATCAGAATTCTGAAAGATGCTCTTGTAATGGATGTAATGTGTTGGCCACAAGAGAGTTTATGAAGTTTTACTGATATAAAACGACGTTTAATTGAGAAATACAGTTAAAGCTCGTTTATCGCAGTTGATAGGTTCCAGACCCGGCCGCGATAGGTGAAAATCCGCGAAGTAGTGTCACCATATTTACCTATTTATTTAACATGTATATTCAGACTTTTAAAACCTTCCCTTGTACGTAGTACTGTTAACAAACTACCCTTTAATGTACAGAACACTTAATGCATGTACTACAGTACCCTGAACTAAAACAGGCACAAATATTAAAGGCGATTTTATATCATGCGTTTCCTAAACACGCCAAAAAGCACGATAAAAAATGGCAACCAATGTTTTGTTTACGTTTCTCTGATCATAATGAAGAAACAAACGCATTTACTGTACACATCTGTGTATAGGTTAGTTTTTACATCGATTATATTGATTATTCAGTACAGTATGTTAATTCTGTTATTACCAATATGTATATATATATGGGTTATGAAAAAATCCGCGAAGTGGTGGATCTGCGATGGTCGAACCGCGAAGTAGCGAGGGTTCACTGTATGCCTAGCCTGATGCGAGAAAGGGGGACAATAGAGAAAATTAGAAATCCAAAATTCGGGAAAGTGAATCTGTTCTCAGTTTGGCAACTCGCACTTTTCGGGATTGCGATTCGTTTGCTACCCGGAGTGCCTATCTCCAGAAGATGATAAAATAGCGATTGCCGGTAAACATATTCGCAGATTAGTAAACACATATTTATGTCGTTATTTGTTTGATTACAATCTCTCGTTAGCAGATGTAGTGAGCGCGATACAAAACATTCTAGACAGTTTTCCAGAAGAAGAAATGACTGGGAATAACTGCCCTAATTCGGAGAAATTGACAACCATGAGAGGCACTCACCAACCCCCAAAGGGGAGAGGGGAGAACGTAGTCAGCATGTGAGAAAAGTCCTCAGATGCTGGCAGTGTTGCTGAGAGGGGCACCTACAAGTGAAGTGCCCCACCCAAGGATCCCCCCATTTTACACTTGTTAGGCCTATGGTCATCTATCTCGAGAGAACCTAGCAAAAATCGCCAAGGAAAAGAAAGCCGTGGAAAGGTGAGACGAGGGAGATCAGTACCTTCCCGCATGACATCAGATGCAGCAGCCGAGTCAGCGATGTCAGCTGAGGTCATTGGGCCATACCCCATATATCATAATGGCCAGCTAGTAATGTTAGCAGTTAGGATTGACCTTCCAAGAAAATCCATTTGAGCGCTAATCAAAACAGGAGCCAAAGTTTCACTGGTTGAAAAACGATTCTCCTCAAACCTACTATAGTCAGCGGCATCCCTCGTCTTTGACACTCCAGGACGAAATGAAATATGCAAGAACAATACAGCGATCAACTTTAAGGTAGGATCTGTGAAGTTAACACATGACGTTTTGTCTTGCCCACCTTTTCAATTCCAGGAATCGAGGCTATTTAAGAAATCGATTTCGTCTCTAATAATCAAATTTGCATTTTTTGGGGAAAAGATACAATATCAGTAAAAGCAGGAGGTTACATATTACTGATAGAAAGATATGGGAGAGTAACTGCTTGTGCAGGCACGGAGAGACATTTAAGTAGGGTAACAGCTGTACCTGAAAGAGGAGAAGTGTTGTCTCCCCAGCCACTTACGAGCATATCAGTAACCCCATGTCGGCCTCTTCCGGAAGGAGCCAAGGTCGATGTTAAACCCCATGACAATTGGGCGCATGTAATTTTAGAGAGCTTATCGGAAATAAATTGAACAGAGCTGATATAACGATAGTTAATTTGTCAAATAAAAGAGTTGTATTAGGAAGTGATTCTGTGTGTGAATTGGAGTTATGTGAAATTGCTGATAATGGGATCTTGGGAGCCATAAAATCAAGCCTGCACACACTAATGCACTCAGAATTTGATTATACAAGCACAAAAACTATTCCGATATAATTGCAATTGAAGATGAGCCACCCAAGAGGATTGATCGATTTCACCCCAGCAGTCCTAGGGAGCAGCGGCATTGCAGCTGAGGTCATTGGCCCATGCCCCATATATCATAATGGCCGGCTAGTAATATTAGCAGTTAAGATTGACCTGCCAGATAAATCCATTAGAGCGCTGATCGGTTCAGGAGCCAGCGTTTCACTGATTGAAAAGAAGATTCTCTTCAAACCCACTACAGTCAGTGCTTGTAAGTGCTTGTGCGTGCACAGAGAGACATTTGAGTAGAGTAACAGCTGTATCTGAAAGAGGAGAAGTGTTGTCTTCCCACACACTTACGAGAATTTCAGTGGCCCAGTGTTAAACCCAATGACAATTGGGCGCATGTAATTTTAGAGGGCTTATCGGAAATAAAAGAGAACAGAGCTCATATAACGATAGTTAATTTGTCAAATAAAAGAGTTGTATTAGGAAGTGATTTTGTGTGTTAATTAGAGTTATGAGAAATTACCAATAATGGGATCTTAGGAGCCATAACTCCAGCCTGCACAGACAAACGCACTCAGAATTTGATTATGCAAGTGAAAAAATTATGTCTGTCAGAATATCCACCTGAAGTTAGTGACATTGTTAATGATTATTCCGATGTAATTGCCATTAGAGATGAGCCAACCTTGAGGATTGATCGATTTCCCTTTAGCATTGAAACTGAGCAGGCAGAGCCGATCAGGTCAAGGCCTTACTAGGT
>NC_090753.1:6112359-6119859 GCF_036898095.1 Palaemon carinicauda
TTATGACATCAAATAAATATGATGTTTTGTCTGTTGATGTTTCTGATCAACCAAAAGACAATTTAAATAAATAAGAAACTCAAGTTGAGATCCCTATCCCTCTCAACAATTGGATCAGGACGACAACAAGAAAAGCACAAACAAAAAACCATATTTATGAAGACCCTCTCTAATAAAACCACCGGGAAATAGCAGTAGATCAAAGATTGCTAATGGGAAGACTTCATCTAAATGCTCTTCCAAAAAATAAACCATAGTTTTTTCTTCCATTTTGCAATGGAATTGTCAGGGTTTAAGGGCCAAATATGAAGAACTTAAGCTCTTAGTTTACGAGCATTCTCCCATAATCGTAAGTCTAGAAGAATGCAAGCTTGATGTTAATACCCCTTGTCCTCGCGAATATATTAGTTATAGGACACCTTATGATCACGGAGTGGGGAGCCATGGTGGAAGTCTCATATACGTTCGCCAAGATGTTTCCCAAATACCTATATCTGTCCGTTCACCTCTGCAGGCAGTTGTTGTACAGATTGATATAGGGAGAGCATATATAATCTGTTCACTGTATTTGCCTCCAAATGATAACATATTGTATGAAGATTTAGTAGAGGTGATTCAACAGCTCCCTCAAGCTTTTCTTTTACTTGGAGATTTGAATGGTAGACATCCATTGTGGGGTGATGTTTTAGCAAACACCAGGGGCACTATTATATCATCAATTGGGGAAAACGAGGATGTCGGACTCCTTAATACAGGAGAGCCCAAACACTTCCATGTACATACGGGTACCTTGTCATGCATCGACCTTTCAATTGCAAGCTCTAACTGTCTCCTTGATTTCGATTGAAGGACATTAGATGATTGGCATACTAGTGATCATGCACCAATCACTATAAACACCAACAATGGTCCACCTTTACAAAGATCTCCGCAATGGAATCTTGATAAGGCGGACTGGGATAGATTTCGTGAGCTAAGTGAAATAGAAGGAAATGCAGAACAGTTTGAAAATATTGATTAATGGAACCCTTCATACAGCAGGAGTTAATTCAAATCCTAAAACAACAGGGTTATTCAAACGACGACCAGTCCCTTGGTGGTCTTCAGAACTAACTGCCCTGCACAGAGCCATAAGAAGGTCTTTAACTCGACTGCGCAGACACCGCACTGAGGGCAATTTGATTATATACAAGAAATGTAGAGCACAGTTCCGTCGTGCCATGAAGGAAGCTAGTCGCCAATCATGGGTGTCTTTTGTTTCCTCCATTAACAGTAGAACACCACCATCTGCTGTGTGGGGGAAAATAAAAAAGATTGCCGGCAAATTTACCCCGAACCCACCACCAGTGTTGAAGGTGAACGGTCAGTATGTGACTGAAGCAATAATGTCAGCAATGCCCTGGCTGAACATTTTACAAATATATACAGCAAGTGTGAAGGAGCTCCTGGTCACCAGTATAGAAGCAACGAGGAAAAGAAATTTAAAATTTTGTAACAGGAGGGGTAGAGTCATATAATTCTCCTTTTACTGAAAGAGAATATGATTCCACTCTTACTAATTGTAACAATACAGCCTCGGGACCCGATGGAATTCCATATGCAATGATTAAACATGTACATTTTAATACAAAGTTATTCATTTTAACCATTATTAATAGAATATGGCATGATCATAGTTATCCAAGTGTTTGGGAACTAGCCATCATTTTAGCCTTTTTAAAACCCGGTATGGACAAGTTTTTAGCAGCAAACTACCGACCTATTGCATTGACATCTTGCTTATGTAAGATAATGGAGAAGATGGTCAATGCAAGACTAATTTGGTACCATGAAAAGAAGAATATTTTATCACTGATTCAATGTGGATTCAGAAAAATGCACTCAACGACTGATGTGTTGATACGACTTGAGTCCTCTATTTGTGAAGCATTTGCTTCCAAACAGCACCATGTGACAGTCTTTTTTAACCTTGAAAAGGCATAGGATACCACTTGGAGGTATGGTGTACTTAAAACAATTCGTGACTTGGGATTGAGAGGAGAGCTTCCGCTATTCATTCAGGGATTTCTTTCGAATAGCGTTTTTCCAGTGAGAGTGGGGGAAGCTCTATGGGAGAATAAGTGCCAAGAAGAAGGAGTTCCTCAGGGTAGTGTGCTGAGTGTGACCCTTTTTGCACTAGCAATTAATGGGATATCCTCACCCATTCCCCGGGAGGCTCTCTCAACATTATTCGTGGATGATCTCTCCATATCATTTGCTGGAGCTAAAATGGCAATGGTTGAGAGAAAACTGTAACTCTGAATTGAAAAAATTATCCAGTGGGCCGATATGAATGGATTCAAGTTCTCGACAAGTAACACTACTATTGTACATTTCTGTTTTATCCAGGGAGCACATCCAGACCCTGATATATACATTAAAGGACAACGTATCCCATGTGTAGGGGAAGCTAAATTTTTAGGTTTGATATTTGATTGTAGACTTACATGGGTTTCTCACTTAAAAGCATTAAAAGCTAAATGTCTTGAGGCTCTGAATCTTTTAAAGGTATTGTCACATACATCATGGGGCCAGACCGCAATACTATTTTAAAACTATACAAGGCCTTGATTTTTTCCAAGATTAGTTATGGATGTGAAATATACTCCTCAGCCACCCCAAGCCGATTAAATATATTAGATTCAATACATCATACTAGTATTAGATTGTCCATAGGAGCATTTAGAACCTCGCCTATCCCAAGTCTCCTTGTTGATGCTGGAGAGTTGCCTCTGGATCTTTACCGAATGCCTTCCATTATTCGGTATTGGTTTAGATTGCAAAGACTCCCTAATTCTTTAACCTTCCAGACTTCAAGCCTTGTAAGGCACCCAACATACTTTGAGTTGCACCCAAAATATCCTCAACCCTATGGCTTTCGGGTGAAACAATTATTGAACAGTCTGGATATAATTAGAAGTAAGATACTTCCATTCAAGGTATCATCAACGCCTCCATGGAAATTACCAGAGATATCTTTTTGTAAATATTTTATTGGAGATAAGAAGAATATGTCAGACCTAGAAACCAGGACTCTTTTTAATGAACATGTTAAAGAACATAAAGGATCAACTTTTATCTATAATGATGGCTCCAAATCTGATGCTGGCGTTGGATTTGGAGTACATAGTAATGGTTTTAAATGTAGAGGTGCACTTCCTCTGACCGCTTCCATATTTACTGCCGAACTGTATGGCATATTAACTACTATTGAGAAAATAGCGTTGGAGAAGGAGGGTAATTTTACAATTTTTAGTGATGCAAGGAGTGTCCTTCAAGCTATTGAAGTTTTTAATTCTAATAATCCTGTAGTTTTAAAGATTTTAGAATGGCTTTTTATTATTGGAAGGAGAGGTATAACAGTTCGATTTTGTTTGGTTCCAGCACATATAGGTGTGTCTGGGGATGAAAAGGCAGATTCACTGGCTAAGGATGCTGCATCCGAGTTGCTGGCAAGAAGGTATCCCATTCCCTGTAATGATTTCTTACCTGACATTAAGAAATTGGTTTACAGTAAATGGCAACAGCACTGGGATAGCCTAGATGGCAATAAAATGAGAGATGTAACAAATGTCAAACCTCCTTGGAGGTATAATATGATGCTCCGAAAATGGGAGACGTCTCTTTGTCGTCTCCGTATTTGTCACACTCGGTTAACACACGAGTTTCTGCTGAAAGGCCAACACCAACCGTATTGTACACGACTGTTTAGTACCTCTAACAGTGTGGCATTTGTTGACCTACTGCCCCAATTATATCAAGTTAAGGAATAAATATTTGTTTGAGACTCGAGGTGAGGGTGACAGGTTCATCCTTGCCAAGATTCTTGGACATGATGTCCTACTACGCACGTGACATTTTTAGATTTACTTCAGAAGGAAGTATTCTGAAAACTATTTAACTTTCATGACATTCAACTTTTATGATTTTAATTGAATACTCTTTTATTTTTTTTTAATACATAAACTAAATGATATCGGCATCAATGACCTTAGATGTCAGGATGCCTGGAAACTTTAAATCAATTAATCAATCAATCAATCATCATTATTCAATGCAATTTTACGGGGTTTGTAAATATATATATATATATATATATATATATATATATATATATATATATATATATATATATATATATATATATATATATATATATATATATATGTGTATATATATATACATATATAAATATATATATATATATATATATATATATATATATTTATATATATATATATATATATATATATATATATATATATATATATATATATATATATATATATATATATATATATATTATTACTATCCAAGCTACAACCCTAGTTGGAAAAGCAAGATGCTATAAGCCCAGGGGCTCCAACAGGGAAAAATAGCCCAGTGAGGAAAGGAAATAAGGAAATAGATAAATGAAGAGAACAGATTAACAATAAATCATTCTAAAAACAGTAACAACGTCAAAACAGACATGTCACATATAAACTATTAACAGCATCAAAAACAAATATGTCATAAATAAACTATAAAAAGACTCATGTCCGCCTGGTCAACAAAAAAGCATTTGCTCCAACTTTGAACTTTTGAAGTTCTACTGATTCAACCACCCGATTAGGAAGATCATTCCACAACTTGGTAACAGCTGGAATAAAACTTCTAGAGTACTGCGTAGTATTGAGTCTCGTGATGGAGAAGGCCTGGCTATTAGAATTAACTGCCTGCCTAGTATTACGAACAGGATAGAATTGTCCAGGGAGATCTGAATGTAAAGGATGGTCAGAGTTATGAAAAATCTTATGCAACATGCATAATGAACTAATTGAACGACGGTGCCAGAGATTAATATCTAGATCAGGAATAAGAAATTTAATAGACCGTAAGTTTCTGTCCAACAAATTAAGATGAGAATCAGCAGCTGAAGACCAAACAGGAGAACAATACTCAAAACAAGGTAGAATGAAAGAATTAAAACACTTCTTCAGTATAGATTGATCACCGAAAATCTTGAAAGACTTTCTCAATAAGCCTATTTTTTGTGCAATTGAAGAAGACAGAGACCTTATATGTTTCTCAAAAGTAAATTTACTGTCGAGAATCACACCTAAAATTTTGAAAGAGTCATACATATTTAAAGAAACATTATCAATACTGAGATCCGGATGTTGAGGAGCCACCGTCCTTGACCTACTTACAATCATACTTTGAGTTTTGTTAGGATTCAACTTCATACCCCATAATTTGCACCATGCACTAATTCTAGCTAAATCTCTATTAAGGGATTCACCAACCCTAGATCTACATTCAGGGGATGGAATTGATGCAAAGAGAGTAGCATCATCTGCATATGCAACAAGCTTGTTTTCTAGGCCAAACCACATGTCATGTGTATATAGTATGAAAAGTAATGGGCCATGAACACTACCCTGTGGAACACCGGATATCACATTCCTATAATCACTATGGTGCCCATCAACAACAACTCTTTGAGATCTATTACTTAAAAAATCAATAATAATGCTAAGAAACAACCCACCCACTCCCAACTGTTTCAGTTTGAAAACAAGGGCCTCATGATTAACACGGTCAAAGGCAGCACTAAAATCAAGGCCAATCATACGAACTTCCCGACCACAATCAAGGGATTTCTGTACAGCATTGGAGATTGTAAGAAGGGCATCACATGCTCCAAGGCCTTTACGAAAACCAAATTGCAAACTAGGGAGTAGATGATTACCTTCAGCAAACCTATTAAGACGTTTTGCCAGAAGACGTTCAAAAACTTTAGATAATATGGGAGTTATGGAAATTGGGCGGTAATCAGTGGGACTTGAGCTACCACAAACACATTTACATAGAGGAGTAACATTACCAATTCTCCAACTAGTGCTAAAAGCTCCTCTTCTTGCTAACTTGCGCAAAATAACAGATAACTTTGAAGCTAAGAAATCTGCTGTCTTTATAAAAAACAAAGGAAAAATACCATTTGGGTCTACACCTCCATAAGCATCAAGGTCCATCAACAGAGCTTTAATCTCACGAGATCGAAAAGCTAAACTAGTTAGTTTAGCCTCAGGAAAACAGGAATGAGGAAGTTCAAGTTTTTCATTACTCTGTTTACTGTCAAAAACATCAGCCAAAAGGGTTGCCTTTTCCTTTGGACAGTGAGTGACTGAGCCATCTGGTTTAAGTAAAGGAGGAACTGTTGCATCTACACCAAAGAGTGCAGATTTAAGGGTAGACCACCATTTATGTTCCTGAGTTGTACCAGAAAGTGTTTCTTTTATGGTTAAATTGTACTCCTTTTCAGTTGAGGCATAAACTCTCTGAGCAAAAGCTCGAAGCTGAGTATAGTTGTTCCAGGTCAAATCTGATCTGTTCCCCTTCCAAAGATGATAGGCCTCCTGTTTCTCCAAATAAGCACGTCTACAATCATCATTGAATCACGGTTTGTCCTTCACTCGATACCTTAGCACACGAGAAGGGATACGCCTATCAATTATGTTGACTAGATTCTCATTCAAAGGGACAACAGGATCTACACTATTATATAATTGTGACCAATTCAAGCACAAAAGATCATGTAAAATCCCATTCCAGTCTGCTTGGGATTTCATATAAATTTTACAAGAATATGATATATCAGGGACAGGCTGCTCAGTCTTCACTAATAATGAAATCAAGGCATGATCAGATGTCCCGACTGGAGAACCAACCTTACTAGTTATAACGCCAGGGGAGTCAGTGTATACGAGGTCCAAGCAATTACCAGACCTGTGAGTAGCTTCATTTATGATTTGCTCACAGCCTGATTCAGAGGCAAAGTCTAAAGCTCTTATGCCATGGCGATCGGTAGGAGATATAGAACTTAACCACTCCCTATGGTGAGCATTAAAATCACCAACAAAGACAAAAGAAGCCTTTCTATCATCTTCTTGTATCTTAGCCATAATGGTAAGAAGACAATCGAAGATAGAATCATCTATGTCTGGATTCCGGTAGATCGAACACAAATAAAAGTTGTTATGCCTGCCACAAACTTTTATTACCTGAATCTCATGACATCCACATTGATAGCAGGACTTATGAGAAGCAGGGTACTCGGTCCTAATATACACCGCCATTCCCCTGGCCCTAGGGATGGCATCACGTTTCAACATTATTGGCTTCTTAAAACCAGTTATAAGGAGCTCAGATGAGTGCCTCATATTAGAAACCAAAGTTTCTGAGCACAAAAGAATATCATACTGTCTGGACGCAACTGTAAGGTCTTGGATATTTGCATGAAGACCACGAATATTGCAATACAGAAGACGACATTGACGAAATCTAGGACGTACTGGTCCCGGATTTCGCTCAATGTCTCCAGACAGCATAAGAATTAATAGAAATAAAAAAGAGACAGCATACTTAAAAACTAGATTAACAAGAATTATAACAAAAACAATACGTACAGAATTATAA
>NC_090753.1:6124859-6134859 GCF_036898095.1 Palaemon carinicauda
TTCACATCAATCCCTGAAATTTTCATTTGGGTTTGTGAATTATTAGGGAACAATTTCCTCAACGCCTAAAAATAACCTTTCAACCAATACCGAAATAAAAGTTTGCTGAGGTTTTTTTATGGTGTATATCAACAGGGAAATTGGTTTGGCCAAGTAAATATCGATCCCATATATCGCTGAAAATATCATGTAGATATGTGAAGTATTCTGCGAGTAATTAAAGGCCCCGCCGAAAATTGGCCTCTCGCAGATATCGAAAAATGGCCACTGAACTTTCTATGGCAAAAATCAATATGAAAATTGATATGTGAATATAGTTCTTATAATTAATATCAAACCCTTTGAAAATTATTTGGATATCTTTAAAACTCTTTGCTTAAGTAGTTGCTGCTCCTAACTGTTTTTTTAGCTAAAAATCGTCATTGGTGTACACAAGTGACAGCCAGGACACGTTTTTAGCAGGTATGAACATGATAAGTGGCAGAAACAAAACTTATATATATATATATATATATATATATATATATATATATATATATATATATATATATATATATATATATATATATTTATATATATATATATATATATATATATATATATATATATATATATATATATATATATATATGTATATATATATATGAATTATCCCTGAATATTTTATTTTGAAAATATTTATTGGTATATGTTATTAACCCTGCCACCGAGAACACCAGATGCCCCCTCTCCACCCAACCTGCTTCCTCTCCGTCAAATAGACCTCCCACCATTTTGAAAAAAAAAAATGTCTGCAGTTACCTTTTTTTTTATGGGAAGTATCATTACAAAAATTTATATGCATGTTGTTCACATAATACCTATCAAAACAATGTGAAAATCATTACGATATCTCTAAAACTTACAAAGGAATTATCTGCTCCTCACTGGATTTTTAACTAAAAATTTTCACTTACAAACAAAAATAACCGCCATAGCATGACTATACCAGGTATGAACATGAAACTTGACAAAGACAAAGCTTATTTGAATCCAAATAGTTCCTTAAAACTTAATTTGATTATATATAAATATATATATATATATATATATATATATATATATATATATATATATATATATATATATATATATATATATACATTGGTATAGGAGTTATTGACCCCGCTGCCGAAAATATAAGCTGATCCCCTCCCAACCGGCAATAATGATAAAAGGAATGACCGGGCGATGGATTGACTGAGCTATGGGTTGGGTAAGATTCGTTCGCGAAAATTTTGGCAATTCTTGTGAGGTCATTCACTTAGTTTGCGACAATAATAATAATAATAATAATAATAATAATAATAATAATAATAATAATAATAATAATAATAATAATAATAATAATAATAATAAAAAGAAGAAGAAGAAGAAGAAGAAGAAGGCCAAAGAAAATTATTCATATTCTTAGAGAGTAAAAACAAATTTCATTAGTCTTTTAGACCCGTGACAATATTCAGAATATTGATTGGATTGGTTAACTGGCGTTAATTCGTCCACGTTATTCTTTAAAAGGTATCAATAGAAATTATTGAAAATGTCTGGAAATATTCTAATGAAAAAAAACACTCTACATTTTTTAAATATTTCAATTAACACATTTTTTTCTTGTTTCGTAAATACCTATACTCAATAGACTTAGTCATCCGAATCTTCTCTAAGCATCACTTTGAAACAAGCTAAATGACTAGTAAACGTCAGTTTTACTTGAACTAGGTACTGTTCAATTTACCATTATTAGCAAACATAGAATTCCCTTATCCCATAATATCGTAATGTATAGATGACTACTAACACAAAAATAATTCTTTTTAGATGTTTTTATGGTTATTATAGTCACTGACAGGATTAGAAAAATATATATATCACTATTAGAAATATTATTGTTAATAGCAATGGGCCAAATCTATCCATTCTCAATCAAAGATATTTTCACCGGAGAAATCTTTCATTATGAAATTAATTAGGAAAAAATCCAAGAGATAAAAACTTACAAATTGAAAGTTTTCAAAGATAAGACTACGCTGCGTGTATTCATTATAAGAAAATGTTTCAGATTTGGAGAAACAAATTAAAATTTAACCTTTAAAAGTATTCGTTATAAAAAAAAAATTGCTTCAGAAATGCTTAATATATTTGCAGATTAGCCTACTAATGTTTACAAGATCAACTGACTGAAAACATGTTTGTTACTTTCATTTTTAATAGCAAATTAATGATGACAGGTGGAGGATGAAACACAATAATACTGCACAATCATAAAGGATTTCAGTTAACCCTTTTAAACAATTTCTGAAGCAATTGATGTACATAATTCATTTTAAAGTGAATAGTGGCTAAAGCTCTCTTTGTTGTCCTTTCGTTGTGAAATAAGTTTCAATTTCTCACACATAAAAAAAAACTTGCTGGCAATTATACTTATCATAACAATGGTTAGGTTAAGGCTCTTAGAGTTATTTATGTAATGGTAACAATGGAACATTCAAAATGATGCAGTCGGTAGAAGGCCTGAAACCCATTCACATATAGAACAAAAGTAAAAAGTATTCATTGTTACGTACGGTTTTGCTTGTTATAAGTGACGAGATAGGATTCTTTTTTAGATATAATCTCTCTCTCTCTCTCTCTCTCTCTCTCTCTCTCTCTCTCTCTCTCTCTCTCTCTCTCTCTCTCTCTCTCTCTCTCTCTCTCATAAGCTCGTTCTGTTACTTAGGAGAATGAAAAGAGTTTCAAGATAAAGGAGATTGCTGATCACTGGGAAAATCTGGGGAATGAAAATATCTTGAAAAAAAATAGCAAAATTACTAGATTGATGATCGGTTTTTGACTAAAAAAGAATAATACGACAGATAGCAATCTTATAAGGGAAGAGAATTTTAAGACTAAAGAGGGGTTTTAGACTAAGATGAATCTGGCCACTGATGAGAATATTAGGAAGGAAAACAATTTCACTGACAGAAGAGAGGAGTTATATTAAAAAGGAATCTTAAAACAGATGAAAATCTTAACAAGGAAGAGAATTCCTAGACATAAGAGATGTGTTATATAAAAAAAAAGTATCTGAAGACAGATGAAGTTCTTCACAAGGAAAATAATTTCAAGACAGGAAGTGGGGGGAGTGTTAGAGTAAGAAGAATATTAAGACTGGTGAGAATCTTTGAAAGGAAACGGATTTCAAGGGTGAACAGAGGTTTTAGCGTATGGAGAATAATGAGACTGATAAGAATTTTATAAAGGAAGAGAATTTCTTGAACAAAGAGAGGTTTTATAGTAACAAGAATCTTGAAACTGATGAGAATCTTGATAACGAAGAGAATTTCAAGACTAAAGAGTGGTTTTAGGCGAAGAAGAATCTTAACACTGATGTGAATCTTAAGAAGGAAGAGAATTTGAAGACTGATTAAAGGTTTTAGACTAATAGGAATCCTTAGACTTAGGAAAATATAAAGAAGGGAGAGGATTTTAAGACTGAGGAGAGGTGTTCAAGTAAAAAGAATCTCGAGACTGATGAAAATCGAGAGAAGTAATAGAAGTTCAAGAAAGACGAGATGTGTTAGAGGTAAAAGAATCTTGATATTAAGGAAAATCTTAGAAAGGAAGAAAATTTAAACACTAAAGAGTGGTTCTGGACGAAGAAGAATAATAAAACTTATGAGAATCTTAAGAAGGAAGAGGAATTGACGACCGAAGAGAGTTTTGACACTAAAACGAATCTTGAAACTGATGAAAAAATTATGAAGTTTAATATTTCAAGACTGAAAAAGAGGTTTTAGACCTGTTGATAAAGATAGTTTCCCGACGAAGAAGAATGATTAGACTGATAAGGATCACTAGACTGAAGAGGAGTTTTAGACTGAGAAGAATTTTGAGACTGATAAGAATCTTAAGATGGAATAGTACTAAGTAAGTGAAGAGAGGTTTTAGACTAAAGTAATCACGATACTTCTTCTTCTTCGACTAAAGCTTTTCCCGCTATGCAGGGTCGCTATTTCTAGAGAGCCGTTTTTAAGTTATTCTATTTCCGATGTCCTCCATTGTGAGATCTTTCTCCTCCATATCTGCTGTTACACACTTCATCCACCTTCTCTTTGGTCTCCCCCTCCTACTCCTACCTGGAACATCCATGTCCAACATCCTTCTCCCAACATACCCCTGGTCTCTCCTCATTACGTGCCCAAACCAGTAACCATGATACTAATAGGAAAATTAAGAGCCATAAGTTTCTAAGACTGAACAGAGGTTTCACTCTATGAAGAATCATGAGACTGATGAAAATTTCAAGAAGGAAGAGAATTTCAAGACTAAAGATTGGTTTTCCAGTAAGAAGAATATTGATACTGATGAAAGTCTTCAGAGGGATAATTATTTCATGACTGAAAAGAGGATTTAGAAAAGAAAAATATTCACACTTGTGATAATTTTGAGAGAAGTTTGAAGAGAAGTTTAAGATTAAAGAGAGTATTCAGAGTAAGAATAATCATGAGAGTGATGAAGATATTATGAAGGAAGAGAATATCAAAACTGAAGAAAGGTTTTAAACTAAGATGAATCTCAAGACTTGTGAGAATCTTGAAAATAAAAATAATTTCTATACTGAAAAGAGGTTTTAGTGTAAGAAGAATTGTGAAAATGATGAAAATCTCGGGAAAGAAAAACATTTCAAGAATAAAGAGATGTTCTGGAAATTGGGAAATCGTAGGGCTGATGAGAATCTTATAAAAATAGAGAATCTGAAGACTGAAGCGACGTTTCAGACTAAGAAGAACCTTAAGACATGAGATTATTAGGAAGGGAGAAAATTTCAAAAGTGAAGATAGGGGTTACTGTAAAAAATAAATTTGTAAACCATAAAAGCCTTGAGAAGGAAGAGACTTCCACGACTGAATAGACGTGCTAGGGTAAAAAGAGTAACTGATGATAATCTTAAGAAGGAAGAAAATTTTAAGACTAAAATGTATCCTGAGACTGATGAGAAAAATTTCAGGGAAAAGAAATTCGAGACTGAAAACAGATTTTAGACTAAGAAGAATATTGAGACATGAAATTCTTAAGAATGACCCAAAATTTCAAGGATATAGATAGTTTCTAGAAGAACAATAATCTTAAGACTGATGGGAATTTTGAAAAGACAGAGAATTTGGAGACAGAATATAGGTTTTAGAATAAGAAGAATCTTGAAACTGATGAGAATATGAAGAAGGAAGAAAATTTTAAACCGAGGGAAAGGTGTTAGAGTAAAAAGAATCTAGATACTTATGAAAACATTGATGAGGGAGACTATTTCATGACTGAAAAGAGGTTTTAGGGTATGAAGAGTCTTAAAAATGACGAGTTTCTTTAGAAGGCAAATAAATTCAAGACTAAAGAGAGTTTATAGACGTAGAAAAATCTTGAAATTAATGAGAATTTTAAGAAATACGAGAATTTGAATACTGAAGGGTGAATTTAAACTAAGAATAATATTTGGACGAATAAAAAACTAAAAAGGAAGAGGATTTCAGGACCAAAGATAGAATTTAGAGTTAGAATAATCATGACACCGATGAAAATATGATAAAAGAGAATTTCAAAAATTAAGACACATTTTAGACTAGGGAGAATCATATCTGATGAGAAGCTTGAAAAGCAGACTGGAGAGAGGTTTTAGAATAAGAAGAAGTTTGAAAACTGGTGAGTATCTTCAAAACAAAGAAAATTTCAAGACTAAAAGGAGGTTTCTGAAGAAAAATAATCTTGACACTGATGAAAATAAAAGAAAAGAGAATTTGAAGACTGGAGAGAGGTTTTAGACTAAGAAGAATCTTAAAACTGGCGAGAATATCATGAAGAAAGATAATTTAAAGACTGTAGGTAGGTTTTAGACTGAGAAGAATCTTAACAATGATGAAAATTTTGAGAAGAAAGAGAATTTTAAGACCAAAGAGACCTTTTAGCTTTCAAGAATATTGAGGCTGATGAAAATAATATGAGGGAAGAGTATTTCAAGAAAGAAAAGAGGTTTCAAACTATAAAAAATAATGAGACTGGCAAGGACTATTTCAAGACTAGAGAGTGGTTTTAGACTCAAGAAGAATGTTAAGACTGACTTATGGTAATATTGAAAACGAAGAGAATCTCAAAACTAAAGGGCGGTGTTAGAGTAAAAAGAATCTTAAGACTGATGAGAATAAAGAAAATTATGAAAATATTAGGAAGTAAAGAGAGGTTCTAGAACAAGACGATTCTTGAGACTGATGACAAAAAAAAATTATTTTGACGACGAGAGTAAATTTAGATTAAAAAGAGTCTGAAGACCGATGAAAATATTATGAGGGAAGAAAATTTTGTAGAATGGACAGAGGTTTTGGACTAAGAAGAATCTTCAGACGGAAGAGATTTTAGAGAAAAAAGAGAATTTTAAAACTAAAGAGAGGTTTAAACCTATGAAGAATCTAAGGACCGATGAGAATATTTTTAAAGAAGAGTATCTAAAAAACCTAAACGTGGCTTTAAACTAAGAATATTATTAGGACTGATGAAATTCTTATTAAAAGAATATTTGAAGACTACATAGAGGTTCTAGACAAAGAAAAATCTTAATACTGATGGGACTCTTAAGAATGATAAACATTTGAAGACTAAAGAGAGATTTTAGAATAAGATGAATCCTGAGACATGAGAATATTTAGAAGGAAGAGAATTTCAAGACTGAAAATATATGTTCCAGCAAGATAAATCTTGAGACCGATGAAAATGTTTAAAAATAATTCCAGACTGTAAAAAGGTTTTCGACTAGGAATAATATTACAACCGATGAAAATATTGAGAAAAAATGGAATTTTAAGACCTAAGAGAGGTTTTAGACTATGAAGAATCTTTAGACTGACAAAAAGATTATGTAGAAAGAGATTTTCAAGACAGGAGAGAGGTTTTTGAGTAAGAAGAGTCATGAGACTGATGAAAACATTAAGAGGGAAGGTGATTTAAAGAATGATGAGAAGTGTTAGCCGATGAAGAGTCTTTAGACTAAAGCGAATATTAAGAATAAAGATAATTTTGAGGTTAGTAGAGATTTCATTAAAATATGAATCTTAAGACTAATGGGAATATTATGAAGGAAGATAATTCATATACGGAATAAAGGTTTTATACTAGTAAAACTCCTAAGACTGATAATAATAAGGAAAGGAAATAGAATTTAAAGACCTAAGAATAATCTTATGACAGATGAGAATATTAAGAAGGAATAAAATTCCAAGGTAGAGGAATTATTTTAAGACCGGGTTGATTGTCAAATCCAATGAACATATTAAGAAAGAAAAGAATCTTAATACTAAAGAGAATCTTGAAATTGAGAAAAAATTCCAAATAGAAGAAAAATTTCTAAACTGCAGAGAATTTTTTATACCAAGAACTATGATACAAAAAAACAAACAAACAAAAAAATCCGTATGCAATAAAAAATCTGATCAAAAACATCGAATTTTGTGTGTATTAATATCAAACATATTCATGATTCATGAAAAACAAATATATGGAAGCGTTGATCTTCCATCAGAAATTATTTCACAAAGTATTTATAAATAATGAGTGCAACAGTTGTAATAAAAATTGTGATGAAACCAAATTCATCGTGAAATATTTAAATGGATTCCATAACGGTAGCCATAAGCTCTGATTGTAATGCCATATCACTAGTCCTTCTTTCTCTCTTTTTTTTCTGAAGGTTTTTATGGCTAAAGTACTCGAGAATTATGGCTTCTACAAGAACGTTCTTGAATCGTTATTTTGCTTTAATGTGATACAACCATTAAATATTCTACGCTTGAAATAAATATATTCATCCCGCCTTCTTTATGATCTAGTCAGTCTCTCTATCTCTCTCTCTCTCTCTCTCTCTCTCTCTCTCTCTCTCTCTCTCTCTCTCTCTCTCTCTCTCTCTCTCTCTCTCTCTCTCTCTCTCTACTTTGTATATTACCCTCGTTTGTAAAAGTCCATGTACGTTTCAAGGACCATCTCCCCTATCAATGCAACATCTGTTTTCGAAAAAAAACGATTAACTTACACGGGTGTGTTTGCATAAGTGATTAGCATTTCCAAAAGCAATCCAGAGAGACTTAATCAATGGAATTTTTAAGCCTACCATTCATACTGATGTACTATTACACTTTTAATTGGGCATACTTGTTTTTTCGTTAATTCATAGATATTTGAAAGGTATTGTTTATATGTAGGAAGACAGAAAATATTGCCTATTTTTACATAGTTACAAAAATAGTTATCGGCAGCTACTTAATTTATCATCCATCCATAATTTAACACTCGTTTTTCCCCCCATGAAGAGTATTCATTGCACTTAATCGGAATATTCTGTTGGGTTTCCTTCATTTTTGAACACTCAAAACATTGAAATATATACAATTGTGCTTGTTAATTGGATAGAACCATCGATAGAGGAGAGAATAAATAATTACATTATGTGAAATTATTAACAAACTGAAGGAAATAAAGTGTTAGACGCATACATGTCTATTTGAAGAATAATTATAATACTTGAAGATATAATTCTGAGTAAATGTTAAAAGTGTCTCTATGACCTCATGTTTGATTCTGTGAATCGCATCTTGAGACATGGGTCACATTGAAAGCTTCGGTAATAATACACCTGGATTAATCTTTCAAAGTTTTCTACTATCTCCTCCCCCTGTCACCTGTACGGGATTAGTAACCGCATTAATCTTTTGACTCTACTATAAGAGACTACAACATAGTTTGGTGAAAGATCGAAAGAGTGGTCTATTATAATATAATAATGATAAAGAAAAAAAATATTTCAATACAGTAAAAAGTCAATGATTTTGAAATGTAATCTGTTTATCATTATATTATAAAAAACGCTCCAATCAAGGGGAGAAGTGTGGTCGCATAATGATATAACAGTATGCATCAAAATATATGAGTCAACCCAGTCGTCATGCAAGTCACACCCTCAAAATACTGGCACGGGTTACTGACAGTTTCGGCTGGACTGGCCTGTCTTGTTGAACATATATACTGAAGGGATGAGAGTGTAGGCTAGCCTCACCGAGTTAACTTTGTTTACCTCGCCTCGGAGTTTCATGCCAATCGTGGTAAAATCAGTGCACTCATCGTCTACCTATAAGGCTTGTATATGATAACATTCATGAGATTGTAAATTTCATCATTATTATAATTATTTTTATATATATATATATATATATATATATATATATATATATATATATATATATATATATATATATATATATATATATATATATATATATATATATATATATATATATTTGTGAGGAAATGCAAGGAAGGAACCAGATATTATAATATTAACCAATTAGTATATCAAGAATTTTTACTTTTAGTATCTCGATGTTAATAACAAGTATACTTAGACTACATTGATCTATTATATGTTATATGACCTGTGAAATGGTTCATGTTTATATGTTAGAAGTTAATGATAAGATCAAAGATTTGAAAGGAATTGTAAAATCTTAGATATCATTGTATTATAGAGAAGACTTTCTGCAAATTCTCGTACTTTTCCTAGGCCACTTATTTTAATTATTTGCCTCTTTTTATGGCTTATTTCAATATGAAAAACTCGTCTAAATGTGCAAAGTTTATCATTATTCGAATGCCAATTACAAACATACCAATTAGCTACGATAGTGAAGATGTGCTTATTTAAATTTTAAGTAAAAAAAACCTAAATTCGTCAGGTATAGTTACAGAAGAGTTGTCACTGTTCGTGCCAGCTTCCTGGACCATGATTCATTTCCAGGCCGGTCAGAAGCTATTGTCTTTGAGTGGTTTCACATTGAACTGTGATCCCGAGGTTGATAAAAGAATCCAGACATTATGGTATTAGAGGATATAGCTTATTTCAATATGAAAAACCCGCCTAAATGTACAAAATTTATCATCAATCGGATGCCAG
>NC_090753.1:6139859-6144859 GCF_036898095.1 Palaemon carinicauda
AGCAAATGCTTTTTTGTTGACCAGGCGGACATGAGTCTTTTTATAGTTTATTTATGACATATTTGTTTTTGATGTTGTTAATAGTTTATATATGACATGTCTGTTTTGACGTTGTTACTTATTTTAGAATGATTTATTGTTAATTTGTTCTCTTCATTTATTTATTTCCTTTTTTCCTTTCCTCACTGGGCTATTTTTCCCTGTTGGAGCCCCTGGGCTTATAGCATCTTGCTTTTCCAACTAGGGTTGTAGCTTGGATAGTAATAATAATAATAATAATAGCTGCTTGTCCATATACTATATCCCTGCATAAATCACTCAACCATCTTTCTACCATTTCACCGCCAGCTTCAAGCAATTCCTTTGGTACTCCATCTATTCCTGGTGCTTTCCTACTTGACATAGCTCTTAAAGCTTTTCCCACTTCTTCTATCAGGAGATCTGGCGTTTCCTGTATGTTCCATAGCTCTCCTCTTAGTTCTGGATAATCTTCTCCAGTTACCCGTCTTCCACTTCCTTTTAGTTGTTCCTCGTAGTGCCTTTTTCCAGATCTTCTCAACATCAGCCGTTGCTGATACCTTGTTGCCATCTGCATCTCTTACAGCAATTCCATTGTTTTTCCAACGCCTTGTTAATCTGTCTACTGCGGTGAATAGCTCTCTTGAATGGCCGTTTCTGAAACATTCCTCACATGTTTTACACAGGTCTTCTATCCATTTTATTTTTGCTCTTTTGCATTTATTGTCCACTGCTCTGCACTTTTGTCTATAACTTGCTTTGTTTTCTTGTGATGGGTTTTCATTCTTTGTCTTTTTTGCTTCTCTCCTCTCTTGGCATGCATCCAATACTTCCTCTTTGACCCACTGTTGCTTTGCTCTCCTTCTCCTTCCCAAAATACTGTTGGCTTCCTCTTTAATTATGTCTCGTCCCCGACGCCACTTTTCCTCTGTTGTCTCGAGTCCTATTAGTGGTTCAAAACATCCTCCTACTCTTACTTTGAAGGCAGTTTTTACTTCCTCGCTCCTCAGTTTATCTAGATTATACCTGACTAGTTCTTGATTTCTTCCTCTATATATATATATATATATATATATATATATATATATATATATATATATATATATATATATATATATATATATATATATATAATGTTATTCGTGATGGTCACTTTGCCATTTTGCATAAAAAAGACATCACCCGGGGAAGACCGGGTGAAAGACCACAAGTGTTGGGATCCAACCCAGAGCCTTACCACCTGCCCACCTATCCTATACCTGTCTTCTTTCCTGAGGCGTTATTTCAAACTTCTTCTAAAATGAACATGGCCGCTCAGCGCTGCTGACCGAGTTGTCGGGAGACGAAGCCAAGTCATACGGCAATTGGGACATGAGGTCAGGCCAATAACCGCCCTTCCCCATTGGTGGTTGAAAGGGGTTATCTCATTATAGGAGCGACTGGTCAGGTCTTATCTCTTCTCTCTAAGAAGCAGGACCTTTGTTACTCTCTCTACATTGGAGGAGACAAAGTCTTTTTAGCAAGGAAAGATGTCTCTATGAAAACCTCATAGCCTTATAATCCTTATCTTGTGTTCCATCTTCCTTCTTTATCTTATCCTATCTTTTCCTCTATCCTACCCACTGAACCTTTGTTAATTTTATCATATCTTTATATCCCAACAATGTGTGCCATCAGCTCCTAACCATAATAACCTCTCCCTGTGCCATTGTTAATTTCCATACAATAGTTTCTTAAATTTATAAATTTTGCACTTAGATTTTTTTTTTTTATTTTGCTCAAAAGTTATAACCACACAACTTTTTCGTGTTCTCAGCCTATAAAAGTAAACTGCGTACGGGATCGGTTAATAAGTTCATTTATTTTCGCTTCCCAGTGAATGCGATTGTTTGCTGTAGTTGTTCACGGTCAGTCCAACTCCACGTGAAGCATTTCGTTACTTAACTCAACAATAAGATCTTTCTCCGTTGTGCTCCCCTTGGATTTAATCTTTAGTTAATTCGTACTGTATATATATTTGTTGTCGGTAATTATTGTCTTATTGCCAGCTGGTGACCTTTTCATTGTTTTTTGTTTATCATGCTCTGAGTTTTTAAGCAAGTCCGGATTCACGTGGCTTAACAAACAAGTAATCTCTAGTTATTGTTATTAAAGTAAAAACCTTTCCCCTTTCCTGGCTTTATTCTCCTCTAAAGTAAATTCTATTACCACTTAAGTTTTGAACCATGGAAGAAAACAGCCCTTTGTCTCTTTTTTTATTTATTTAATTATTTGTTTATTTATTTATTTATTTTTTTTTTTTACATTCGTTTGCACCGTGAAACTTCTTGGAGAAAAAAAAGAAAAAGAAAAAAAAAATGAGATTCAGTTCCATTTATCATGATAGCCAACTGTCTGTGACGAATATGCATTTCTTTGTTTTGAGCAGCGGTTGTCCCAGTGATTAAAATTTTTAAGATAAATTGTGAATTAGGTGCATGTTTTATTTTTTGTTAAAAAATAAGTGAAGTTTAAGAAATTTTACGTAAACGTATTAGGCTGAGCACGGGTTAATTTCAAGCGGGGGCAATCTAAGATAACTGCCAACAGCCGTGTTTCCGAACGAAGCTAAGGTTTGCTATTGTTAACTGTGTTTATTGTTTACGAAATTCTATGTAACAAAAGAACAGACCTGGAATTTTGGCAGAATTATTGCACGATGGTGAGTGGTTCATGCACATATTAATCGTTAAATTTTTGGTGCATGAAATAATTTAGCATTTATCTTTAGTGCAAAGAAATAGGCTAGTCTAATAGCGAAACTCTTGGGTTCCGATTCAATTAAATGCTTTACGGCAGTGAGGGCATAATTTCTGTGTGGTTATTTCGATTTTTTTTTCTTTTTTTTCTGTAATAATCACTGGCATGTAATTTCCTTTTGTAATATTTCGTGGGATATTTTCTATCAACATGTTTTGAAAGGAATAATTTTCGTACAATATTGGTGAAACAATTAAACAAGAAAAAATAAATATTTTAAGATATCACATTCAATCCTATTTTTCAGTCAGGGTTGCAATCATTTAGATAAAAATAATTGGAAGGTGTAATTCCTTATATTCACTTTAAAAAGAAAAAAATAATATGTAAGAAGTTTATTTTTCTTTGCGAAGCAATACGCAAAGTCAGTGACATTTTTTGGTTTAATTTTATTTTTTTATACTTTAGGTAGAAATACAAACTTTGCTTTAAGTCTAAGATTTGCAAGTGGTGGTGTTGCAGGAACGCACCCAAACATTTTTACAAACCCATTTAATAAATCTAGCATACAGGATCACCTATTGTTGTGATTCCATTTTTTATGTCTAACATTCAGGATCACCCATCGCTGTGATTCCATTTTTTATGTCTAGCATTCAGGATCCCCCATCACTGAGATTAGTGTTTTTAAGTCTAGCACAGGATCACCCATAGATGTGATACCCTTTTTAAAGTCTACCGTACAGGATCGCCCATCACTGCGATTCCATATCCTCAAATCTAACATGCATGATGACCCTATGCTGTGAATTGAGTTTTTTTTTTTTTATGTCTAGTGTACAGGATCCACAATCACTGTGATTCCTTTGTTTAGCATGCTCCTTATTTTTCTAGTTAGGTTATTGTTCAATTATTTGTGACTCTTTCTATTCGGTGAAAGTTCTTTCCAGAGAGGTTTTATATACAGCCATTTACAGCTCCATCTTTATTCTTTCCTCCGTGAGACTCTTGCATGGGCTACAGTGTCTTTCCCTCCGTGTAATTTCCTGCATGGTCAACACTGTACCTCAAGCGGTTGAGTTTGATCTGGTCGCTGTGTCCATAAGGAGATTCAGGAGTTTTTGGTCTTGCCCGAATGACAAGGGTACGAAGGAGACGCATTTCAAAGTTATGTGCGGGAACTTGTGAATGAGGCCAATGCCCAGAGAAGAGATTAGCAAGAAGAGTTTGAGAGAGAGAGAGAGAGAGAGAGAGAGAGAGAGAGAGAGAGAGAGAGAGAGAGAGAGAGAGAGAGCATAAATTAAAAATGCAGGAGCGAGAGAGAGAGAGAGTGCATGAATAAACGATGCAGGAACAGGATATCCAGCTAGAACAACTAAATAGCTGTCAACCTAACGGTGCTCAAAATGTGCTGAGTTTCCCTTCCTTGCCTGTCCAATCACTCATTCCTCAGTAGGACGACAAGGATCCTGTGAGGTGGCTAAATTAGGTGTAGTCCGTGTTTTAGACGTGTGCTCTAGCATATGATATGAAGGCCCTACTACTGTCAAATCATATGTGGGGAAAGGGAAGAATGATAATGCTGCACATCCTGCCGATATACAGGGGACTTTTGAGGCTGTCAGGAAAACCCTAATTCAGGCCTGTAAACTAAGTTCCGAGAATTGGCAGCGTCAGTGGCGTGGGCTCACCAAGTCCCCTAAAACATCTTGGTCTGATTGGACATTTCGCAAGAATAGATTCAACACCCTGTAGGTCAAGGCTGTAAAGTGCACTACTTACAACAACATACTAGAGCTCTTCAAAATTGAGGATTTCCACCGGAATGCCCCACGGGCAGTCTCAATCTACATTTCTGCGAAGAATGAAGCCAAGTTTAGAGCTTGCTACGAGTGTGCTGATGAGGACGAGCTAGTCAGGTTCAGCTCAAGGTCCCTCACCTCAGTCCAATGGGGTAAGTCTAGGCCCCAGCCAAATCATTCCACCTGCCAAGTGTGGCCATCGCGAGAAAACTAACCACTTGGAAGCCAACTGTCGGCTGAATCAACCACCTTAGGCTGCTGAGCCTACGAAACAGAAGCCTAAGCCTAAGTGTATGGTGGCTAAGGTGAACTATGCCAGTGCATACTGCAAGGTTTGTAAAAAATTACTCACTACGTCCCAGCAAATCTTCAATATCCTCTCCAGCTGGCATCTCAATCTCTATCCAAGAGGATCCCAAAAGGCCACCCGCTATTGGGGAG
>NC_090753.1:6149859-6172359 GCF_036898095.1 Palaemon carinicauda
GAGTAGAGAAACATTTGCAATTTGATGTAAAAATCGATTTGCAGTCTTAGAGCCTTTGAGAGATGAAGACAAGACGATTGGTTGAGAATGGTGTAACATTAAGAACATACAGTATATCATTCACTTGGTAGTGAGAATTTGGGACATGATTTGACAAGGAGATAGACATCGATATCAAATAATACGTTTGGTACTGTAAAAAGGAGACAAAGAAAAAAAATTGATTATTGAAAATTTTCGAGGAAGTAATAAGAATTACAAAGTACAGACTGCTAAGCATTCGTGTATTGATATTGACTACAAAAGAAAAGCCAAGAGTGACTGGAGAGAGTATTTTGACAGAAAAGAAGATGAGGCTGACAAAGTTATGAATTCAGGGAGTGGCTATGGTGTAAGGATTGCTCATAAAATTAATAATGAAATATCTACTGGGAAAAGAAGATGCATATACCCATCAAAAAGAACGATGACTCTGTTATAAGAAAAAAAATATTGAAAACTCAAGTTAGGTCATCAATTGAATATATATATATATATATATATATATATATATATATATATATATATATATATATATATATATATATATATATATATATATATATATACATATATATATATATATATATATATATATATATATATATATGCAATTAATTAATTGATATACATAAAGCTGATAAAGACCTTGATTTCCCTCTCGATGAATTCGGTGTGTTTTAAGTCGAAGCTATCATTAAAAACTCAGGAGACGGGATAACTGCTAATATGATACTGGCTGAACATGAAGTGACCTCCAAAATACTTATAAGCTTATTTTGCAGGTTGTGGTATGAAGAAGCAGAACCTGATGAATGGATATTATGAGTGTTAGTGAAAATGGCTATGAAAGGAGACCTGACTGACTGAAATAATTATAGAGGCATCACACTTATGTCAGTTGTCATAACAAATATAATCGTAGATAGAAAGATTGATTGATAACTTAGAGATGAACTAGAAGTATTTAGAAGATTAAAACATCATATGTAATAGACGGTACTAACGGGGTAGGGAGTTTTGAGGAGAGGCGAGGAAACATTGGTTTGAATCTCTCTCTCTCTCTCTCTCTCTCTCTCTCTCTCTCTCTCTCTCTCTCTCTCTCTCTCTCTCTCTCTCTCTCTCTCTCTCTCATGGTAATCTAAATTTATAATAGTTAGCTAATTATATAGCTAAAAAACAGCTATGTATGCGTATTTTCGTCATAAAAACACACGAAATCTGTAAATAGTGACTGAATTCGTTTCTATATAGGTCTTTTATTCGGTCGTTCTGTTATGTAGGAAGAAAATTACAAAACTGGAGTCGAAATCAACCCTCAAGTTTAAAAGTCCATTTCTTACAGCAACTCATTCTGTATTTTATTATAATCAAGTGCGATGATTAAATCTTCTTTTGTTTGTAAAATTTGAAAGTTTTGTGTTGCTTCATAATGCAATAATATATTGGGAGTTATACTATACTTATTGTTTATTTTCAATAGTGCATAAGGAGGCTATTTTGTTTTACTGATGCCTCATGACGAAGCTACTAAGGGTTTTTTACACATTCATAATTCCTTGCTATCAAGGATCAAACTGTCTTGATTCGACCTTTTCTTTAGGGGTATTTGTTTATTTACAAATCAAGTATTGCTATTGTTGTTCAGAGGATTTAATCTCATAAAAAGGATCAAGTTATCACAGAAAAAAAAATGATTTCTTAATCTTAAGAACAGCTGAATTTTTATTTCTTATCCGATAATATTAATGTTGTTTATCAGGCTATTTTCTAATTGAAAAATTGTAAAAATTGCCTTTCCTAAAATGAATTATGTTTCCACCCAAGCACCTCAAGATGACGCTTCCGTGAATCTAAAATTGCTATACCACTGTTCATAAGGAATCTAACTCAACAACGAGAAGAATGTCGCCTTGGATTTGTTTTGTAATATATCCCCTATGATCATAAAAATTCTAGAAATGTAATTTTCCCTCATGAAAAATAATTTACTTTTCTGAAACCACGAATATGACTGTTGGAGAATGACAGCACCCGCTATGAACCAAAAAATATGAAAAAAAAAAAAAAAAACAGCAAGAAACTATGGTGGTTTTAAAAATCGTTAAATAATTACATGTATTATTTAATATTTTGATCATATCCTCCAGATTTTGAAAATATTGAATATCAATACGTAATTATGATTGTGGGGAAAGATAAGACATTTTGTTAAGTGAAAAAGTGGTACTTTGCTCGTCACTAATCATTCTTTCCCTCACCTCAGTATCCACTAAAAGCTTAATAACTTCACTCCCCCATTTATGTGGACGCTTCTCATGTTATCTCCAAGTTTCTAACGTCTTTAGATTTCAGGAAGCCCGTGAAAAATGGGGAGTAGAGGGGAGACACTTTTGCTGCCGATTGTACAATGATGCATAGAATATAGAAATCCACTTTTCATGGCATTTGTGGACTATGAAAAAAAAACTTTGATTATGTGCATCGGAGAATTTTGTGGCTTCCTGCGTTGTTATGGAATTCTTCTGAACCCTATGGTATTTATGCCTATATAAAAATGCGGTTGAAGTACAGCGCATATGGGCTTGGCAGAAAAATTATGTTCGCAAGGTGGTTTTTTTTTTTTTTTTTTTTTTTTTTTTTATCAAATAGTTACGTCAAATATTCAAAAGATTAAGGCTTCAGGTTTTTTGCATTAGAAAAAAAAATAGATTGCTATATAAATGAGGGTTGATCATGAAAATCCTTTTAAAAGTCGTACATTTAATTTTTTTCAGAATTTCATGACATATCCAATAATTAAGATTGAAGATATATATATATATATATATATATATATATATATATATATATATATATATATATATATATATATATATATATATATATATATATATATATATATATATATATATATATATATATTCATAATACTCACATTTTGTAGTGTTATAGATCTTTCATCTGTATGCAGCCTCTTTCCAATAAATCTATAAGTAAGTGTGTTGTAAATGCATAATAAGTATTTTTTTTTTTCACAATGAGAATTTTAGATTTTTTTGAAGGGTTTATGTTAACTGATTTCATTGTTACGAGGTAACAAATAAAGATGATGAAAAAGCAAAGACGTCATTGTAAGAGAGATTAGATACAAAGTAAAATCAAGAAGGGAAAAAAATATATGTATTTTTGGAAAATTTCAAGCAATTTACAATTAAAAAACCGAGAAAGTTTACCTTTTTTCTTCATGTTTTTTACGATATTTTTATTACAGAAATGTTAATACCTTTAAATTGTTCCATATAACATAGAAATGTACAGAGTCGAATTTATAATCATGTATAAGATATTCATTTTACAGTTATTTACATGTATACCAAATCACCAAGATTTTTTTTCCTGCAAGAGCATAAATAAAGAAGAAAACGGAGAAATTTTTACATTGGAAATCAACATAGCCCTGCATGCATGAGCTACCACTCATTGTTTTCTTTATGGTTTTACATGTCTCAACCATTTGCCGTCTCGTTATGTGAGTTTTGTTTTCCGTGAGTGACGCGCAAATTCACGCCAAATTTACCCTGAAAATAGAATAAGTACGACGCAGCAATTTGAGTCACCGGACCACTTCCAGCAATAAATATTTTCAATCGTTTTTGCGTCATTGGATCACCAGAGGGTTGAATAAGTATATTTCCTTGAGCTCACGAACATAGCAAGGACAAAGTTAATGTTACTGGGCTCCTGTCAAATGAATTTCCGGTGAATAGCGGAGAGCGCCAAGGGAATGTATTGCCCCCGTTGTATTTTATCCTTGTAATGGATTTTGTAACTAGCAGAACAGTTGAAGTTGGTAGAGATGGATTGGACTGGATTGGAAAAAAGAAATTAACTGACCAAGAGTTTGATGATGATACAGTCCTTATTAGCAAATCAAAACGTGATTTACAATCCTTGCTTACTAAAATGCATGAAATACCACAGGAGGTTGGGCTCAAGATATGTAGAAAAAAAAAAGACAGCGATGATAAGAACGGAATATTCAATGGAAGATGGAATATTATTGGAAGGGGAAAGGATTACTGAGGTAGAATCTTTTATATATTTAGGAACTATGATCTCTAATACACGTCTTTAAAATTATTGTAATGAAATATTGAAATAATTAAATCAGACATTGTGTAGGTGAAGCAAAATTTGGACATCAAATCACCTGAAATTATATGTAAAATTCAGGCTATGAATGAGTTTATTAATATCAAAACTAGTTCCTGGATATTATTCATGGTATGACAATAAACCAAACTCTAACAAATTTATTATACTTAAAAAAAAAAACACACACCAAACGAATATTAGGAGCTAAATGAAATTAAAAGAAATTACATAATTGCCATATGTAGATGAGATCCTGATAAGGGGTAGATGGCGATGGTTTGGTTATGATCTTCACATTCCGCAAGAGATATTAGTTTATCAAACTCTTAACTGGGCTCCAAAAGTTTCTGCAAGAGTTGGAAGATACAGGTCTACATGGCTGAGGACTATGAAGCATGAAGCTCAAAAAAGAGACGACTGGCAGAATTTATTCGAGTTTCTTTGCGTCAATGAGCGTAGCATGAAATGATAATGATGAAGAGGAGGAGTAATATAATTTCAGGAATAATTCCCAAATTAGATAAGAACTATAAACAGAAGATCATTCAATCTTATGCACTGAAAAAATCTCAAATGAGGAAGAAAAAGAGCTTTTTATGAAGATCTGGAGATATCTATGAAAAACAAAAACATAACGATTGTTTCGGGTGATTTCAATGATTAAGTATGTCAAAAGAAGATAGGAAAATCAGCAAAAGATATATTTGGAGTAGGCACAAGGAAGACTGAGCAGATGCTTGTACAATTTAGTGAAAGAATTAAGCATAAAATCATGAACATCTTCCATTATAAAAAAAAAAAATGACAAAGAAAATGAACATGGAGAAGCCCAAATTGGGAAACGGATAATTAAATAGTTTTTTTCGCAGTGAAGAGGGTCTTTTATTTCAAAATGTGACAAGGGATCAGAGAATGGTGGGAAATATATATATATATATATATATATATATATATATATATATATATATATATATATATATATATATAGATATATATGTATATATATATATATATATATATATATATATATATATATATATATATATATATATATATATATATATATATATATATATATATATATATATATATATATATATATGTGTGTGTGTGTGTGTGTGTATGTGTGTATGTGTGTGTGTTTTAGATCTAAAAAAAGGAGATAAAACATAATTTCAAGGAAGAAGATAAACCCTCCTGGGATAAGATAAATCCAATGAGCCTAGTTTAGCAACAAAAAATAGGTACTTTAGGTTACATGAGTCAATTGAAGAAAGTAGAAAAGAAATATGGAGTAATTTAACAAAACTTTTATGGAATCAGCACAAGAGAAAGGTGAAAAAGTTTCTAAACGATATTAAGGAAAAATATCAGAAAAAAACAAAATCCTAATAAAGAGATGATTGGAAATGTAGATGAAATTCAAGAGAAATGAAATAAAATTATCACAACTTTCCAAAACAACAAACAAACTGAAAACCCAAGATATGAGTGAACAAAATCAGACAAACATTAAGTAATCACCAGAGAGAGAAAGAGTCAGCAAATTGATGAAAAGAAGATTTGGAATAGTGTGCCAATAATTGGTTGTTTTACCGAAAAAAATAGATGGAATGATAAAAAATTGCAGAGGATTCATTATACAGTGGAATACGATAGGGATGTGGGAAATAATATCACCAATAAAAATAAAAAAGAAGTCTGAGCTATAACACAGGTAACAGTTGGAAAAGCAAAAAGCATTAAAAGGTATGAAAAGATGGTAATCAACAAGAGATGGCCTAGATTTTATTTGATAATGGATGGAGGAGATTTTGTATAAGTGAAACTGTGTGAACTTTGCACGAAATAAATACATGAATACCATATACCAAAGTTTTGAAAAGCTTAACAAAAGGAGTTATTGGTATTAATGGTAATCCATCATATATGATAATGTTTCTAGCTTCATTTTGCTGCCAAAATTAATTTCAAGTGTTCGAGGTAGACACACATACACACATACACACACACACACATACACACACACACACACACACACACACATATATATATATATATATATATATATATATATATATATATATATATATATATATATATATATATATATATATAACGGATTTTGAGTGAAGCAAAAAATCTATTTTTGGGTAAGATCGCCATGTCGTCCTGATGGAAGTTTCTAAAGTAGCTTCCTAAAGGATATATGTTACTACAGTGATATTCCAAGAGAATTAAACCTTCAGGTCCCAGAATTCTATTTCCTGGAGTGAATATCCTTAAATTTTCTCTCAAGGATATCACATAATATCAGAGAACGTATTCTTGACACGCCACATAGCAATGTGCACCCCTAATAGCGTTTACGCTTCGAGGGGGACGTGGCAGAATAGAAGGAGGCCGTATCAAGGTTGCCCCAGTTCTCGTACTACTATTGACCATCACAGCAGCGCCATTCCGAAGATGGTGGACATTCCTTGTAGCATTGAGCATGGTGCTAGAGATACAGTACCTCAGGGAGGGATACTCTGTTGATCTTTTCTTTTAGAAAAGAAGGGTCGGTCCATCAGGACGACATGGCGATCTTACCCAAATATAGATTTTTCGCTTTGCTCAAAATCCGTCTTTTGGGCTTAAGCCATGTCATCCTGATGGAAGCGTACCAGAGCATTAGTGTATCTGTGGATTTTCATCGGTGCCTTAACCTTGGGACAACATTTTCATGATCATTTGGACTAATCGAGACAAATGACATTACCGTTATCCATCATTATCATTAATCATACACGGTGTTAGTGCTTCCTGCCCCCTACAGGGAAGTTATTCTAGTCAGTAGAAAAGGGGTCTCAAGGTTATTATATATTGTATGAACAAAACATAAGTAAACACTGTATTTACAAACCGTCTCGTAGTTTGTGCATATTGCCGAATACTTATCAGCGTTTCTTATATCCATTGTTTGTAAGCATACAAATATACTAGGAGTACATATTCTGGACTTTAAATCTTGTAATTGTCCGGTGAATTAGGACACAAGTATATTCTAATAGACATTTATTTTCGATAAATGACTAGGTGAATTAGCAAGTAAAACGATTGTAGCATGATAACGGAATTATACATGTAACATGTACAGATATTATATTTCTTTCATGAGAAGAAAAAAATGATGAGCGCCACTCTCAGATTGAAGAAACTTTATAATAAACTTTCTCTTCATAATTTCTGTACCTGTTACCTTCTATCGATACTGTGTACTACGTACACAGGGCACTAGTGCTAACTGTATAATTCCACACCTGGGATTTTGAACAGAGTTAGTGTCCCCAAGGTAACACTTACTCAAAGGAGGTCACACTAAAAGAGATGACCCCTTCTCCCTATTGACAGTCCCAGTTAATTAGCTGTTCATCGCAGAATCAGACGGCAGGTTAAATACTCTACCTGACGTCACCACATAATGCTTCATTTCATGGACTTGCTTAGCATCGTGTTTGTAGAACACTCTGGATGACTCTCATCCAGTATATGAGTGAGGACATTTGAAGTCCAAAGCAATTAACTGTTTTCGACAGTAATTAAGAGGCAGGTTTTAATACACTACCCGCCGCCACTACGTAGTGTTTCAGTTCATGAACCTGTTTCGCATAGTGTTTGTAAAACACTCTGTATGATTTCCATCCGGTGTATGAACGAAGACGCTCAAAGTCCATATACTGAAAGAAGTTCAGTGATGAAGCAATCTTTCTCGGATCATGACCTGTGGGAGTACTGTCAGGATCCGCTCTACGAATAAAGTAGGTGAGCTTCGCCCTCAGTTGTTTTAGGGATAAGTTTAATCCAGAGGTTTCTCCTTTAAAGAGCTTCCCTCCCTTGAATTCTGAAGTTCTACGAAGATAGACCTTTAGACACTCTACCGGACATAGAAAGACATCTTCCTTCAGAGGGCAGATTCTCCTCGGATCCCACGTTTTAGTGGGTAGCTCATTTAAAGCGAAAAAGGTTGGATCAGGGAAGAGATTCAGTTCTCCTGCTTCTGCGAACTGAATGTGGCCCTCAACCGTAGATAGGGCCACTATTTCACTAACTCTAGCCCCTAAGGCTATAGCGAACAGAAAAATAACCTTTTGGGTTACATCCTTAAGCGAACAATCTTCATTGTTCATGGATGAGGCATAATGTAGGACCTTGTCCAAAGACCAAGATATGGGCTTTGGTGGTGCTGCAGGCCTAAGCCTTGTTCATGCCATCGGGATCTTATTAAAGATCTCATTCACCAAGTCCACATGGAAGGTAAATAGAAGAGGTCTAGTCAAGGCTGACTTGCACGTAGATATCATGCTGGCCAGCAAACCTTGGTTATGAAGATGGATAATGAAGTTCATTGAAATCTCTTTTGGTCCTTTTGCCTTTATGAAAGCAACCCACTTTTTTCATGATGCTTCATATTGTCTTCAAGTTGACTTCGACTTGTATTCTTCTAAGAATTCTATATTGCTTTTTGAGATCCCAAATTTTTTCCTAACCGCTAGGGCCAGAAAATCAGGCAATGAAGGGTCCGCGCTCTCTGAGATAAATCGCAGGCAATTAATCACTAACCTTCTGAAGTAGTCCTGGTTCAGAACTAGGGACAGCCTCAGCCTCCGTTCCTTCCTCAAAGAGGACGGATTGCTCTTGGGCTACCTTGGAGCCAAGGGAGCTACTCCTCCCTGGAACGATCTTAGCATGTTAAGGACTCTCAGCAGGAGATTGGATGGGATGAACTGGAAATCCTAAGTCTATCCCTTCCATTTCACAGACATGATGTCTTTCATTTTTTATTAGAGGATCCTCGTATGGGGCTACGTATCGAACTAGTTCCTTGACGGCGCTCGTAGAGAAGAGGTCAGACTGCAGTTCGGGGACTTGTTCCCATCTGGGAGAGAATAGGTCTGCGTCCGTGGACCATTCTATCTCTATCGGCTTGAGCCCGAGTAGAGCATCCACTGTCACATTGCCGATCGGTTGTATATGAACTGCTGACAGGTGCCATCCCTTTAGATAAGGGATGGGTAACTACACCTAGACTGTATGAGATGCTCTCTAGCATTGTCAATTGCAGCGTCTCGTTATCGCTTCCTATTAAGGAAGGACCAATATCAGTCTTTTTAGGTCTCTTCGAGCGTTTGATGCTTGTTTTCTCCAGACTCTCAACACATCTTGCAGCAGTGCTCTTAGCAATGGGTGTGACTCTATTGTGAACTGGAGAGAGATCAGAGCTCCTCCCTGTTCGCATTTTGGGAATCTGACTGATTACCAGAGTCTCTTGACCGACCTTGCCATCTCCTTCTGCATTCCCAAAGGAAAGATGAGTTAGTGTGACCACAGGCTTCAATGGCTTTTTTCGCCATTAAAACCCTTGCACTGGAAATAATCGAGACTTCTTGAAGCTTATCTTGCATCCGCGATGTTCCGGGGACCGGATTATTTCCTTGGATATTCATAGACCAGCCACCTTGGGTGCTGCCCACCCCAGCCTCTCGTCCAGGAACATTGTTGCCTGAACCTTTCCTAGGCTTGATTATTGCGTGACTCTGTCTGCCAATTTTATGAAGATATCAAGGACTGTGTCTAGTCTGACAAGTATCTTTCCTAGGAAATACGTTACTTTGTGTAACTTGAATCTTAGATAAGAGGGTAGAGGGTGATTGACTGGAAGTTGCCAATAGACAACTTTCAGTTCTGGTAATACTACGAGCACCCTTTTTTGCAACAGGGTCCTTATGTTCAGAAGAATAAACACTTTGAACTCGTTTTATTTGGACTTGTTGAGTGGCGACAAGTCCATAATGTCTCTGAATTTTCTTGAGTCCTTCTCGTAGACACACAACAGCCTTCCCTGGAATTTGGTGGACTATAGTTTCCTTACCACCTGTATGCTCTAGAGCTCTCAGGTAAACTCCTCCAGGAGGGTTTTGGATTATGGGAGGAGTTGAGGAAATGGTGGTAGAGACATCTCCACCTCCCATCTTAGTCCCATCTTGATTAGGCCATGGACCCAAGGATCAAAGGTCCAGCGATCCTTAAGGAACCTCCCTCCTACCAGAAGCATTTCTATGCTTCGAGTGATCAGTAGGATTATATTTTTGACCACCTGCCTTTGGCAGCACGGTCACTACAACTTTGAGATGTTGTTGAACAGCTCGAAATGAATTTCCAGAGCTTTCCGTTTTCCTCTTAGGTTGGGGACCCACAACAGTGGAAGACTCTTTTAGAAAGGATGCCCCACTTTTGGAGAAGTCCTATTTTCTCCGTGGTGGCGTTCTTAATCACTTTCCTTACTACCTCGTCTGAAAAGAGGTCTTTACCCCAGATGTTAGAAGATATTAGCTTCCTTGTTTCGTGTTTCGCTGTCGCGTTAGCGAACACAAACTCCCTACATGTTCTTCTAGCCTTTATAAAGGCATAAAGGTCTTTTACCAAGGTAGCCATATGTATTTTAGCTAAGACCTTGAGCATTTCTGGGGTATCTTGATGAGCTGAACAGAACTCTATGTAGTTTTGTAGAGATAGGGAGGTTGCAAGTCTCTCCTTTGTCTCTTGTTCATCATGTAGGAGAAACTCGGATAATTTAGGGAGATTTTCTTTAAATTGTCGACTGGTGACATCCGGCTCAAGTCTTCCTACTGAGAAGGTTAAATAGGCTTCCTTCCAGTTCTTCTCCTGTATGGGAAAGGCTAGTGACAGAGGCTCGCACTCCTTGAGTGTAGGACACGGTTTACCCGCCTCCACTGCCTCGGTGACATATCTAAATGTTTTCTCCATAAAGGGGAATGAAATTGAAGCAGGAGCAAGAAAGGAAGAGTTCCTGTTACCTGGTGTGAATACCTTCGACACCGAGTAACCCGCCTTTTCTATGCTACTTGATATGATAGCCTGTGCTTTATCATGGTCGAGAATCATAACCTCCTTTCATTCCATTCCTTTTCTTAACCTTGGTTCATCCTTCAGTCTAACGAAACAGTTAGGAAAAGCATCAAAGCTTGGCCAAAACTGGATTTCCTCCAAAGGAACAGTACCCATCTTCTCTGAGATGTAGGATTTGCCCTTTAAAGTCTGCATCAACTCAGCAAACCTCCAGGGATTGGTTTTGGAGCATGTTAGAAGGTCTTGATTTATGGGTCGTTTGTATGACCCCTGAGGAGCGACAAGTGGAGCTTTACAAGGCTCTACCTTGCATTTCGACTCCTGCTTTTCGCTTTGTTTGCACGAGTTTTCTATTAGGTTCCTCACTTGGGCCCATAACTGGTCCATTCCATCTAATAGAGGGATAGAAAGCCAAGATATCGATGTCGCTGGCTCTAGAGCTGGAATAGACGGAGACAATTCCAACCCGACATTCTCCCCTTCTTCCCGTGGGCAGTTTCTGCGCTCCTTCCCAAAGGTTATCTGGCCGCTGGGAGATGTACCTTGTGTCTGGGGTACCACTCTTTCCTTACTTGCTGTTGGAAATAGTATCCTACGCATCTTGTCCTTAGGCAGGTAAGGTCCCGGAGAGATTTTCTAAAAGTTTCTCACCTTGTTGTGTAGCTTGAAACCAGCTGCATCAATAGTCTCTACCGACTTGGGATTCATGAAACCCTCGGACAATAAGATCCGACATACTTTGAAAGCCTGTGGATTCCAAAAGTGCAGGGGTTCGAAAATAATATTGCAGGGGGCATGAAACCTGCATACATTATGTCCGTAAAACCACTTACTCCTAGTTTTGCAGAAGACTGCAGCACATGACATCTGGTGTTCTTCCTGTAAAGAAAGGAAAACAGAATGAGTATATGATTGATTATATCACTGATAACCAATATATCAAAAAGTCGTATCCTAACAGAATAGCTTAGCATAGCAAGCTAGAAAGGGATAGTAGAAGACACATACTTGTGTATCCTCCGCAAACAAATGCTGTTGCCTCCCCTCAGTATTAAATGTGAGGAGATTCCCTTATCAAAGGAACTCCAACTGAAAAGGGGGTCTCTCACCCCTAGGGGTAGAAAAGTGTATAAATCACTGTCTCTTTTATACTAAACACTGTGGGGTAAGGATGACCGGTTTCTCAATCAGCTTAATGAAGGAACACTATTCCTTCAATATAAGAGTGGCACCAGCATAAGCTCGCACAAGGGTACCCAAGATATGTTAGAAATAACTACTGTATAATCGTACTTTTCTATTTGCAGTATGCACTATATTGTAAATTACTGGCTACTGTATAATTATATATAGTGTGATCCACCCAATGTGCTGCCTTTATGGCAAGCTTCTGACTGCACGGTCCAGCTAGCATGATGCCAACTGCACTGGGGAAAATTAAAGACATATATTCGTGTATCCCACCCAACCTATTTGCTGTGACCTCCCTTACAATATTAAATCATAGAGTTTCCTGATCATGGAGACTCAAGGATAAGGGCTCTGCCCTTTAAGGAGTGTAATCTCCAGTCCTTAAAAATTTTAATATTGCAGAGTAATCTAAAGACTGATTTCTAATCAGAATCTTGAAGAAATTAAATTCTTTCAATATGAGATTGGGTTCCACAAATACTTGGGTAGGATACTCAAAATATATTGAAAAATAATACTAGTATAATATATACAGTAGCTTTATATTTGCAGTATGTCCTATAATGCGAATATACTAACTGCCTGTATAAACATATACTGTAGTTCAACCAGCATGTCGTCGGCATAGCTAGCTTTTGCCGGCACATCCAGCCTGCTACCTAAAAGAGAGAGAGATAGCATGGAGAAAAGGCTACCTAATACTGGGTATATATACAGTAAATATGGATGTAAAAATCTTATTTTTCTACCTTTCTCCAGAAAGAAGGTTCAAATGGAAGAGGAGAATGTAACATTCAAGCTTCCATCCAGCTACAGTACTGTCGCCAGCAGGGTCCTATCTATACCCTGCCAGCCAGCACTACCAGTCGGCAGTATCACTACTGTCTTGAATTGAAATTCGGTCTGTAGGCATGTTTTTTTATCCAACTGGAACATACACACAAAGTTTTATCAAAATCGAACAGTAAATAAGCACACAGCAAGAAAAAAACGAGCAATAACCCAAGCCAATGATGGAGCGAAACCTAGAAATAAATATTCACCAAAAATTAAAATCTCGATTTAGGGACAAAACTTTCAGTGTGTTTGTAGGTATTATGTCTCCTGATAGCCTAAAACATCTAAATATTACATTACTTAAGGCATAAGAGCAGGACAAGCAAAGAAATACACCCTTCTCCCGAAAAAAAAACGAGAAATTGCGATTTTTTTCTGATGACACAGAGATATGGGAGATAATATCATAGTCACCCCTGAACTCATTTTCTTTGATGAAACTGATATTAGAAAACGACTTCGACCAATTTTTGAGAGGTAAACTATAAAAATTAGACAATTACTAATGATATTTCTTATTTTTACTATGAACATAAGGGGGGCGTTGACGACAATGGGGGGCATTATAAAGGCTGGAGATGAATTCTACACATATCACGGCCTTCTGATAGGCAAACGGAAGACTTTTAGCAAAGAAAAAAAAATTGGCAAAAATCAGGCCTTCAAGGTGGAGCCTACCCACTGTGAAACAGGAGCTAAAAATTACTCATTGTAAAGACCCAATACTCAAGTTTCCGAAGGCAAAAAAAGTAGCAGAATGCATAATAAAATCCTTGTAAAACGATCGAAAAGTCAGATCACCAGGGAACACCACTGAGGAAAATCGCTACAAAATTAGGAATGTCCTCCATCTTGGGAATGGCGCTGTTGTGGTGGTCAATGGTAGTACGAGAAGAGGGGCAACCTTAATACGGCCCCCCTTCTATTTTGCCACGTCCCCCTCAAAGCGTAAACGCTATTAGGGTTGCAGATTGCTATGTGGCGTGTCAAGAATACGTCCTCTGATGTTATGATATATTCTTGAGAGAAAATTTAAGGATATTTGCTCCAGGAGTTAGAATTCCGGGACCTGAATGTTTAATTCTCTGGGAATAACACTGTAGGAAGCTACTTTATGAACTTCCATGAGGACAACGTGGTTTGATCCCAAGTATATATATATATATATATATATATATATATATATATATATATATATATATATATATATATATATATATATATATATATATATATATATATATATATATATATATATATATATATATATATATATATATATATATATATAAAACGGATTTTGAGCGAAGCGAAAAATCTATTTTTGGGTGAGATGTCCATGTCGTCCAGATGGAAGTTCCTATAGGGTAGCTTCCTAGGGTATATTACAACTACGGCGATATTCCCAGAGAATTTACCTTAAGGTACCCAGAATTCTAACTCCTGGAGCGAATATCCCTAATGAAAGTACCAGGGATATCGCGAAATATCAGAGGACGTATTCTTGACACGCCACATGGCAATCTGCACCCCGAACAGAGATAACACTTCGAAGGGGTCAATTGGCAAGAAAACGAAAACGAGAAAGAAAAAGGAGAGCCGTTCGCAAGGCTCTCTCTTCTCCCGTTTCGTAAGCGTGCATTGCGCCGATCCTGGCGCCATCTGTATTCCTTGTAGCGATACACGAGGTGCTACAGATACTGTATGTAGGGAGGGGTCCTACGGCCCTTTCATAGAAAGGGAAGGGCGGGTCCATCAGGACGACATGGCCATCTCACCCAGAAATAGATTTTTCGCTTCGCTCAAAATCCGTTTTTTGGGCTCAAGCCATGTCGTCCTGATGGAAGTATACCAGAGCATTACTGTATCTGTGGATTCTCATAACGTGCCGTACTCCCCAGAGGTATTTCCCCGGTCGAATAGACCTAGAGACCTAAGATGTTACCGTTATACATCTTTTCAACTAACCATAAACCATGAGAGAGCTTCCTGCCCTCTACAGGGAAGAGTCCTACTAGACTCTGGAAAAGTCTCGAAGAGTACATATACCTATGTATGAATACCAGGCAAGCCAATATAGTGGTCTCACCCTATATCAAGTAAAGCATAGTTTGTAAAGAACCACTGCGTCAATATGAAATTTCGACCAGTTCTCCACTCAATACTTGTATTGGACAAAGGTTTATATCCGCATAGGAGGAAACTTGTAAATCCGCCACCGTCCCCTTATGGGATGGAGTCCTCCCGCTAAGGGAAAGCATAAACCAATGCAACATTAGCTTGTATAAAGGAACAATCTATTAGAATTATCCCAGATAAATATACATAGAATTAATGCTCAATTTTACCAAAAAATTGACACAGGTGAAGGAGACGCAAGGTTCTCAAGAACAAGTTTATTGACAGACAATAAATAGACAGGTTAACAACAATATATATATATATATATATATATATATATATATATATATATATATATATATATATATATATATATATATATATATATATATATATATATATATATATATATATATATATATATATATATATATATATATGTATATATATATATATAAGAGGAGGATAACCAAAACTTTAAGCATAAGTATGATAGTAAACAGAAACTTTTTTATCTGAAAGAAAAACATTAGTGCCACTTTTACCATACCGAGGTATCAAAGTCATAAAAGTCTGTATTACTAATCAGTCACATTAGCGTTAGAAACGCTCGGCACACATGTCTTCACTTATGCCAGGTTCACCTTTGGAAGGGGAACAGTCAACGTGGGCAACTCGGTGCCCTCACTTAGTTTGTAGCACAGTATGTAACTACACACTCACCCTGGAATTAATTGTCCCAATTAAAACCACTGTTCCTCGCAGAGTTAAACAGCAGGGTTAACGACGCAACCCACTGCTACCACAGATCTCTTTAGTTGCTCCACTTGCTTCGCATAGTGGCAAAAGAACACTCTGGAAGACTTCCAGCCAGTGTATAAACGAAGATGTTCAAAATCCATACAATTAAAGAAATTTAGGGATGAGACAACTTTCCTCGGATCGTGACCTGCGGGTGTACTGTCAGGATCCGCTCTGCGAATAAAATATGTGATTTTCGCCCTGAGTTGATTCAGTGATAAATTTGAGCCTGATGTTTCTCCCTTGAATAGTTGACCCCCCTTGAAGTCTGAAGTTCTACGAAGATAGACCTTTAGGCATTCTACTGGACATAGAGATGCATCTTCTTTCAGAGGGCAGATTCTCCAGGGACCCCACCTGTTGGTGGGTAACTCATTCTTGGCGAGAAACGTAGGATCCGGAAACAGGTTCAGTTTTCCCCTATTCAGGAACTGAACACGACCTTCCTCTCTCGAGAGGGCTACAATCTCACTAACCCTGGCCCCGGATGCGAGTGCAAATAGGAAAATAACTTTTTTGGTCAAATCCTTTAACGCACACTCCTCATTGTTCTACAGAGAAGCGAAATGAAGAACTTTATCTAAAGACCATGAAATGGGCTTTGGAGGTGCTGAAGGTCTGAGCCTAGCGCAGGCTTTCAGAACTTTATTAAAGATCTCGTTAGCGAGGTCGACTTGGAAGGCATATAGAATGGGTCTTGTCAAAGCAGACTTACACGTTGAAATCGTGTTAGCTGCCAACCCTTGACCATGGAGGTGGATGAAGAAAGATAAGCAGAAGTCCGTCGATATCTCCTGCGGATTCTTTGCCTTGACAAAGGCCACCCATTTTTTCCAAGATGACTCATATTGCCTTCTAGTAGATTTGCACTTATATTCCTCTAGGAAGTCTATGCTGGCTTTCCAAATCCCGAAACGCTTTCTCACCGCTAGGGAGAGAAAATCATGAGCTGCAGGGTCCGGGTTTTCTGTAATGAAGCGCAGACAGTCGACTTCTGGACTCGCTGGGTCAGAACTGGATCTGGTAGCGGTAGAAACTTCAACCGTAGTTCCAATGCCAGGGGGAACCACACGCTGTTCGGCCACTTGTGGGCCACTATTGCCACTACCCCCTTGAAGGATCTCAGTTTGTTGAGGACCCTCAATAGAAGGTTGTGAGGAGGGAACAGATAAATCCTGGACCAACTGTTCCAGTCGAGGGACATCGCGTCCACTGCTTCCGCTAAGGGGTCCTCGTACGGGGACACGTACAGGGGCAACTTCTTGTTGTCTTTCGTCGCAAAGAGGTCTATCTGCAGTTCTGGGACTTGACTCAAGATGAAGGAGAACGATCCTGCGTATAGGGACCATTCCGACTCTATCGGTGTGAACCTGGATAGAGCGTCCGCTGTCACATTGCGGACTCCTTGAAGGTGAAATGCCGACAGGTACCACTTCTTCTTTTCCGCCAATCGGAAGATGGCCAACATCACCTGGTTGAGAGGTGGCGACCTTGATCTTTGTCGATTCAAGCATCTCACAACTACCTCGCTGTCCAGCACCAACCTTATGTGGATCGAGTGACGCGGGGAGACTTTCTTTAAGGTAAGGAGCACTGCCATAGCTTCTAGAAAGTTTATGTGAAAGGTCTTGAATAAATTGGACCAAGTCCCTTGATCCTTTTTCCGATGAGAGTGACCTCCCCACCCCTCCTTCGAGGCGTCTGTGTGAATCATCACCGACGGGGGAGGTGGCTGAAGAAGTACCAACTTTTTTAGATTTCTGGCTTGGGACCAAGGCCTGAGAAGAGTACGTAGACGAAGTGGAACTGGTCTTCTCAGATCTCTTCGCGCGTTTGATGCATAACTTCTCCAAACTCCGGTTGATTCCTTTAGCTGTGCTCTTAGCACCGGGTCTGTTACCGAAGCAAACTGGGGAGAACCCAGTACTCTCTCCTGTTCGCGTCTTGATATCCTTTCGGAATCTAGAAGTTTCTTGACAGAACCAGCTATCTCCTTCCTTTTCTTCGCCGGGAGGGAGAATTGGTGTGACATTAGGTCCCAGTGGATTCCCAACCACTGGAACTTTTGAGATGGAGAAAGTCGAGACTTTTTTCTGGTGATCTTGAAGCCTAGATACTCTAGGAACTGGATCACCTGCAGAGAAGCTTGCAAGCATTCTGTCTCGGATGCTGCCCACACCAGCCAGTCGTCCAGGTAGGCTACCACCTGAATTCCCTTTAGGCGTAATTGTTTGAGAGCTACGCTCGCAAGCTTCGTGAAGATCCTTGGAGCTATATTTAGCCCGAATGGCATGGCTCTGAAGGCGTATAGTCTTCGTTGTAGCTTGAACCCTTGGTAGGGGGAGAGTCGACGGTTGATTGGAACGTGCCAATAGGCGTCTGACAAGTCTATGGAGACGGTATATGCCCTCTTGGGCAGTAAGGTCCTTATGTGTTGCAGTGTTAGCATCTTGAACTTGCAGTTCACTATGAACTTATTGAGTGGCGACAAGTCCAGAATGACTCTGAGTTTTTGAGAGTTTTTCTTGGAAACACAAAACAGCCTCCCTTGGAATTTGATGGACTTCACCCTTCGGATCACTTTTTTTCTCCAACAGTTCTTGGATGTACTCCTCCAGAACGGGGGTGGAGTGTTGGAAAAACCGAGGGCACGGGGGTGGAGTGCTGTACCAGCTCCAGCCCAGTCCATTCTTGAGTAGGCTGTGGGCCCAGGGATCGAAGGTCCACCAATCCCGAAAACTTTGAAGTCTCCCTCCTATGGGTATCATCTCACTTGGACTGCTTTCCTGAGGTCTTGCCTCCCTGACCGCGACCACCCCTGAATCCCCTTCCCCTTGAGGGGTGCCTAGACGAGCCTCTGGCTGCTCCTCTAGGCTTTGCTCGAAAGGAAGTTGACTGCCCTTCGAACGTTGGGTTGAATGCCGGGGACTGTGTCGACACGGCCTGGGGTACCCACTGGAATGTTGTCGGGGTTTGTGCCACCATCTGGGGCACTGAAGGCATCGGCAATTGCTGTTGCTGTTGCTGTCTAAATGGCTTGGCTGGCCGAGACGGTAGCCTAGTCTTCTTAGTCTTCCTCTTTGGTTGGGGACCCTCATCTGGGGAAGACTTTCTCTTGATAGACAGGCCCCACTTCTGGAGAAGGTTTCTATTCTCTCTGGCGGCCTTATCAACAACTTCTTTGACCGATTCGCTAGGGAAAAGGTCTTTAACCCAAATGTTGGAGGAGATTAGTTTCCTTGGCTCGTGCCTCACCGTAGCCGAGGTGAACACGAACTCCCTACAAGCTCTCCTCTCCCTGACGAAGCTGTAAAGATCCTTCGTCACTGTGGCCAGATGAGTCTTGGCCACTACCATGAACATTTCATGGACCTTGGGGTCACTTGCCATCGTCTCAAGAGTGGTCTGAAGAGACATTGAGGCAGCCAGTCTTTCTTTTGTCTCGAGCTCTCTCCGCAAAAGAAAGTCAGACAGCTTAGGGAGGTTTTCACCGAACTGACGTCCGGCAATATCAGCCTCCAACTTCCCGACTGAGAAGGTAAGATGGACGTCCTTCCAGTCCTTGTGGTCCATAGGTAGGGCCAGCGACAAGGGTTTACACTCCTCCAGGGAGGGGCAAGGCTTGCCAGCCTCGACTGCTTTTAATACAGCCACAAACCCTTCCTGCAAAAAGGGGAAGGCTCTAGCAGGAGAGGACACAAAGGAAGGCAGCTTCATACTCAATGCAGCTACCTTTTAGTTCGTGAAGCCCCTCTCTTTCATCGAAGATGAAAGCAAAACTTGAGCCTTAGCATGGTCCATCACTATGACCTCCTTCGGCTCCGTCTCCTCCTTTGAAGCTGGTTCCTTCCTCAACCGGACATAACAGTCCGGAAATTTCCATGAGTATCAAGTGAACTACGTATCACTGGATATGCACAGTTTAGCATAACAAATCAGAAAGGAAAGACACACACTTGTGTTTCTCGCACAACCAATTGTTGCAGCCTTCCAGATAATAAAATCGTATGGTTAATCTGTCCTAGAGTAACCAATGAAAAATTTCCAGAGGAAACAGGTGTAGCTCACACCTAAGATATGATTTTAAAATACCGGATAATAGACAAGAAAGAACTCACTTTCTTATTTCTAAGGCAACACCAAAGGGCTGTGCAAGACAACACACAAAAGTGTTAGAAAACACATTGTTGTACCAATACTATACTATAGTTTTCTTCCTACAGTATATGCTATACTGAAGAATACTGGTACAGTATAGAAGGTAATGCTCCGGCCGGCACTTGCCGGCCGGCACAGACCATAACTAGCTTTAAAGTATACTACTTAACGGCTATAAGGCGGCAGAACGCTGGTTCAAATGCATGTGCCGGCCGGCAACAGCCAATGTCGGCCGGCAATGACTGCCGGCCGTCATCTACACAAGGTACCACCCGGCTGCCGGCCACCGCTCATAGCGACCAGCAGACAAGGGCGTGACAAAAGCCGGCCGGCAAAGGTAAACAACCGATGCCGGCCAGCAACAAAAGAACCAGAGAACTTTGACTGCCCGGCTGCCGGCCACATAGGACGGCAGCCGGGTCGGGTAAAGCACTAGAAGAAAACAGAATGGATGCCAGGATAAGAGAGTATACTACCTCCAAGCCCGGCAATCCGAAAGAGTGCATATAAGGAAGGGGAGAATCTAATTCAGGCTTCCTGACCAATGCCGTCTGGCTCTACAGACAGACATGGATGAGGGACCAAGGGAGGTCCGGGCAGCACTCAAAGCAGAAGACCTTTGCCGGCAGAGTGTAGGGACTGAGTCAATTCCACATCCTAACCTATACTAGGTACTGTAACGGCTAGGCCATTACAGAGATAGAGGGGGAAGGGACAAAGAGGGTCCTACCAACCTTGCCTTAGTAAAGAATCACCCGCAGCCAAGAAAACTCATCTTAGCCTAAGGGAGATCCAAGGGGGAGGCCAGCAATACTTGCCAACCCCCACTGAACCAAAGCAAGGAAGGTGTTGCTACTCCCAGGGAAAGGATCTTATCCTCCCACCGAGAAGAGCAACAAGGACTAGTCTGCTAGAACACAAAAGAAGGAAACATCTCGTACAGAAACCTTCGGGAGTGACCTAAGGAGGCTAAGCCTCCTATGTCTGCGTCAGACTGGCGAGGGAGACTCTACCCCAAGCCAGACAAACACAGATTCAGACTAAAAAACTCTGATGTTCTGCCCCTCTCTGAGGCCAGACTTACTGGAACAGGAAGGTACAGTAACACCCCAATATAGTTGTATCGAAAGTTAATTCAGATAAACCACTAGGGTTAAGCCCAAGGCTTAAACAGGGGGAAAGGGATTGCATACCTTCTCCGAAAAAAAGAAAGCAACCGGGGAGTATGAAAAAGTATACTAGGGCTCCATAGGCAACTTAGCCTAGGTATCAAGAGAATCGATTACCTAAATCACCGAAACTCACTCGTATACTATCTTGGAAATAATCAATATAATCTTAAATGTATAAAACTGCCTAAAGCTTCAATAAAATTTCAAAACACTCGGAAATCCAAAATTCATGCAGGAAAGTACTAGGGCCAAACGACTAGGCTACATGGTCTAGCGTAGGCCAGAATTGGCGAATACTTCGCCAAAACAAACAATACTAAAAGCACAAATAAGGAAATCCTATGAAACGCTAAATAGCTAAAATTATTAAAGCAAAACAGCCGGGAACGTCGCTCTGGCTAACTAAAACTCATACCTAGCGAGCGACAGCGTCCAAGACGCCTCAGGTAGGCAACGGCTCTTGTAACAAAGATTATTACTATTAATCACTTTAAAAATTACCAAGAGCCTACATTTATACATAAAAGAAATAATACTCAACTTATCAGAGGCCGACGAAGTTGGAAAAAGCATAATAAGCGATTAAATCCAAGATTTTGCGAGAAACACAGGAAAAAACACAGAGTTGTTAAGCTACACAAAAAGGAATACAGATGGCGCCAGGATCGGCGCAATGCACGCTTACGAGACGGGAGAAGAGAGAGCCTTGCGAACGGCTCTCCTTTTTCTTTCTCGTTTTCCTTTTCTTGCCAATTGACCCCTTCGAAGTGTTATCTCTGTTTGGGGTGCAGATTGCCATGTGGCGTGTCAAGGATACGTCCTCTGATATTTCGCGATATCCCTGGTACTTTCCTTAGGGATATTCGCTCCAGGAGTTAGAATTCTGGGTACCTTAAGGTAAATTCTCTGGGAATATCGCCGTAGTTGTAATATACCCTAGGAAGCTACCCTATAGGAACTTCCATCAGGACGACATGGCTTGAGCCCAATATATATATATATATATATATATATATATATATATATATATATATATATATATATATATATATACATATATATATATATATATATATATATATATATATATATATATATATATATATATATATAT
>NC_090753.1:6178713-6181213 GCF_036898095.1 Palaemon carinicauda
AACTTTTTATGTTCTACTAATTCAACTACCTGATTAGCTGGAATAAAACTTCTTGAATACTGTATAGTATTGAGACTTATGATGGAGAAGGCCTGGCTATTAGAATTAACTGCCTGCCTAGTATTACGAACAGGATAGAATTCTCCACGGAGATCTGAATGTAAAGGATGGTCAGAGTTATGAAAAATCTTATGCAACATGCATAATGAACTAATTGAACGACGGTTCCAAAGATTAATATCTAGATTAGGAATAAGAAATTTAATAGACCGTAAGTTTCTGTCCAACAAATTAAGATGAGAATCAGCAGTTGAACACCAGACAGGAGAACAATATACAAAACTAGGTAGAATGAAAGAATTAAAACACTTCTTCAGAATAGATTGATCACCGAAAAACTTAAAAGACTTTCTCAATAAGCGAGTTTTTTGTGCAATTGAAGAATACACAGACCTAATGTGTTCCTCAAAAGTAAATTTGCTGTCGAGAATCACACATAAAATTTTAAAAGAGTCATACAAAATTAAAGAAACATTATCAATACTGAGATCCGGAAGTTGAGGAGCCACCGTCCTTGACCTACTTACAATCATACTTTGAGTTTTGTTAGACTTCAACTTCATACCCCAAAATTGGCACCATGCACTAATTTTAGCTAAATCTCTATTAAGGGATTCACCAACCCCAGATCTGCATTCACGGGATGGAATTGATGCAAAGAGAGTAGCATCTTCTGCATATGCAACAAGCTTGTTTTCTAGGCAAAACCACATGTCATGTGTATATAGTATGAAAAGTGAATGGCAAAGAACACTACCCTGTGGAACACCGGACATGACATTCCTATACTCAATATGGTGCCCATCAACAACAACTTTTTGAGATCTATCACTGAAAAAATCAATAATAATGCTAAGAAACGACCCACCCAATCCCAACTGTTTCAGTTTGAAAACAAAGGCCTTATGATTAACACGGTCAAAGGCAGCACTAAAATCAAGGCCAATCATACGAACTTCCTGACCACAATCAAGGGATTTCTGTACAACATTGGAAATTGTAAGAAGGGCATCATATGCTTCAAGGCCTTTACGAAAACCAATTTGCAAACTAGGGACTAGATTATTACCTTCAGGAAACCTATTAAGACGTTTTGCCAGAAGACGTTCAAAAACTTTAGATAATATGGGAGTTATAGAAATTGGGCGGTAATCAGTGGGACTTGAGCTACCACAAACACATTTACATAGAGAAGTCACATTACCAATTCTCAAACAAGTGCTAAAAGCTCCTCTTCTTGCTAACTTGCGCAAAATAACTGATAACTTTGGAGCTAAGAAATCTGCTGTCTTTATAAAAAAAAAAAAAAGGAAAAATACCATTTGGGTCTACACCTCCATAAGCATCAAGGTCCATCAACAGAGCTTTATTCTCACGAGACAGAAAAGCTAAACTAGTTAGTTTAGCCTCAGGAAATCAGGAATAAGGAAATTAAAGTTTTTCATTACTCTGTTTACTGTCAAAAACATCAGCCAAAGGGGTTGCCTTTTCCGTTGGACATTGAGTGACTGAGCCATCTGGTTTAAGTAAAGGAGGAACTGTTGCATCTACACCAAAGAGTTCCGATTTAAGGGTAGACCACCATTTATGTTCCTGAGTTGTACCAGAAAGGGTTTCTTTTATGGTTAAATTGTAATCATTTTCAGTTCAGGTATAAACTCTCTGAGCAAAAGCTGGAAGCTGAGTATAGTTGTTCCAGGTCAAGTCTGATCTATTACCCTTCCAAAGGTGATAGGGCCCCTGTATCTCCAAATAAGTACGTCTACAATCATCATTGAACCACAGTTTGTCCTTCACTCGGTACCTTAGCACACGAAAAGGGATACGCCTATCAATTATGTTGACTAGATTTTCATTCAAAGGGATAACAAGATCCACATTACTATATAATTGTGGCCAATTCAAGCACAAAAAGATCATGCAAAATCCCATTCCAGTCTGCTTGGGATTTCATATAAATTTTACAAGAGTATGATATATCAGGGACAGGGTGCTCAGTCTTCACTACTAATGAAATCAAGGCACGATCAGATGTTCCGACTAGAGAATCAACCTTAATAGTTATTGCGCCAGGGGAGTCTGTGTATACGAGCTCCAAGCAATTAACAGACCTGTGAGTAGCTTCATTTATGAGTTTTTTTTTTTTTTTTCAAAATCCGTTAGTTAGCTTGATAATCATTATTCAATTGACATGAACATTTATGACTTATATCCCTATTATACAGTACGTTTCTTTACAAATATGAATATCTCTGCAATATCCATGAGCATTAATAAAATTCGTATTATTTGATTCAAGTTCTAATATCCACAGGAGCCAGGGATTCACTTCTTGAACAAGGAACCTCCTTGAACCCATGGCGGTGTGTTATGCAAAACTAAGATTTTTTTCTGCCCTATGTCAAATTACGTCTTAACATCGTCCAAACAAAAAATATGC
>NC_090753.1:6186213-6191213 GCF_036898095.1 Palaemon carinicauda
ATGTCTAAAGAAGAAATCCTTACAGTCTGGATCAAGGTATCTATTTCCTTGATGCTCTCACCAGAAAGCTTGATGTCGTCCATTAACATGAGATGGTTAATTCTGTTGCCTCTTTTCTTTAGTTGGTACCCAGCATCCATATTTTGCAGTACCTTTGTCATGGGAATTATGGCTACTACGAAGAGTAATGGGAACAGTAAGTGGTCCAGGAAGAGACCTCTCCTGGTTATAACCCCTACTAGACTTTTTCCAGAGCTTGTAATTACTGTATTCCAGTTGTGCATTGTATTTTTGAGGAAGGTGACTTTTTTTTTTCTCTGCCCCATATATTTTTAGACATTCTATTAGCCATGTTTTTGGTATCATGTCGAAGGCTTTCTTGTAGTCAATCCATGCCAAACCTAGGTTGGTTTTCCTTCTGTTACTGTTCTTTATTACGATTTTGACTATCAACAGCTGGTCTTTAGTGCCCCTACACTTTCTTTTGCAGCCTTTCGGTTTGGTTGAGGATGGTGTTTGGTTCCTCTGAGTAGTTGTATAGTCTTTCACTGATGATAATTTTTAGTAACTTCCACATTATTGGTAGGCAGATGATAGGCCTGTAGTAACTGGCTATATTTATCTTACTCTTGTCGTTTTGTACTATGCATGTTCTTCCTGTGGTCATCCATTTGGGTGCATGGTGATTTGAGATACAATGCTGGAGTTGTTCTGCTATACGTAGGTGTAGGGGCTAGAAGTTTTTGAGCCAGTATTCATTGACTTCCTCGGGTCCTGGGGCATTCCAGTTTGGCATTTTCTTTAGTTGGTGTCTAACTGTGTCTGTTATGATCTCTGTAAATCTTTATTTTATTATCCCTGTTTCTTCTTCCTTGACTTCCTGGAGCCATGTTGTGTGTAAGGTGTGTAATATCGGATTTTTCCATATGTTTTCCAAGAGTCTCTTACTTGGTTCGGCTTCAGGGATTTCTAGGTGGATGTCTTCCCCTCGCAGTTGGCTGCATAGCCTTTTTAGGTTGTTTCCGAATAAACTGTTCTGTTGATATCTCTTATTCCTTTCAATGTACTGCTGAATCCTAAGTACTTTGGGATTAAGCCTCTGTTTTACATCTTCTATTGTGTAGTTTAATCCCCTCTCTTGTATTTTGTATTTCTTGTTTAATTCCTCCCTTGTTTCCTGCTTCTTAGCCTTCTTTCTTCCATCTCTTTCAGTTTACTTGAGTCAGATCTCATCACCATGATTTGCTTTTCCAGGTACCTTTTCCCAGGAGGCTGCTGTTTTGGTCTCTGTTGGGTTGGTTGTGTTGGCAGTGTAGGTATTTGTATCCCCATCAATTCTGTCGTGTGATTAATGTGATTTGAGATTTTTTTTTTAACTCACATTGGAAAACACTGCCTTAGTTATGAGGTAGTTAGATTGTTTACACCTGTAGGAGCTGTCGGAAAAACAATTCCGTAGTGATGAGGGAGACAGACCGTTTACACCTTGAGGAGTTGTCAGGTAGCTGTTGTCCAAATAGGGTGATTGCCCTGGGGCTCCGAGGTTGTGAATTCATGGCGCGGGACCTTTCTTGTTATTTTCCTCATTGGTTGGTGAGTTGCAACTTGAACGTCGTCCATTACTACATCTAAAGGAACTTGTTAGGTGAGTTTTAACTACAAGCTATCTAGGCCTATTCTAAGAAAGTATGGCATCTATGATTACAATGGACATGATCAAGCCCTTTATCGGCGAAGGAGATGCTTTGTATTGCTTGAAGAAGGGGACCTTAGTGGCTAAGCTACAGGAAATAGTAGACTTAGCCAGTTTTATTCCTTTGTATCTGAAGGGTGATGCTGTAGCAATTTATTTGGAGCACTTTATTTGCAGCAAAAATTCAAGAGAATCTGAAAGTAGCATTTTCTGATGATCCATTCTCTGCTTTAGGAAAACTTGTACAATTGAAGTGGACGGTAGAACCGATGTGTATGCTAATGAGATCAGGAGGCTGGCTGGTTTAGCTAAGTTTGATAAGGTTGGTTTAGAAAATGTGGTGAAACTAACGTTTGTTCATGGTTTTCCAGATAATATTAGTGTTGCTTTACAGCAATTGCTAAATGCAATGACAATGACGATGAGTGAATTCATTAATCAGGCAAGGATTTTGTCATCTAAACAGTAAGGTGGTGTGGTAGCTGTGACTGTCAAAAAAGGTGGAAAAAGAGGTGGTGTGAAACCTAAGAATAAGGCTAGGCCTTTCTAGTTTGAGAGTCAGTGTTTCCGATGTGGTGGCCCTCATATGATAAAAGACTGTAATGAAATACAGGTGAGGTTTTTTAGGTGTACAAAAATTGGTAATATGGCCAATCGTTGTCAAGAACAGGTTGTGGGAAACGATTAATGGGTGACTACTGCGCTGTAGCCTCCTTTTTGATGATAAAAAGGTGCACCTTCATACATTGCCTTTAATTTATGTTTGGATTGGTGATGAGACTAGAAAGGGTCCTGTAGATACAGGCTGCTCTATGTCTGAGGTAAATTCTAAATTTCTGCCTCACTGCAAAGAAGAAGAGAACATCAGTGCATTTGATGGGAGTCATATTAAGTGTAAAGTTGTAAATGTGTACCAGTGATGGCTAAAGCGTCAAATCAACTGGTTAATGACGTTGATGTGATGTTAGGAGCTGATGTTATTGAACAATAGGGAGGTGTCGCAGTGACCTAAGGAAAGATATGTTTTGGTGTTTTGGTGTTGCTTCAATTGGTCAAGAAACTAAGCATAGACTTGGTGGTGAGAGTGATGACAATAGCTCAACAGTTGTAACTGAAGATCCAGACTTTCATGCTAGGTTTGATGGACAGAAATGGACAGTCAGGTGGTTTTGAGAAAAAAATGAACCTGTGTCACTGAAGAATAAAGTCAGTTTTTATGATAAAAAGCTTGATGGTTGGAAAAAGGAACAGTTTAAGAAGGAAATGGACAGGTTGACTGCCGAAGGTACTTTAGTTATATGAAAAGAAAAGGTTGAAGTTGATATCATTCCTCTAATGGCAGTGGAACAGCCAACAAAGAATAAGGAGAGACCAGTGCTTGATTTTCGGGAACTTAATGTGAATGTCAAGTGTCACACTGGTGATGATGTGACTGATGTATGCAGTGAGACGCTACGAAAATGGCTACAGACAGGTGAAAATGTGTGTGTTGTGGATTCGAAGTCAGCCTAGATACAGTTGAGCGTTGATGAAAAATTGTGGCAATATCAACTAGAGAACTATAAGGGACAAACTATTTCCCATACAAGATTGCGATTGGGGTTGAACTCTGTACCACGGATCATGTCTAGGATACTAGAGACTGTATTAAGTAAAGATGAAAAAATTGAGAGAGCAACTAGTTCATATATAGATGACATTCTTGTGAACAAATCGATAGTTTCTGCTGATGAGGTAATTGCACATTTCAATACCTTAGGGTTAATAACAAAGTCACCTGAGCCACTCAATGGAGGTGATGCTTTAGGATTGCAACTGCAAAGAGTTGGAGGAGAGTTGATGTTTAAGAGAGGTAATAAGGTGCCTGAAGTTGCAGATATGCTTACTAGGAGGGAATTGTTTTCAGTTTGTGGTACATTAGTAGGTCATAAACCAATAGCTGGATGGTTGAGAGTTACATGTAGCTACATTAAGAGAAGAGCCTTAGGAGCAGATTGAGAAGATCTTGTTGTTGAGTAGAACATGATGATACTTGAAGAAGTATTTGAGAGAGTAAAGTTAGATGATCCTGTGGGATGAAACTGGTGAGCCCCGAGTGTAAAGCCTGGTGTTGTGTGGTGTAATACAAGCAAAATTACTATGGGTGTAGTTTTGGAGATAAATGGCAGAATTGCTGAGGATGCTCCTTGGCGTAGAAAAAAGGACGATTTCAACCACATGATTATTGCCGAACTAGAAGCTGTTTTGAAAGGAATAAACTTAGCCATTAGATGGGGTTTAGAGTCGATGGAGGTGAGGACTGACTCGGCAAATATGGGGGCATGGTTGAAATTTATTGTAAGTGCTGAGAAGTATATCCACACAAAACGAGCGGCTGAGATGATAATTAAGAGACTTTAGGGTACATTGAAGTAATTGATTACAGAGTTTTATTTAAATATCATGGTTCATGTGATGCCTACAGAGAAGATTGTAGTTTATGTTTTGATACGAGTCAGGAATAATTGGTTGGTGAGCAGCGAAGTTGAACATGCATATCTCTGTGCAGGTACTGTAGTTGGTATAACAAAGTTGCATAATAAACACCATATTGGAATTGACAGAACGCTATATTTATCCAAAAAGTTGGATCCTTAAGTTTCCAGAGAATGTGTGAAGAAGGTATTTCAGTGTTGTGATCGTTGATAGTCAATTGATCCCGCACCTGTGATATTACTCATCACAGACATGTACCCTGTTTATTAATGGTTTATTGTGGTCCATGTCATTCTGCAATATGGAGGCAGTCAAAGGGAGAAGATGCTCAAGAAATATCTAGTGAGTTGAATAGCATCTTTTTGGAAAGAGGGCCAGTATATGAACTATTACTGGATAATAGCACAGCGTTAAGGTCGCAGTGTTTAGGAGATATGTTGTCTCGATGAAACATTATTAGGGGGTTTCGGGCTGCTTATCTACCAGGAGGAAATGGAATAGCTGAAACACATCATAGGACCAGCAAGGCTGTTGGAGAGAGAGAAGGAATTAGTTTTATAGAAGCAGTATTTTCGTACAACAGCACACTAAGATCTGGAAAAGATGAATCGTCTGTTCCACAACTTTCAGTATGCAGATGAGAGTGGAGGTATCCTTCAGTAGTCCCCAGTGGAGCAGATACTAGCCAAGAAAAGCCCCTTTTAATTAAGATAGGAGAGCAGGTTTGAATGAAACCCCCAAACACCAGTTATACTACTCAATGGCGTAAAGGGATTGTCACTCATATGAACTCTTCGAACAACATTTCCGTTGATGGATTGCCAAGGCATGT
>NC_090753.1:6196213-6201213 GCF_036898095.1 Palaemon carinicauda
GTCAGTGTTGATTAGTTATCCTCTTTGTCGGGTGTGGCGGCACTGATGAACGTCTTGAAGGTGGTGACGTGGCTGTCCATAATTGCATCGACTTTGGACATCCGGTGTTTCATGGGTAAAATATTGTTATCAGGCATGGTGGTATGTACAGGTTAGGGTAGCCATCGTACCGGAAGGCCACGAAGTATGTTTATCTACTGAGGAGTGATACTGGTTATCTCTCTGAATGTGAGCAAAGACTTTTTGGACCCCCAACGGTTATTGAGCGAGTTGAAAAAGCTTTGCTATATGGGCGGCTATAAATGTTGAGTAATGCTCTAGGAGGTATGTTTTGAATGTGACATACGCTATTGGGACCCTCCTTTGTTCATAAAGCCAATAAGATATTTCTAGGAAAGTGTCCTCTGAGATAGTCTGCTTTAATGCTTGAGAAAGTCACGTCTTTGATGCAAAACTGAACCCCGGAGTGCTGGAACCAGGTGAATGCCTCTGTAATGGCGAAGGGTGATAGTTTTATGAAAGTTGCGTGAGTAGAAGAGTCAGGCCAGAGGGTGGCATCGTCAAAACAGTATGACAAAGCTGCGAAGGCGAAGACAAAAGGGAGCTGGTCCTCTGGCGGTCACCAATTGTGCGAGCGTTTGTGAATCATATGTTATATAAAGCCCAATATATCCAACAGAAAAAAACTAGTACAAAGAGGAAAGGAAATAAGGGAATATCAACTTCACTAATTGAATAATGAATGAATAATAGAGATTATTCTAAGATTTATAGAAGTTTTAAACTAGATCAGTTGCATATGGACAATAAAATGAGAATTATGTCAAACTGTTCAAAAGGAAAGATTTAAAAACAAAATTTAAGTAATGAAGTTCTACAAATTAAACCCCCAGATTATTGACCTTGCATTGTCCTTCAAGGCTGCGAAGATTCCTTGCTGGACATATTGCCTGCAATGTTTAACAAGTGGAATTCAAATTTTTCGTTGAAACATCACTGCAAAGTTTTCTCTGATCCTTTCACAAGAAATGTACTTGCAGTAATAGCCTTACTAACTTTCATCCGATTTCCTAAATCTCAATTTATTCATTAACTGCCACCTTTAAATATATGTACAGTACATCGTTTCACTTGTAAGCGTTCCTCTTGAAATTTTTCGCAAAGAAAGATAAAGTATTTCATGTTACAAAGGGGATATTTGAAATTATTACAGTAGGCATCTTCTCTCTCTCTCTCTCTCTCTCTCTCTCTCTCTCTCTCTCTCTCTCTCTCTCTCTCTCTCTCTCTCTCTCTCTCTATGTTCAGCTTGAACAAATAACTGGTTACTTGTTTTCTTATCGCCTGGCTAATAGCTAGTATGACTTAAACTAGAAAGCATGAGTTCAATTAAAGATACAAACATTCCTCATGAGTGCCAGAGGCATGAAAATGTCCGAGAGACTGTCCATGTTCACATATGATCAGCGCTCAAGAGTCCTCTTAATCAAGATAGGATCAGGAAAGGCCGGGCAATGCTTGCTTCACACACAACAGATAGACATGTACGCTCCCCACAAACACCCTATCCCTAGGTCACAAGGATGGTTAGGTTGCAGATACTATTTGAAACTATCAAGCTTAAGTGGGTCTCAAACTCCCGTCCAACAGATTGTATGGCCTGGACATCTTGATAATAGTTTTCAAATGTTTAAAGTAATTGATATTATTATTTTTATTATTATTATTATTATCATTATTATTATTATTATTATTATTATTATTATTATCATTATTATTATTATTATTATTATTATTATTATTATTATTATTATTATTATTATTATTATTATTATTATTATTATTATTATTGTGGATACTGAAAAATATTGTTCTTGCTTTTTGCCAGCTGTCTGATTATACTGAATTATGGTTACCTTAGCAGTGTAAAAATATTTTCTGAATGAAAATGTGGTTTATACCGAATAACCAAAAAATCTTATATTCCTTCTATTCCTTTAGTGTTAAAAACTCAAAATAAACAAGGAAATAATGAAAGGTAGAACTCATGTAGTAAGACATCAGGAAATGTTAGATTCCAGGAAAACTCATAATCCCAGTGCAGTCTTCCACAACGACTTCTTGAAGATCTCATATCAGAGAAACCTTCTTCATGGCACGTCCAGCACATGTCTCATCAACACCTTCCCTCCATCCATCCACCCAAGTAGCACTCCCACCTCCAATTCTTCAGAGGATCTTTCCACTTTAGATGCTAATACCACCGGAACTTGATGATCTCTGACGTCTGCTCATGGTATTTTAATGACTTACCTAATATTTTGGAATTAGATTTAATTCAGAACGTGTCAAACTCTGAAGAATCGTAATTTTGGAAACTTAATTATAGGAAGAAGCAAAGTAAAGATAAAAAAAAAATAAAAAATTATATTTGGAAATATGTAACAATTTTTTCCAAATGAAGGAGTCAACTAAAAAAACCTATCTGGAATTGTGACATTAAAAAAATTCGTGGAAATTGGTATCAATTAAAGAAGCATTTTGAACACTGCGTACCATTGAAGAAGCAATTTGAAAATTGAAAACTATCCCAAAAACACGAAAATTGGGAAGTCAGTCAAAAGAAATTTTGAAATAAAAAATCATTCAAGAAATTATTTGAAAATTCGGAACCATTCATGAAACTATTCGAAATTGTTATTAAACAATTCGAAAACTTAGAAACTATTCCAGCAGTTTCAAAAATTTAGAACTATCAATGAAGCAGATTTCCATTTGAGAAAAAAATTTAAGAAAAGATATGAAAATTTAAAACGACTCAAAGAATTATCTAAGATTTCAAACTTTTAGAATGAACATTTTAAAAATTTAGATCCATTAAAGAAACAGATTTTGAATTTAGAAACACTAAAAGAAGTGATTTGGAAACTAATAACCTTTCAAAAAATATATGGACATTTATAAATATTTGAATAGCAATGACCAAATATTAAGACAACATGAACCCTCTTTTATTCAACGGTTGAAATATTTTACTACTACTGCTCACATTCATGATTCTCCAAATACCTCTCTTTTTCCTGACCCAGTAATTATACGTTATTTGGAAGGCAAGACTGATTTATTAATCAAAACTATATGTTTCATTCATTTTCTCAATCTTAGCTACGGAGAGGTATAAGAAGCGCAATCCGATCAGCAATAACTTATTAAATATTAAAGTATATAAAAAATTGTAATAAGAAACAAAGCTGAGAAATACATTGAAATCTCAGAGTGATTTCGAAACAGATTTTCATAAACCATCGCTGATCGATAACCAATATTCCAAACACCAAATGAATTTTTGTTTGAATTTACTAGACACCTGATTAGACGGACAAAACACCTGGCTAGATTTTCTTTTCATATAACAAAAGGGAATCAGGTATACACAAAATCAATGAATACAAAATTAGGCAGTTTTATTCCTCATATGTGATTAAACAGGTTTTAGGCTGTGTGAATGAAAACATTTGACTGGCTCTTATTCTTTTCTTCATCCTACCCTCTCGTGGGGAAAGCAGCATCCTGGGTTCTCTGCATAATCTGATCTCAAACCACTGCAGGTGAATCATGCTTCCTTGTGTACCTAGTATTAAGATAATCCTGTTGCACCCCCATCCCCTGGCGAGGTGGTATTAGGAAAGTCTTGGTTACATCAGTTTTTTATCCTACAATACACTCGGAATAAGTTTACCTAGACAGTCACTGTAGAGGTTGACTCAATAAAAGGACGAAATCATGGCTTCCCGTTTTTTGTTGGAAGGTGGGGGTGCCGGTTCGCTCAACAATATGAACGTTCGAAATATGGAATTTTTCGAAAGTCGAATAGCTAGAGCCATTTCATTAGACGCTATTTTCTGGGTGAGATATGTTGACAACGTATTTGATATACTAAAAGCTTTCTCTGATATTCATAAAATTTTAAGTGATCTCAATAATCTAGTCCCCTCCATAACTTTTAACGTCGAAAAAGAAGGTAATGGTGTTATTTCATTTTTAGATGCGACAGTCATAAGATCAACTATAAACTCTAATTTTAAATTCAAGATTTACAGAAAAAAGACAAATAACAATCTTGATATAGATAACTATTCATGTCATAAATCAGACGTTAAGCTCTCTGCCTTAAGGTCTATGTTCACAAGAGCCCTCTATATTTGCAGTCCCGAATATATTGACTAGGAATTTAGAAATATATATCAAATAGGTTTTCAGAATAATTTCAGCACACAAGACATAGACAAAAGCTTGGCACTTGCAAGAAAATCTTTTTATTCGCCCAAAAGGGATAGAATAAGTAAACCCAATTTTCTGTCCTTACCATACCATCCTAATTTTAGAGTGTGTAATCGCTCCTCTTAGATTGTTGGGGATTCATACTGCATTTTATTATTCGGAATACTATTGGCGGAAATCTAATTTGTAACACACCTGACAGCGACAAGGGTATAGTTCATAAGATAACATTTATATGTAGACATTTCTATATTCGGCAATCTGGAAAATCATTTGATAAACGAATTTTAAATCATGAGTATAATAGGAGAACAAACAACAAAAGTAATGCCATCTGAGTACATAATAATATATAATATATGTAGTTATACAGTACATTGGCAACTTTCAAAAATTTTGTTCAAGAATACTGATTTTATAGAGAGGAATGTCATTGAAGCATCATATATATTTTATAGTAGGGATAAGAATCTTAATTTATCTCTAGGCATATAAAAACTGGATCCTTTTATATCACACAGTATAAAGTGTCAGTACCAACTCAATAATGTTATTCAATATTTTTTTTTCTTTTTTTTGGCTCGTTTTATTTACTTGCGTGCTTATCAAACGTTCCATTACTTGTTTTCATGTTAATTTGTAATTTCAACTTTTACTAGTTTTATCCCCATGTTAAGTGACTTTTGACTGTTGGGTATTAATAGTATATATATATATATATA
>NC_090753.1:6206213-6221213 GCF_036898095.1 Palaemon carinicauda
GGTTGCATTTCTGTTTACAGAATTATATATTACATACTCTGCAAGCGAAAGCACATATAAAGTTGTGTCATGCTTCTAAAGTAGCGGATTAGGCTACTAGTATTGAGCAAAACACCCAACACTTACAGTAAGTAAAATTATGCTCTACTGTAGTAATATTACTGTAAATATATTACAGTCATATATACTACAGTATCAGTAAGTTTTATGTTACCGTACATTATTACTAGCTAGGAACGACTTTTGTTATACAGAACTTTAAGGGGATGATGACGACTCGGTAAACTTTACCTTATCACAATGCTGAACTCTAACCTTATTGTGTCCAGTAAATAGTGTATATATGTGCAAATGTACTATACACTGTACATAGGCTCATAAACTGTTGTAGAAAACAAATTAAAACACTATCAGGCAGTATTTACTGTACTAGTCATCAGCTCGGCACCCGCTCGTTGCAAAGGGCAGTGACTTTTTAGGTTAGGAGTTAGCCCACCCTGGTGCAGTATTCATTCACAAAGAAAAAAAAATTTCGTGCCTCTGTCTCTAACCTAACTATCGCAAAGAACGAGGCCTCATTGTAGTAACCCAATTTTACAGGTTGTTCCTGTGATATGTTGGAGAGTAAACCTTCTTCTCAGTAATGCAAGACTTTATTAGTTTAAGTCAAAAATAAAGTAAGGCCATTAACGTAAACTAATGCTACAAACTCCAAAGGAATACTGCCCTAGGGTTTAACAGGAAGGTATAACTTTATGTAAGATAATTATCATAACAGCTATTTACATAAATAAATAGTTAGGTAGTAGAGGATGCTAAACTGCTTAACGAGCAACAACTCGTTACCTCTCACCTTCTTCCAAAAGAAGTTTGCATATACAGTAAATTAGTTCAATAATCAATAAAGTAACTATATATAAATACCAATGCCGAAAACAGTCATTAATATACAAATAAACTTTAATGTACATGTACTATCAATAATCATCTATGCCATAAAGATTAGGTTTACTCTTGAAGCGTGTTGAACGTCTATTTTGGATTTCAGGTATCCTCGTTTCTCAGCTCAGGTTTACTCTTTTCTTTTTGCTGTGGACTGCAGCTCCGTATCAAACTCTGCTCTTGTAAGATCTGTTCTAGATCATTATCGTCCAATTGCTCGTCAGTATCAACCTCAGTGTTCTCCAAATCATCCGAACATCTCTCTCCTGTAGCCAATAACTGCCGTCGATTTCTTCTATACCCAATATTTCCCACCTTGACTTTTTAAGATCTAGGAGCGACTTCTCCCATGCAAACCGGTAAAGGCTTCAATGCATGTGTCCTTCTGTTATAGTAATGGTCCTGCTTATCCTTTTTTTCAAGATAACAAAAGAATATTTCTGTGTAGGATCTAGGCTTTAGTAATGATGACATGCAGGGCATGATAGTTTTAAAACGTCTACCCATAAGTCTTTGGGCTGGGCTAGTCAACATGCCTTCTGTTGCCGTGTTATTCCAATTTAGTAACGCTAAGAAATCTGATTCTCCAGTCAGTTTACACTTTGTGAACATTTTCTTTACTATTTTCACGGCATTCTCAGCCTTTCCATTTGATTGTGCATACCTTGGAATAGAAGTAATGTGTTCAAAAGACCATGTCTTTGCAAAAGAATGAAATAATGTTGTGATAAACTGTGGCCCATTATCTGTTACTAACTGATCTGGTATTCCATGACGATAAAATATAATTTGTAGTTCTCTAACGATGGCAGTCGATGTCGTATTATTTACTCTTGATACATCAACAAAACTGCTAAAATAATCAGCTACTATAAAGAGTATCCGATTATCAATATGACATAGATCAGCTCCTACTTTTGACCATGGACGAAGGGCAAACTTGTGACTTTTCATTGGTTCTTTATGAGGGTTTCTAATTGGCAAACAACCATCACACTGTTGAACCAATGCTTTCAGATCCGAGGACATTCCTGTCCAGAACAGCGCTTCTCTCATCCTTCTTTGACAACCCTCCACTCCAATGTGTCCTTGATATGTAATGACCAACATCTGTTTCCTGAGACTCTTAGGAACAATTAAACGATTTTCTTTGAACACTAAACCATCTTCAGTATGCAGTTCATCTCTATAATTATAAAAAGCTCTAGCACACTCAGGGGCTTTATTTCTAGCATCTGGCTATCCTTCTCTGATCATTTTTGCAACTGCTTCAAGATTACTGTCACTTCCACTGTGAGCTTTTATCTCTTGCAATCTGTCATCTGTGATCATCAAGGTATCTCCGATCAGTGTTGTAGCCTCATTTTTCACAGTTTCAAGATAATTTACAAATAAAGAATTTTCAGACCAATTAGGCAAGAACGCAAGGCTTAATGTGTCAGCAATGTACATGTGTTTTCCTGTGGCATACTTAAGCTCCAAAGCATAATATTCCAGATGTAGCAACATCCTCTGAAGCCTAGCTGGGACTGCTGCTAGCGGTTTCTTGAAAATGAACTCCAGTGGTTGGTGGTAAGAATGCACCATGACCTTGTCCCGTCAATATAAATAATGATGAAACCTCTCGCATGCAAAAACAATAGCTAGACCTTCCTTTTCATTTTTTGCATAACGCTGCTCTAGCTCTGACAAACTTCTGGATACAAAAGCTTCAACTCCATACTGGGATGCATCACACTGAATATTAACCTCTGAATTTAAACTATAATAACGTAGAACAGGTGTTTTACTGGCTGCCTCTTTAACAGCTTTAAAAGCTTTTTTCTTGAACATCCTGCCACACAAATTCAGAGTTCTTTTGCATAAGATCCCTCAGAGGAGCGGCCAGTTCTGCTAATTTTGACAGAAATTTAGCTAGGTACTGCACCATTCCAAGAAATCTTCGTACCCCTGCAACATCTTTAGGTGCTGGCATCTCCACTAAAACTTTCACTTTCTCAGGTCCTGGTTTTAATCCTGTCTGTTGCTACATGACCCATAAATGAAACTCCTGTTTGTCTCAATTGGAGTTTATCAGTTCCCAGTACCACGTTTCGCTCTTCACAGCGCCTGATAAAGGACTGAAGATTTCTATCATGATCATTTGTAGCCTCTGTGTCTTTAGCTCATTTTCCATACACCAAAAAGTCGTCTGCAATTACCTCAATGTCCTCAATCAGGTGATGCATACAACGCTGAAAAACTTCCGGTGCCGAGCATATTCCAAATGGCATTCTCAGCCAGCGGTAACGTCCAAATGGAGTATTAAAAGTTGTTAGGTACAAGCTCTCCTCCTCCAAAGGCACATGCCAAAACCCGTGTTTCACATCGAAGACTGTCAACACACGAGCTCCTGCAAAACGAGAGGCAATGTATTCCAGTGTTGGTAATTGATAGTGCTCATGAAGCACTGCCTTATCTAGATCCCTTGGATCCATGCAAATTTGTATTTCTTTATTTTTTTTAGGTATTATTAATAAGGAGGAGACTCACTCCGTTGGTTGCTGTACCTTAGCAATTATGTTTTCACTTCCAAGCTTATCTAGTTCTTTTTGCAGGATGGAACGTACTACCGCAGCTACCCTTTTATGAGCATGCTGCACTGGGTTAACAGACTGATTAACTCTGATATTATAACTGTAATCAAGCTTACCGGCAACACCTCAGAAAACTTTTGGATGCCGTTCAATCAGAAGTTCCTTGGTAATAGCAGAAGAGCAGGCTGAATTGACATGCAAGGCGTTGTCACATATGGTATTAATCTGGTCATTATCCTTTATTTCAAGAATATTAAGCACCACACATGCTTGATAACCAAAAATTTAATGAAATCGCTGACCCTGCAATAACTCACACCTCAAATTAATGGCACGAACTCCCCGCCAAACACGAATACACACACTGCCAAAGGAACGAATGCCTTTTTGCCCATAAACGTACAATGTGGTTGATGACGGCCCTACCCCCTTCAACTCTAAGTCACCAGTTGATGCTTGGTACACATGGAGTGGCAGCACATTACAATCTGCTCCGCAGTCTATCTGGAATCTTATGTAGCGCAGTGGACTAGCTTTAAGTGTAATATTTTGTTCCTTAGTCATCTTGATACTAGCTACCGATTTCTCTGTGAATATACATGAGTCGTTTTCCTCTAAATCAGCCTCACTCATGCTATTAAGCGATTTCAAATTCGTTTGTTGTACCACTAATGCTGGACATTTAAACTTAAAGTGGTAAAGTTTTTTGCAATTTATGCACCTCTTACCCCAAGGTGGACAAACTTCCTTTACTTTCCTGTGACTTTTACCACAGAACCTACAATCAGTAATCCAGTCCGTTTTTTTCCGATTTGCGATGAACATCCGTCACTGGCTTCATTCTTCCAACTGGATCCTTCTGCTTTCCAGAGACAGTAATAACTTTGCATTCTAATACTCTGTTGATCTCCTCATGCTGTGCTGTAGATACATCGCTAACTCGACAAATCTCTAAGGTTCTGTCCAAAGTTAGATTCCTATCCCGAAGACCATCATCTCTGACCTTATCATCTGAAATGCCAAACATAATCCTGTCTCTTAAAATTTCTTCTTGTGTTATATTCGCAAGATCACAACCCAACGCTATATGACACAGAGCCGTTACACTGATCAAAAGATTCTCCATCCATCCGTGCCCGAATATTGAAACAGTAACATTCAAATGCAGTGTTTTTGCTTGGGTGAAAATATTTTTCAAATGCTGCCAGCACTGCATTATGATCTTTCCGATCTTCATCAGAAAGTTAAAATGTGCTGAAAACTTTATGAGCCTCAGGCCCAAGAACTGTAAGTAACACAGAAACTTGCACTTCGGGAGTCTGTTTACTTAACTCTGTTGCGACATCATAACACTTCCACCTTTCTCGCTATTCCCTCCACCTTTCTGTTACATTCCTATCATCCACATTGAAACTGGCGGGTGGAGGAAGACTGTGAAACGACGACATCCTAGTATTTCTGCACGTATGGGTCCATTAAATTACCGCTGCCACCATGTGATATGTTGGAGAGTAAACCTTCTTCATAATAATGCAAGACTATTAGTATAAGTCAAATATACAGTAGAGCCATGAACGTAAGCTAATGCTACAAACTCCAAAGGAATATTGCCCTTGGGTTTAACAGTAAGGTTTAACTTTATGTAAGATAATTATCATAACAGCTATTTACATAAATAAATAGTTAGGTAGTAAAGGATGCTAAACTGCTTAACGAGCAACAACTCTTTACAGTTCCTACAAATTGAATTTTTCTTCAACAAAATGGAGTAACTTCAAATAGAGCAGTTCAAGGTTTTTGTTTTGAACTCTTTAATATAAATAATTACAAAACAGATGACACCATTGCTCATAGATTATTGGCAAAGAACATATCGATGAGTTGTTTGAGTGATGAATTGTTAACTGATCTTTTAGGAAATATAAAGCTCTTATGTGATACTGAAAAAAAATATCAAATACTCTAAAACAAAATGAGTCGAAAACAAAAGATTCATAGTTTTAGTTGATTAAGGATCAAAGATTTCCTCGGTATATTGTGCAGCTCTTTCAGCGTCGTTTTCGTTTTATGATAGCATACTTACTGTTTTCCTAAGCCAAAATCAGTTACCACCCTTTCACCAGAATTTAATTTGAAAGGATATTTTGTTGTAGATTGGGGTAAAAAAAAAATTATTATTTACATACAGGAAAGCAATTCAGAGATCAGTCATAATATGGATTTCACGAATATGTCGAAATATTCAATAGATTCTTAACAAAAAGAAAAAAGGAAAAAAAAATCTAAACACAAACGAGGTTTCACTGATAAGTGTTAAATATTTTTTAGATAATTTTTGCAAGGTTATTAAAATTTAATCGAGGGGGAAAAAAATATTATAGTGGCGACCAATGAGAAGAGGAGAATTGGAAATGTACGACATTTGCAAAATATTAGTAGTCCAAAAAATATATATGAAATTTAAGCTATTATGAATAAAAATATTTCTAGGATTTATAACGAATACAATAATTTTGACATTGATCAGGATTTGAGGATAAGAAAAAAAAAACATAGATGTATTCTTAAAGCAGATGTGCTACATTTAGGATTAGTTAAAGGAATGGTGGTCACTATATCTTATATACATTTAGATAAAAAAAGGGATAGTCAATTATGTATCATCTATTTCACAAGGTGATAAAGAACCAAAACATAAATAGGCATGCACTTTAAACTCAATATAAACATCAATGCGTCCACCAATTTCCCACAACTCTAGGTTATGTTATAACGGCAAATGGAGCTCAAGGTAAAACTTTAACAGGCATAATATGTATTGGTTTATATACTTCAACTTCTTAGGAATTAATTAATCATATTTTTTTTTTCTCCTTGGTATTACTCGCGTCCATACTTCAGATCAGCTTTACATGGATAAACATCCATTTTTTGGTTATTTCCTAAAGAACTTAGAATTGATAGTTTACAGCAATAAAAATCACAATTTATAGCCCAAGATTGATTGATTTAAAGTTCTCAGGCATCCTGACATCTAAGGTCACTGACGCCGGGATAGCCGAAGAAGTATCAGACGCAGGAAATAGCGGCTCTCTCAAAGAAATCAAGCATAATAAAGAAGACGGTGTAATATATATAAAAACATATAGTTTTTAATGTTTGTTTGAATTAATATAAAACGAAAACGTGAAAGGAGTGAAAAAACGAAAATACATAATGACTAAGTTTTGTTGTTTTCCACGCTAAACTTCACATACAAAGTGGATTAGAGCTATCCTCAGTTGAATAAGAAAGAGATTAGAAATATCATTACAGCATAATGTGTACTGACGTTAGGTGCATAAGGATTCTTTAAAAATGCCAAACTAAATAAAAACAAAACACAAATAGCAACTAATATCTATTGAATACGGAGCTCTAATTGGACATTTATCATCACTATTATTAATATTTTTAACAATTAATACTTGGTATCATAAGAAAAGCTATACGAGAGGATAAATTACATATTTGGTTTGGTCGCTGCAAAATATCTAGGAATCATGCTCTCATTTTTGTGGAAAAGGAGGAATAAAAAGATAGCAATAATTAAATTTACTCTCTCTTCTGATTTATCAAAAGTGATTGATGAAAATAAAGGTAATTTTTTTAGTATTAAAGAGTCACATGTGGTTTTATGATTACGATTCTTTTTACAAATAACTTATCGTCTGGAAAAAAATTAGTATTTACTGTATTGATTTTTTTCCATATGAAAATAAACAACAGAAAAATAGTCCTTTACCAAATAATGAATGTTATCTAATTAAACTCGAACACTCCTTCCTTATTCAGAAATAATTTACTTGCAATATTTTTTTTTTATTTCCCTCTATGAAAGCTGCTTATTTCCAATGCGTGGTCAATAGATGCAATTATTATGAATAAACTATGGATAAGTTTTAATCAATTAACTATTTCTTTGATAGCCATTTTATAAGGTTTTGTGATATTTAATCCCACATCGATATTTGATTGAATTATTTTATCAACAGTATGTCTAAATGTATTAAAACTTGATATAATGTCATTGTTTTTTAGCATGTAGATTACATGTTTCTGATGTAACCTAACTGACTTCGACGTTAAATCTGGAGGCACATATACCAGAGAGAGCCATTTGCTCTTGGACACTAGTAGCAAACCCACATCGTTTGCCGCGTATAGGAGTGCCAGAAAAATGCAGTTCTTTCAATTTCATCTGGATAAGAGTATTGCATCATGCATGGACCATTTTGATTATTTGCAACCAAATATCTTTTTTATAAATGCTTCCCATAGCAATTTCCTGTGGTGCAAGCTGTTCGGTTTTACTTATATAAATGAATCCATCTTTATCTAAAGGTTCAATATAATGTATTCCAATAACAGGGTCCCTAAAAATGTCAGTAGCCTATTTGTTTCCCAAGGTTATATAATTAAGCTCGTGTTCCATAGTAAATGAAAAAATGTTATTTAGAAATGTATCCTTTATCTTATCAAATCATGCTTACCCAGTTATTAATACATTATCCAATGTTTGGCTTTTCAAATAAAAAAGGTGTACTATTAAATCTGGTAAAAAAAATTTCTTCCGTTATTTGTAGTTAAAGATTATAGTTTATCGCCGATAAAAGGTAAAAAGAATGTTGCAAAAAATATACCCTTAAGTAACCAGCGCTAATAATATCACCAAAGAATTTTTTCACATTGAAATTCATTCAACGATATGTATTGATTTTTTTGAGGTAATTTGTATGAACTATTCCTTGTAATTAATATACACCGGTTTTCAAAATCATGATAACAGATATTTAACTTTTTTTGTTTCATTTACTGAAGAAATTTACTATTCTTTTCAGTTATTTTTGCCGTGAACACTGGTGAAAATATTTCTATATTTAAAGATATAGTTTCTTGATAAGGATTAATGGATTTATTATTATTATTATTATTATTATTATCATTATTATTATTATTATTATTATTATTATTATTATTATTATTATTATCATTATTATTATTATTATTATTATTATTATTAATTTATTATTATTATTATTATTATTATTATTATTATTATTATTATTATTATTATTATTATTATTATTATTTTGAAGTAATCTAAATAATCCTAAAGGTAAACACATTCTTATTTTATTAGATTCCTTGATCAAAGGTACAAAGGTTATATACGTATTTGATTGAGTATAATTATCCTTATTCCTGTATACAAATTTTATCGTAGGTGTTTCGTAAGAAATGGATGTAAATTTCCCTTTGTCAATACATCCTTTTTCGAACAGCAATGCCATCAGAGGAAATTAATGATTTCTCTAAGATATGATTTTTTGAAATAAAAAGCTACAGATTGACTATTTATGTAATTCTTCAATGGATAATGAGTTGTAAGGTTTGCCAATAATGTTTTTAGCTGTAAATGCTGTTTAACCAGCTCTTAGCAAATGACAATTTGTAGGAAAGGATGTTATGCGGATAGAGTGTCCAAAATTATTAGACGGTGGGGATATATTTGTGAAATATAATTTTATGGATGAATAAAGTACCCTTTCTTTACGTAACTTAAAAATATATCTGGTCATGCTAGTACAGATCCAAAACTTATCCACTGCGTGCTCTACTAATTCAATAAAAGGTATTAACACTTTTAACGTGTATTGAGTTGTACAAAAATAACTCCCATTATTATGATTTGTGCGTAAATAGTCTGATTGCTTCATATATAGCGTTTCAGGAATGGTCGGAATAAAGTTATATAAGATTTGAATAGCGTAAATATAAATAAAAGAATTTCCGTCATCGAGTAATGAAAAACATTTTGAAGTAGACACTACCTGGCATGAAGGGAAATTAATCCTGAGTTTTTAGGTGTATCAGCTGTTGTTATCAAATCAATAAAACCTACCTCATCTCTAACAATATACTTAGGTTTAGTTGTTTTAGAGTCTTTAGTCAATATATTTTGTAATGAACATGCTATACCACAAATATAAAATTAATTTATAAGGGCACTTCTTGTGAATCTACCAATTTTATGAACATCTAATTTAGTGTTCCTTCCGATAATTGAAGGTATATCTATGTTCTGAGTGTGTGATTTACTTTCTTATTGCAACATTATCCTTGTCTAAAATAATTAGAAAATCTACCTCTCTTCGTTTAATCATGTGCAAAATATTTACGATGATTGATGATTCAGTTTACATTCCTCTTGGAAAACGAAGCCATTTTATAAATTTAGAAATGTACTCGGTACTATTTAGATCCTTTTCCTTTAAATTATATAAACAAATAAATCTTGAGATTGTTTTTCAGCACTAATGGAATTTGTTTATATTTCTATTTTATTTTCATTGATAATTTCATATCGTTTATTCCTTCTACAAATCTTATATGTGTGAATCAAATCGAATAAAGTTATATTCAATGATTGAAAAATAACAGAATATTGTTTATAAAATGGACGTAACTGCCTGATAATAGAGCTTTGAGACTGTGCTTTCAAGAGTCTCAAGATAAAAATGTCGATAAATGAGATAAAAATATCTCCAATAGAATAAATAGCCATATTGTTTAATGTGGTAACTTTTCTTTTACCGTCCTGTAATTGATATATCTATTTAGAAATAGCCAACTTATGATTGTTAAACCATTGTATATCATAAATTTAATATTATTTTGTTTTCATTATTATTGTTTTTTTCAGATGGTTTAAAAGGAATTTTACGATTATCTACACAAATAAAAGATTTCATGGATAAAATGCTGTAATTGAACACAGATTTCCCTGATACAAATCTCTAGGACCATCTGGGCAAAAAAGACATTTTATGGGAGATGGTATAAGTTTTAACAACATTTCTTTGCTAATCAGTGATAAATCTTTTTATGAAAAAAATTTCTCATCAACAATTGCCATATTTTCCCGTCTTTCAATACCGGAATGCCAAATAAAGATTCTGTTTATTTGCTGCCAACAAGGATACAAGATTAATTGTGACAAATATTATGACTTTTTTACTCAAATAACTTCCTACTAATTCTGCTTCAATTGTATTATTTACCGAATTGATGCAATATATTAAAAGTTATATCACGATACTTTGTATATAATGCATTAAATATATCCTCTTCAATTTCTAACTTATAAATTATTGAAAGCCTTAACATTAATTCCAGGGAATTATCAATTTTATCTTTTAAAAGTATTCTAAACATGTTTTACATGGTATTTTCCAATGATGATGAAAAGTATTTAGGCAACCAGTTAGATATAGAGCTTCACTTTTGATATCCGTCGTCTTCTCTTTATCTTTTGTCAATTTTCCCTCTTTATTATGCTGAAATAGAAAAATATTAGATATATAATGGATTTTGAGCGAAGCAAAAACTCTATATTTGGGTGATATAGCCATGTCGTCCTGATGGAAGGTTCCTAATAGTAGCTTCCTAAGGGATATATGCACTACAGTGATATTCCCAGAGAATTTACCTTTAGGTCTCAGAATTCTAATTTCTGGCGTGAATATCCTTAAAATTTCTCTCAAGGATATCGCATAATATCAGGGGCCGTATTCTTGACACGCCACATAGCAATCTTCACCCAGAATAGCGTTTACGCTTCGAAGGGGAAAGTGGCAAAATTAGAACGGGAGCCGTATCAAGGTTACCCTACTTACCATACTACTATTGATTATCAAGATAGCGCCATATCCAAGATGGCGAACATTGCTTGTAGCATTGAGCATTGTGCTACAGACACAGTACTTTCGGGGGGGATTCTGCGAAGACCTTTTCTATAGAAAGGTGGGTAGGTCCATCAGGACGACATGGCCATATCAGCCGAAAATAGATTTTTCGCTCTGCTCAAAATCAGTTTTTTGGGGTCAAGCCATGTTGTCCTGATGGATGTTTACCAAAGCATTACTGTATCTGTGGATTTCCATCAGTGCCTTAACCTTGGAAGAATATTTCTATGGTCATCTGGACCATTTGAGAGAAATGACGTTACCGTTATCCATCATTATCACTAATCATAAACAATGTTAGTGCTTCCTGCCCCCTACAGGGAAGAGACATTCTAGACGGTAGAAAAAAGGGTCTCAAGGTTAGCATATAGTGTATGAACAAACATAAGTATTCACTGGGTATACAAACGGTCTCATGGTTTGTATATATTGTCTGAACAATATCAATGTCCACTATATCCATTGTTTGTAAGCATACAATGATATAATGTTTACTTACATGAGTAAGTCAAAGAACTCTGGCATCTTAAATATGCAAATTGCCTGGGGAATTATGACGCAATTACATTCTAATAGAAATTTATTTCTAATAAATGACTAAATGAAATAACAAGTGAAACGAATGTAGCATGATAAAGGAATTATACATGCCACGTATACAGAAATTATTTTCCTTTTTAAAAGGGAAGAAATGATGAGTGCCACTCTCAGACTGAAGAAAAATTTCATAATAAATATATCCTTTATAATTTCTGTAAGTTTTGTACGCGATCGACACTGTTTACTACGTACACGCGGCACGAGTGTTATCTGTATAATTCCACACCTGAGATTTTGAACAGATTTATTATCACCATGGTAACACTCATTGAAAGGGTATCACACTGAAAGCGCTGACACCTTCTCCCTTTAATTGACAGTCCCAATCAATTAACTGTTCATCGCAGAATTAGACGACAGATTTTAATACACTACCTGCAGCCATCACATAATGCGTCAGTTCATGGACCTGCTTAGCATAGTGTTTGTAGAACACTCTGGATGATTTCCATCCAGTATATGAGTGAAGACACTCAAAGACCATATACTGAAAAAAGTTAATTGATGAAGCAATTTTCCTTCGGATCATGACCTGCGGTAGTACTGTCAGGATCTGCTCTGCCAATAAAGTAGGTGAGCTTCGCCCTCAGTTGTTTTAGGGATAAGTTTGATCCAGAGGTTTCTCGTTTAAAGAGCTGTATTCCCCTGAAGTCTGAAGTTCTACGAAGATAGACCTTTAGACACTCTACAGGACATAGAGAGACATCTTCCTTCAGAGGGCAGATTCTCCACGGACCCTGCCTCTTAGTGGGTAGCTCGTTCTTATCGAGAAAGGTTGGATCAGGAAAGAAATTCAGTTCTCCCGCTGCTGTGAACTGAATGTGGCCCTCATCTCTAGATAAGGCCACTATTTCACTAACTCTAGCCCCAGAGGCTATAGCAAACAGAAAAATAGCCTTGTGGGTTAGATCCTTGAGGGAATAATCTTCATTGTTCACAGATGAGGAATAATGTAAGACCTTGTCCAAAGACCATGATATTGGCTTTGGCGGTGGTGCAGGCCTAAGCCTTGCGCATGCCTTCGGAATCTTACTAAAGATTTCATTCGCCAGATCCAATTGAAAGGCATATAGAAGAGGTCTAGTCAAGGCTGACTTACACGTAGTTATCGTGTTGGCCGCCAGACCTTGATTATGAAGGTGGACAAAGAAGGACGGACAAAAGTTCATTGAAATTTATTTCGGTTGTTTTGCTTTTACAAAAGCAACCCACTTTTTCCAAGATGACTCATATTGTCGTCTAGTTGACTTAGAATTGTATTCTTCTAAGAATTCTATATTGCCTTCTGAGATCCCCAATCTCTTCCTAACCACTAGGGCAAGAAAATAATGAAATGAAGGGTTTAGGCTGTCTCTGTAAAATCAAAGGCAATTAACTTCTGAACCTTCTGAGATAGTACTGGGTTCAGTACTAGGGGCACCCTCAGCCTCAGTTCCTTCACTAAAGGGAACCGGTTGCTCATGGGCTACTTTGTCTGGGATAGAAATGACCGAATCCCTTGGATTTTCATCTGATGAGAGTGAACACCCCATTCTTCCGACTAGGCATCCATAGGGATGATCTACAATAGTTGGGGTAGTAGCAAGGGCACGGCCTTTGACCATTGTTAGGGAAGCGATTGAGGAAAAACCGATATCGGTCCGTTTAGATCTCTTCGAGCGTTTGATGCATATCTTCTCCAGACTCTTAACGCATCTTTCAGCTGTGCTCTTAGCACTGGGTCTGTCACTATTGCGAACTGGAGAGAATTTAGAACTCCTCCCTGTTAGAGTCTTGGAATCCTGACGGATTACCATAGTCTCTTGACCGACCCTGCGATCTCCTTTTACATCCCGAAGGGAAAGGAGAGCTGGTTTGATCACAGGTTTTAATGTTTTTTAACCATTGAAGCCTTTGAGCTGGAGAGAATCGAGACTTCTTGAAGCAGATCTTGCATCCCCGATGTTCCAGGAACCGGATCACTTCCTTGGATGCTTATAGACCAGCCACTTCGGGTGCTGCCCACCTCAGCCTTTCGTCAAGGTACTTTGTTACCTGAACCATTTCTAGGCTAGGTTTTTGCGTGACTGTGTCCGCCAATCCCGTGAAGATATTTAGGACTGTGTTTAGTGGGACAAGTATCTTTCCTAGGACATACGTTATCCTCTGTAACTTGAATCCTAGGTAGCAGGAGAGGGGGCGACTGACTGGAAGCTGCCAATAGGCATCTTTAGGTCTGACAAGACTGTGAACACCCCTTTTTGAAATAAGGTCCTTATGTTCAGAGGGATTAACATTCTGAACTTGCTGTTTTATTTGAACTTGTTGAGTGGTGACAAGTCCAGAATGACTCTTAGTTTTCTTTAGTCCTTCTTGTGAACACCAAGCAGCCTTCCCGGGAATTCGATGGACTATACTTTCCTTACCACCTGTATGCTCTAGAGCTCTAAGGTATATTCTTCTAGGGCGGGGTTGGAGTATAGGAAGAGTTGAGGAAATGATGGTGGAGGCATGTCTATTTTCCATCCTAGTCCCATCTTGATTAGGCCTTGGACCCAAGGATCGAAGGTCCAGCAATCCTGAAGGAACATCCCTCCTACCAGAAGTGTCTCTTTGCTTCGCCGGATCAGAAAGTCTACATCTTCGACCGCCTGCCTGTGGTACCGCGGTCATCGGAACTGGTGGATGTTGTTGAACAGCCCGAGGAAAATTTCTAGACTTTTCCATCTTCCTTTTAGGTTGGGGACCCACATCCCTGGAAGACTTTCTCTTTGAAAAGATGCCACACTTCTGGAGAAGTCCTATGTTCTCCATGGTGGCTTTCTTAATCACCTCTCTAACTACCTCGTTTGGAAAGAGGCCTCTACCCCATATGTTGGAAGATATTAGCTTCCTGGTTTCATGTTTCACTGTTGCAGAAGCGAACACAAACTCCCTAAAAGCTCTCCTAGCCTTCATAAAGGCATATAGGTCTTTTACTAAGGAGGCCATATGCATTTCTGCCAAGACCATGAGCATGTCTGGGGTACTTTGATGGGCTGGACACAACTCTATGCAGTTCTGTAGAGATATGGAGGCTGCAAGTCTCTTCTTTGTATCTTGTTCCTTGCAAAAAA
>NC_090753.1:6226213-6228713 GCF_036898095.1 Palaemon carinicauda
CGACAACACTGAGATTACCAAACATTTCGTCTTCACTCAAGAGGTTACTGCGCTGTATTTGTTCAGTGGCCACTTTCCTCTTTGTAAGGGTAGAAGGGAATCTTTTAGCTATGGTAAGCAGCTTTTCTAGGAGGACACTCCAAAATCGAACCATTGTTCTCTAGTCTTGGGTAGTGTCATAGCCTCTGTACCATGGTCTTCCAGTGTCTTGGATTAGAGTTCTCTTGCTTGAGGGTACACTTGGGCACTCTATCTTATTTTTCTTCCTCATGTTTTGTTAAAATTTGTTATAGTTCATATAGGAGATATTTATTTTAATATTACTGTTCTAAAAATATTTTAGTGTTCATTGTTTCCTTCCCTCACTGGGCTATTTTCCCTGTTGGAGCCCCTGGGCTTATAGTATTCTGCTTTTCCAACTAGGGTTGTAGCTTAATAATAATAATAATAATAATAATAATAATAATAATAATAATAATAATAATAATAATAATAACATTAAAGAGCCATTAGGAGGAGTATCTTGTCGAACAACCCCTTCCAATCCTTCCCATATACCTTATAACTTAGGACCTTTTATTCATGGCACAAGTACATATGTAATATATGAAAAGAAACACTCAAAACCATAGTAAAATTCAATTTCTGAGAACTTGTCTTGTACAGCTGTGATCGTCATTTTATCCGACGGGCAAATTTTGAAGCAAAATTTAGCAATGAATAACAACATCCTTTCAGGTGAAGTAAAGATTTTTATGAATAATTCTGACAAATAAAATGTCACTTAAAAACAAAATAATGCCATGTTTCTTAAGAAAAATTTTGCATTTTTAACTGTGGTTATTACAAGAGAAATATAGTAGAATCAAAATCATTGAATCGGAGTAAAGATAAAGAACAAAAGATTAAACATATAGGAATTAAAGTAAAAGGAAATGTGCAATTGTATGTTGATTGTATAACTAAATAAAAAAAGCATAGTGATAGTCAGGAAGATTCATCCGAAGAAGAAGACGAGGAAGAAGAGGAAGTTATGGATTATATTCCTGAAGTATATGATATATATATATAATGACGATAATATCTATCAATATGGAGAACCCTTAATCTATAAAAGATTAGAAAATAATGCTATAAAACCGGATGAAATTCGTATACAAGTATTTTATGTTAACAGTATTCTTAGAAATACGTCTGCCTTACAAGTTCTTATTGAAAATCAATGCTACGCTATAAAGAACCAAAATAAACCTTATCTCGATTACTATCAATGACAGATCCACAAAAAAAATTGTTTATTCATATTCTAGATGACCTTTTATCTTTTGTTTATCACGGAATCGTTCATCATTCAAAATTGTTAGAAATCCCACCCTTGAATAAGAATTGTATAATTTATACTTCAAATATATTATTTGTCAATTGTAATGGCAATAGATTCATCTCAAGTAATTCCAATTAATAAAAATTATTCGTGTTCTTATAGCCTTGTCTTGAAAAAAATATGACTGATGCTCCTTTTCCCAGTAAAAAAATTCCCACAGTATCCAATAAAAACCTAACTTCTACAGAAAATGTACCTAATTCAACATACAGTTCACAAGCGATTCACAAATGGCATTATGGTTTTTTAAAAATCAGAAAATCAATATCAAATAGCTCCTACCATCCATGAATTAAAAGATCGAAATGTTTTTATTCACGAACACCATATTGAAGCTTTTTATAATTACCAAGCAATATTAAAATCATCGGAAGATATGTACCAAAATTATTATTGTGAGTTAAATTACGAATATTGGAATATATGGATTTTTTTTTTTTCGTGAAAAAATCAACCCTGAAAAAATACATCATACTCTTATTTTTTTCTGAAAAAAAAAAAAATAAATAAATATACAAGTAAACGTATTATTGACATCGTTGATATGATACGTAGTTTACAAACAAAACCTTGGTTTCGTTAGTCTAATTGTAATGTCGCATAGCCCCTTTAACTTTAAAAGGAGCAACTGATTATTAACAAAACCTCACTAATAGACTTTCAAACGAGCATCAGTCGTTCATCGCTGTCAATTAAAAGAAAATCATGTCTAAACGATAAAAATCATGATAGTGATAAAGACGATAAACAGATAATTAATAATGCTTTATCAGAAAGAATAATCACTCTGCCCATAAGACGAGTAACGCCTTCAAAGTTCTCTGAGAAAATCATGACGCCTATAATCATCAATGCCATTTATGAAGGTACACTCTTACCACCCCACAATTGAGTAGTTATTTGAATAGATATAACATCGATAATAATCCATCCTGTCTAAGTGGCATTTAATAAATAATAAACAACGTTTTCAAGTTTAGTGGAATTGGGTTTTTCCTGGTCTGGTGGATCATTTTTATTTTTATGGTCTAAAGTAAGTTCATAAATATTATTATGGATTAACGGCATGTTGTTTGATAAAAAAAAAGAGTGTACTTTTTTCTCTCTATTCATCAT
>NC_090753.1:6238713-6308713 GCF_036898095.1 Palaemon carinicauda
TAACACCTCATATGGACCTTCAAAGTTATCATGCACCTTATTTATATTCGTTCTACCCTTTTCAATTCCTTCTTTCATTACTCTCTCACCTACTTTAACCCTGGATAGGTACGCTCCTCGGACACCCCTTTAAGGGTATACTCGGACGCGAACGACCCCGACGCCAAAAAAAATTCTTGAAAAATCAGTTTTTGCAGTAACCTCCTTTTTTCTTTTGCCAAAAAAAACTTCAATGAATGCTTAAAACAACTGTAAAGATAAATACTACTCATCTGCAGAAAAACTATTTATTATAAATATTTTAAAAAATTAAGTAGAAAAAAAAAGACCTGACATAAAAATTCATAAAAATAAAGTTTATACATATATACACAAATCCTTTTAGGAATTGATTCTTGAATGTTTAGGACACATCTTGATGTATTTTGGATGAAGTCAGACCCATGGAGGTGAAGATCTGAAATGAGAAAAAAAGGGTAACTTTTTTTGGCCAAAAAAATTTGTCCAAATTTCATGAATTTTTTTGGGTACCCAAATGAAATAGGAAGTGGCTAATTTTTTTAGGGAATAAACATATGTTATCCTAAAATAGAAATATTTAAAAAAATCTTCATTATTTTGTAAATTACATTTATATCAGGGGCCATATCTAAAGGTAATTTTTTGAGTACTTAGAAATTTCGTAAAAAAATACATATATTTAATATATAATATGATATTTATGCAGGTAAAAATATACCAAAATATCACAAATTCTATAGGGAACAAGAATATATATAGATAGGGCAGCTTACGCTTCGGATATGTCCACAAAATGGCCGCCAACCACACTGACTCAGACTCCCTAATCTGCCACTTGAAATGTAGGAAGGGTATGTCAATTTCAAGGTGTTATTTACTAATCTAATTATTATTGGATATGCATAAAAATTGTATGTGGGTTGCTGGATAATTGTCGATTATTTTACGACTATAAAATTAAAATTCTGACCCAAAAAATTTTTTTTGAAGGGAAATAAAATCGAAAAAAAAAATGTAAAACAATATAATATTTTAGCTAAAAAAATTTGATGATATTCAATCAAAAAAAAAGTAAACAAAATTTTCCGACAAATAAACATCTAGAGGAATCATTACTCTGTGATAGTTCCTTAGTACGTAGTAATTTTGAAAGAATTGGGAAAAAACGAAAAAATGGCAATCACCGGAAAATCGAACACATACCTATATATACGCCATATCTGGCTAAAAAAAAGATAGGCATGGGTAGCCAGATCATCTAGAAACACTTTCCAACACTATAAAAATATAAGTTTTGCGACACTACTTGCCAATTCCTTACGGTAACATGACTAAGCAAAAAAATGCAAAACAAATAAAAAGGGGCACTCGCGGAAAAATGCCCAACATTCTAATATACGGCATCTCAGATAAAAAAAAAGACATGCACGTGTTAGCCCAACCATCAAGGCACACTTTCTAACACATAAACATGAAAAAAAAATCAATAATATACGGCAATTCCTTACTACGTAGTAAATTTTTACAAATATTGAAAAAAAAACAGAAATTGGCAACCACAGTTAAATACCCAATATACCAATAACTACGTCGTATCTGACAAAAACAAAATCACGCATGGGTAGCCAGATCATCTAAACACACTTTCCAACACTAAAAAAGCAAAAGTTTTACGACACTATTTCGCAATATCTTACGGAAAAATGACTTGGCAAAAAAATGAAAAAAAATGAAAAAGGGGTACTCGCGGTAAAATGCCCGACATTCTAATATACGGCATCTCAGATAAAAAAAAAGACATGCACGTGTTAGCCCAACCATCAAGGCACACTTTCTAACACATAAACATGAAAAAAAAATGAATAATATACGGCAATTCCTTACTACGTAGTAATTTTTACAAATATTGAAAAAAAACAGAAATTGGTAACCGCAGTTAAATACCCAATATACCAATAACTACGTCGTATCTGACAAAAACAAAGTCATGCATGGGTAGCCAGATCATCTAGACACACTTTCCAACACTAAACAAGCAAAAGTTTTACGACACTATTTGGCAATATCTTACGGAAAAATGACTTGGCAAAAAAATGAAAAAAAATGAAAAAGGGGCAATCGCGGTAAAATGGTCCTCGTGGTGATGAACGACATTTTAACTAAAAAAAAAATCATGCACATGGTAGCCAAACAATCCACCAAGACTTTCCACAACTGATAACCTATACAAGTTGCACCATTCTACGACAATTTCATAATACGTAATAACTTTGATAATTATGCAAACTACCTTAGAAGGGTAAACTCGGTCGCGAACGACCCCGACTCGTCTCAGAAATCGGGGAAGGAGTACAGCTACAGCAATGCACATCTGGACACTACTAGAGCATGTAGGGGAGACACCTCCTGTAGGTCGATCACCCACAAATTCAGTCACGGGGCTGAGTCATGTGAGAAAAACCTGTTTTTTTTTGACGCTCGGGGTCGCGAACGACCCACCGTACCTATCCAGGGTTAAAGCTTTAAAACCTTCCATTTGCTTTCCTCCACACATCTCTATCATCCTCCGACACACCCAACCTCGGTCTTACTATTTTTTTCAAAATTTAAAACAAACTTACATGGAGAAATACCCGTTCTCTTATGCACTCTTGCATTATAAGCCCACAACGCTCTACTAACATACAAATCCTAATCATTATCACTTGTACTCATCATTTGCAAAATTTCAGCTAATGTTCTTATAGTCCTTTCAGCCAACCCATTCGCACTTGGCATATAAGGAGTCGAATATTCATGTTCAATACCCCATTCTCATAACATCTGCTCAAACTCCCATCCAACAAACTCAGGGCTATTATCACTTAACATTCTCGCAGGTTATACAAACACATCGGCAACATCACTTGACCAAGCATTCTTCAAACAGTCTCACTACGTTTATCCCTGATGGGTACTGCATACGTAAATTTACTCACGTGATCAACCATAACAATCATTCCCACATGTCTTCTTGCAGTTGCAGGAAACGAAATGCAATCAATCACAAACATTTCAAATGGTTCTTTCTTACGCAATCTCAAAACAGGCGGATCAGCATGCACTCTCTGTTACTTCCCTTTCTGGCAATCTTCACACGTAGTCGCTACATTCTTACATATCTGACTCAACCAAGGCGTAAACAATCTCTCACACATGCATTCCCATAATTTATTCTTACCCATATGCCCATATCTGTCATGTACTAACATACACATACTTACAACTGCATGCATCGGAAAGAAAGGAACATATGTATCTTCATCTATTCCTTTATGTAGAAAATAAACAATATTCTTACACACAATAAGTCTCTTACTAACTTTCTTATACACATCTAAATCAGACGGCCATTCTTCTACCTCAATGCTATTCAACATACATTAACGTAACCTTTTAATTTCCACACATTCATCTTGCATTTTTTCCACCTCCTCTTTAGTCAATAGATCATAATCGCTCCTCATAATATCCACAATGCCAACAAAATTTGCCATAAATACACTATTATCTTCTCTCACAATTACTTCACAGCCATTCTTCAGAGGCAAACCACTACTAATATCAACTGATAGATCATGCAATCTTAAAATGTCAATTCCTATCAAAAAACAACTAGGCCTCTCATTTTCTTCCATTACAATGAAATTATGTTCCACCTCCATACTTCCCAGTTTTACTTTCAAACGCACTTCTTCTAAACTAGCAAACTTCCTTTACCTATATCATGAATTCTCTCACACGTACATTGCCTTCTCACTTCCCAATTGTACTGCTCTGTTTCCTTGACAACAGACATATTCACTAATGACACTTAACTACAGTATTCATTCTCCTTTATACCCACATAAATCATCATTCTTCCTTTTACACCATGCATACAAATGTTTACCCTTCTATCTTACCATGCATTCTTGATATCGCATCTGATATCACATTCTTACTCCCATGAACATATTCTAGCTTGAAGTCAAATTCATTCAAATCCTCTATTGTCCTCGCAACCCTAGCATTCAAAGACTCTTTCCTAATCATGTACACTAGAGGCTGATGGTCAGTACGCAATATAAATTTCACATCAAACAAAAATACCTTCAACGCTTTCACGCAAAACCTTATCGCAGCCAACTCCCTTTCAATCGTGGAATACTTCCGTTCAGCCTCATTAAATGCTTTACTTACATATGCTATTACTCTCAACTGTTCATCTCCATTTATTCTCTCCATTTGAACCAAGCAACCACCCATAATAATCCCACTAGACTCCGTATATAACTCTAGCATACGCACATGCTCACTATAGAAAGGAAAGGCCAAATTGATGTGTCTCACAGCCTCTTCTTTCAACTTTTCAAAAGCTTCTATCATACACTAATCCCATTTCAGTCTTGTACTATTTCTCTTACCTGTCCAATCATTCGAAGGCTTCCCTATTATCGAACAATCTCTGACAAACTTCTGACCAAATTCAATCAACCAAAGAAAACCTCTCAACTTACGCACTGTACGAGGATATGGAAATTCTCTCTCCTTACTCACAAACTTATCACTCTTCCTTATACCTGATTCACTCACCACTTGCCCAAGAAATTCCACCTCCCCGGGCAACAATGTACACTTTTCAAGCTTAACTTTCACACCAACTTACATCAAACGTTCTGATACTGCTTCAAGCAACTGCATGTGTTCCTCAACAGTCTCACTCGCAATCAAAATATCATCTATAAAAATAGTCCACTTCTGTCGATCAAACCCAGGCAAAACAACATTCATCGATCTCTGGAAGGCAGCAGGCACATTAGCAAGGCTAAAACTTAATCTTCTAAACTGATAGTGACCATTACTACTCGAAAATGCCGTAATGGTCCTGCTCCCCTCCACCAGAAGCGTCTGGTAATAGCCCCTAACTAAATCTCACTTAAAAACTTTCATACCATGCATCTTATACACACAGTCAGACACTACATTCATCGGGAAACGTTATTTAACAGTTACTTCATTCACCTTCCTATAATTAATACACATTCGTAAACTTCCATCCGGCTTTCTTACAGGTACAATGGGGCTTTTCTAGGCGCTCTCACTCCTTTCTAATACACCCATTTGCTCTAACTCCTGGCACTGACCTTTTATTTTTCGGGCAATAGGCGGAGAAAAATGTTGGAGACGCTTATATATGGGGGTATCATTACTAAAAACTATCTTAAGTTCAGGCAGCTTTGACCCCCACAATCCTCGTCACAATGACTCAAAACTCTGCGTCTATCCCGTACGTCCTATATAATTGTTCTTTTTCACCCTTACTTATATTCTCATCTATATTAATTATTTCTTTCAAACTTTCACAATCCCAATTGTCATCCTGCTTTATCTTACCTATCATACCATGTCTCAATTTAATATACCTTTCCTCCCCTACATTGATCAACGTATACATACATCCCATGCAATCACCTTCACGTATACCCCGTATTCTCTTCCTCCATACAGTCGGCAACAAGCTCACATACACCTTCGGCTCCTGTAAATTCAAAATACCATCATACACATGCACACTTGTTTTCACTAAATTACTTTCTTCTGAACCTTCTACTACGTATTCACAATTGTCACCATTGGCATTTCCCAGACTATTCAGCCATGCAACATTTACACTGACAACCTAACATGCATCTCCAAACAATATAAAACCTTCTTTCGCTATTAACGGCACGCGTTTCCATACCTTCGTACATACACTACTATCTTCATTCACATTGACATAAAATTCCCCACAAAATTTTCCCTTAACTTTCATCTCTATCATATTTACACTAGGATTACACTCATACTCATTTCACTTCACCTTTACACCCCCAAAATTCACAAACATCCCTTACCTTACCGTACGTATTCCTAAACATTAAATTGACACCACAGCCTGTATCAATCAGACCTACTAGCTCTATTTCATTTAAATTTACCTTTGCACTCATGCAGTCATAAGCTTTCACCCATCACGTCTTCATGCAGTAAACCTTCACGAATATACAACACATTCACTCCCCACACACTCGAAGACTCACCCAGCTAAACCGTCTTACACTCTAGTTTCCTGAACATTCTGGCTGAAATCCCTTCTTCCTGCATACTCCAGCTACATGCCCATCTACACCATATTCAGTACACTTACCCTGTGACTCCTTGCACATTCTAGCATAATGACCATCCTTATCACAATTACCACAAATCACATTCATACGATTACTCCTACATCCACTCGCTATAAGCCCAGTCATACCACATCGATAACAATTAACCCCTTTCTCTTTCTTACACACTAATACGATGCCCTGTCTCTCCACACCCGAAACATGCTCCTAATGCACATCTACACTCGTTATCTTTATGTCCTACTTTCCCACACCTATAACACTTCTCTTCACGGATACAACTACCTGACCTACTTTGATGTACACTAGCACTCCTATCCCTCCAAACCTGACTCCCTTGCCTAAACCCCTTCATTTGCCCGTACATGTATTTCCATATTACCCGCTCAAACACTCCTATCTACTACACTATCAGCTAACCTCATCGCCCTCTCATAACAGCATCTGTGAAATTAACAAATTCTGGCACACTTTCCTCCATTTTAGTTCTCACATTCACAGATTTACTTTCTTTCATACATCTATCTAACTCATAATCCTCAACTACCTCTAAAATATCATCCCATGTCAATCTTTCTTACGTCCAGCTCATTTTCTTCTTCCGTTTCAAATTAATAAATTCACACACGTTCTCAGGTACTGTTGCCAAAACCTTCCTCATTAACTCCTTATTCTCATTTATGCCTTCTTCCCCACACTTCTTCCTAGCTAATGTCACCAACCTACCTCTATACATTGATATTGCCTTGCCTACATTCATCCGTACTCCATCAAAATCGTTCTTACGCTTATACCTAACACTCCCTTTCATATGTTTTACCTGTTCAATTATTCTCTTTTTCACCCTTTCATAATCAACATCTCCTACACTCATTATCACACCATACATCGTCAACAAATACCCTGTCAAATATTCTCCTAACTCCCTACCCCAAACTCTATTACTATCACCATACTTAGCCTGACAGAACCTTTCATACTCCCTAAAAAAAGTCATACACATCGCTACTGCTATGTTTATTAAACCTTTCACACTTCGGTACCTCTCTCATAACCAATGTCATACAAACTTCAACTTCCTTCTCACTACTATCTTCACTGCCCAATCACTTCTTGTTTCCTTCTTCCTCATTCCTATATAATGAATCTAATTCAACTCTTAAACTCCTATTCTTAACCTTTCCCTTCTTACCCTTTATCTTACTTACCACTTTCACACATTCATGAGCATCCTCACTCTCATCCTGACCATTCTTCTTTTTACTCTTCACATTACTTTTACCTTTCTTCTCATTCTTCCTACCAAATATCTGTTCATCCGTACGATGCCTAATTTCCTTATCTTCAATTTCACTATCACTCCCTTCCCCATTATCACTTACCTTAGCCTTCTCTTCCACTATCACTCCATTACCCGAGGCAGAAACAACTCCTCCGACTGCACCTTCACCCATGAAAGTTTTCATCATTCCCATTACTAGCCCCTTCATAGCTTCCATCCGTTCCTCATTCTCACGCATCCTTATCTTAACCCCCTCGTCAACAAATACCCTGTCAAATATTCTCCTAACTCCCTACCCCAAACTCTATTACTATCACCATACTTAGCCTGACAGAACCTTTCATACTCCCTAAAAAAAAGTCATACACATCGCTACTGCTATGTTCATTAAACCTTTCACACCTCGGTACCTCTCTCATAACAAATGTCATACAAACTTCAACTTCCTTCTCACTACTATCTTCACTGCCCAATCCCTTCTTGTTTCCTTCTTCCTCATTCCTATATAATGAATCTAATTCAACTCTTAAACTCCTATTCTTAAACTTTCCCTTCTTACCCTTTTTCTTACCACTTTCACCCATCCATGAGCATCCTCACTCTCATCCTGACCATTCTTCTTTTTACTCTTCACATTACTTTTACCTTTCTTCTCATTCTTCCTACCAAATTTCTGTTCATCCGTACGATGCCTAATTTCCTTATCTTCAATCTCACTATCACTCCCTTCCCCATTATCACTTACCTTAGCCTTCTCTTCCACTATCACCCCATTACCCGAGGCAGAAACAACTCCTCCGACTGCACCTTCACCCATGAAAGTTTTCATCATTCCCATTACTAGCCCCTTCATAGCTTCCATTCGTTCCTCATTCTCACGCATCCTTTTCTCAACACCCTCTTCCACTCTCTCTACAGCTCCCTTCAGCGCTTTCATTTCCTTTCGCATCTCCTCATTCTCACAATTCAGCCTCGCATTTTGATGCAACAACTTCTCTTTCTCTATGGAAAACTTCTCTTCTCGCTCTTCAACCAACCATAATTCCTCCCTCAATATCTTTAATTGTTCTTCCATTTTCCAGTCAAATCTACTTTCTTATCTTAATTCAGTCCTTGTCAAAGAGTTCACCTTCCAATCCCACCTCAGCAGGTCCCTGTTTGGACGTCAAAACAATTTAGCCGGGTGTTTCATAAACAAGCCACACACCCTGAATAACACCTACTGACAAATGTCACAAAAAAACAAACTTTTTCCTTACGTTATCTAAACCAGACTCTTAGCCAAAAAGGACAAAAAACAAAACATAACCTTAGTACTATATTTCTTAGGAAATAAAAATATATCATAAACATTCCACAGTCAAAATAAACGAACTTAAACTATTTTAAACAAACTAAACCTAATAATAAACTTAACACTAAACCACAGACAAAAAAAAAAAAAAAAAAAAAAATACACAACAGAACTCAATCTGTAAAATATCTATAACAGTCCGTTTGCGTACACGGAAACTGTCTAAATATTAAAAAAAAAACACACACACACAAACATAAATATGTTTGCGAGTGAACACTATCGTCTACATGAGGCCCCACAGTCTTTCACAGCCACAGCCAACTCTGTGGCAACTGGACCGTTTCCTGATATCTGATACAAACTTTCAATTAATTAAGGCAGTGAATATCATCATCATGGGAAGTGCATTCCAAATCATATCTGTTTACCACAACCCACGTGAACTTCCTGCTATATATTTTGAAGTATAACCCAATCCAAGTCCTTAACCAGTCCACATCATCAATACCTATATCAATCACAGCTGGAGAGGGTAGCTACAAATGTCTTCCAAAATAGTGATAAGATAAGAGAGTAAGAATGGTTCTGCAAAATAAAATAAAAAAAAAAACATTAATGGATAAGCTTAGCTAACTAAACTATCGCACCATAATTGAAGATAATTAAGACTTTCTATCATTCATAATCATTCCCAGCAAATATAAAAAAAAATTGTACTCACTTTTGAAATAAAAAAAAAAAACACTTCCACGCTGGTCGAAAGAATAATAATAATAATCCAGCGTTCACACACACAACTGCCTCTTGCTGCAGTCAAATCAAAATAAGCATTTGCCCAAGACACGCACCACTGTCCTAACTTAGATAAAAACATAAACAAACAATCTCAGTTATACCAACAGTCTTTCTCACAACAAATAATCAATACTCTAACTACCTCTCACTCGCTGACACACACAAACATACTCTCTCTCTCTCTCTCTCTCTCTCTCTCTCTCTCTCTCTCTCGATTTGGCAAACATAAAAAAATAAATAAAAATAAAACAAAAATCAATCCTCCAAAAACATGAATATATTTATATATATATATATATATATATACATATATATATATATATATATACGGACACACACACACACACACATATATATATATATATATACGTATATATATATATATATATAGATATATATATATATACATATATATATATATATATATCTATATATATACATATATATATATATATATATATGTATATATATATATATATATATATAGATATATATATATATATATATATATGAGAGAGAGAGAGAGAGAGAGAGAGAGATCAATTTTGCTTAAGAAATTGAATGCACAGTATTTGTTTATTGATCTAAACTTTCTAAAGAAACTATATATAGAAAATTTTTAGCCTATAAAATAAGCTGTATTTTTGTTTAAGAAAGTATAGATAACATACAGCGCAAGAGACATCACATAGGAAGTTGCTTCATATTTGTAGGGTAGCGGCGTAGTCTATGAGCCTTGAAATAAAACACAGAACACTTACAATTGGGACAGTTAATCTGCACTGTGATACCACTACCGTACATAAAATACAGTAATATAAAGTACAGTAATAGTGAGTTTAGGTTACAGTACAGCATTACTAGATAGGAAAAACTTTTTGTGATACAGAACAGTAACAGTAAGGTGATGATGACAACTCGGTAATCTTTACCTTAGCACGATACTGTACTATAACCTTACTGTGTCCAGCTCGTAGTGTACATTTGTGCAAATTTACTGTACACTGTACATGTGATTATAAATTGTTGTAGAACCTAAACTTCAAAAATATATTTGCAAGTCCTTATTATGTTAATCATCAGCTCGTGCACTGGTTCTTGGCAAGGGGCAGTGTCTTTTTAGGTTAGGAGTTAGCCCAACCTAGTGTAGTATTTATTTAGGAAAATTTGCGTATCATGCCGGTTTCTGTAACTTAACTACCACAAATAACGATTTTTGACTATATAAATTCAATGATAGTTTTATAAACTTTTGTTACATTCACTTAGCCTCTAAATTAAAACCTAACTGCTCACTTCCGCCAGCCCTCTATCTTCTATGAACTCCTGCTCGAAGATACAACTCGTCAAATCTAAGTTTTTGGCAAACTCTGCCTCAATGAATCTTCTACCCTCCACCAGCGGCAAAGGCTTCGCTTAGTTCCACAATACTGAAATCAAGTTTCACAACAGGTACAAAAGAAGAATATGATCTCGTCGTGATCTCCAAAAGCAACTTCCCTGGAAATCCCAAATTGGGTTTGCCAGGAAGTGGACATCCCAATGGAATATGATGCTCTGAAAAAATACCTCCTGGAGCAGTACCCACTATTGCCAGCCACCTGAATAGCATAACCTTTTCAGCTCTCTCTCAAAACTGTAGGAGGATCAAAAACCTTTGCTTCAATGCAAGGAATGACCAGTGTCGCTAGCCAGCAATCAGCCTCAGACGTTCCTTTTGGGTATAACGCTTTCTTGAACATGTATGCGCTGCCATACCAGATTACTAAATTTTGCAAATGAAGGACCTGATGACCAAATTAAACTCCCATATGGACAGCCAAATCACCACCTTCAAGACCAGCATCAATCAACGTCTCCACTCCTGACGAAGAGGACAACTATTCAACAGTGTCCAACGGTAACATAAATGCAGTAGGACACAGATGGACATCCCATGAGGTACTGGACCAGCAACGAAATTGCCCACTGCCAACCACTCTCTAAAACTTCAACCAAAGACCTCTACAGCCCCTTACTCTAGACCTTCGGCTGCAGTTATGCTACTACCACTCCATATTCTTGGTTATTACAAAGAAATCTTTGATCTGTTTTCAGTGTCTAAAAACGTGCAAGTTGTCCTTAATGTGTAGCGGCGGACTACCCTGTCACTAATGTGTTCTTTTTACACGATGCAGGTACAGGTGTGTGATTTTTGGTAGATGTAGGTGCTTGCTGTTCTCTTTTGCCAAGGGCCGGTAGCTGCCAATGCATTTGCGATACTTAGCTACAGTTCCGAGAACCTTATATTATTGTTTATGATTTTCAAATATCACTGGAAGTTTCTCGTTACTGATGTCACATTGCCAATCTTCAGCGCAGATTTTCTCTTGCATTTTCATTTCTTGGTTGATGCTGCTCACTAATGGCTAGTCAAAGAATACTTTTAATCATCCATACTCTAGAACTCGCCACCTCCAACCTCGCTCCCCACATCAGCATACCCACGGATGCCTAAGCTCACCTCCTTACATTGTACATGTAAGTCTTCCATACAGAACTTCACTAAACGCCCGTGGTTCCCGCCGAACATGATATTAATCATCATTTCAAGACGAAAGGCACTCAGTGGTTATCATGTACAGCCATATGGCAATTGATCGATTCATAGCCTTAAAATAAACATTCACCGAAATGGAAAATGAATGGCCCTTTAAAGGCATCCAGCCCATGGACGTCATCCTCACACATCACCCTCATGAAAGATGGCTGCCTGATACTGTGAGAATTAGAGGCATATAAACATAGAGTACAGACAGAACCAGGTCAACAACCCTTTCCAGACATCATTGACATGACCTACTTGCACAATGAGAAGATTTTCTCAATGCTCAGAATCCAGGAAGGGTAATATCAGGTGACCAAGAACCTACAGACATCCCTAAGACTGCCATCACCCCCTTCCCCCTTTCGGTACATACATCTCCAATTACTACTGTTTTGGCCTTGATGATGCAGGGGCCACTTTTCAATGCCTCATGGATGGTATCTTATGGGGCATCCTATACTGTGTATGTATTTGGACGAGACACTTGTGTTATGTTCAGCCAAAGAGAAACAGCTACAGCAGTTATGCACCATGCTCTACAGCCTACAAAAGAACCGCCATGTAATCCAGTACGATAAGCTTACCTTTGACGCCAACAAAATATCGTTCATAGGGCACTGCATCACTCCTGAAGGAGTCTGCCCCTTCACTGAGAATGAATCATCCATTCAGATGTTCTCTATGTAATCGGCAGTCAAAGTACTGCAAGATTTCTTGGGTAAGATTAACTATTATCACCGTTTCCTGGCAGCCTATGCCACCACTCCTGCCCCCCCCCCCCCCCCTCCCCATCTACGCTTCCCTCAAGGGCAAGCACAAAGACCTAAAGTAGGGACCCTTCAATAAGTGATACTTCTGCAATACAAAGAATGGCCTATCCACCCTTGTTGATCTCCCTCTTATCTTGCCACATAACCCTCTCCTTCTCCCCACCAGTGTCAGTGATGTCGCTATTGGTCCAGTACTTGAGCAGGTGATCAAAGGCTCTCCCCACCCATTGCCCTTCTTAAGTAGAAAACTATCTATGAAGGAATCTGGCTACTCCACCTTCGACTCAAAATTGCTGGTTGTGCACTTGGCTGTCCATTACTTTCGCCACTGCTTAGAAGGTACGCCCCTCGTCATTTGCACAGAACATACGCCTCTGGTGCACACTTTAACTAGACAGTCCGTTGCCTAGTCTTCTCATCAATGACCAGACCTCTCTTCGCTGGCAGAATACAACTGCTTCGTCAACATATCACAAATTAATTGAATCCCGTTACCATTGCCCTGTCAAGAAACATTCACCTGTAATTGGATTACAAATCTTTGACCGAAGCCCAACGAAGATTTTCAGAGTGCCAAACATATAGGGCATCCTGAACATCCCTCCATTAGGATGCCATCACCTCTACAACTCCAATACCACCATTCTCTACAACGTTACCATTGGTAAACCTAGACCATTGAAACCTGTTCCCATATGCCGAAAGGTTAATTTTATGTATGACCTTTTACATCTTTTTCACCCTTTTACTGCACAGAGGAAGTTTATTTGGCATAGCGTTACTAACGAGGCTAATGATTTGGTCCTAGCCCATAATTCATGGCAAACCTTTAAAGTACATCCCACAGGGATATAGTAATGGGCACTTTTCCTCAACCACACCGTTGCTTTGCCCACATTTAGTTCGATATAGTAGGTCCCCTACAAACATTGCAATGATATTGTTACCTTTATACCGTCATTGACCGCTCCACTTATTGGCCTGAAGCAATTCCAAGGGAAAATGAAACCTCTGCCTTACTCGCAGGGTGGACATACAGATTCAGTTTCCCTGAGCATATTACTTCTGACTAGTTTGCCACTTTCCCCTCTCAATTGTGAACAGCATTAGAGGATCTCCTGGGCATCACCCTACATCAGACAAACGCCTACAACCCAGCTGCCAAAGGAATAGTTGAGCACTTTCATCACACTCTTAAGCAGCTTTGATGTTCTGCTGCAATGACTCCAACTGATTTTCTCATCTACCCTGTGTTCTCCTTGGACTAGGAACCACTCCTAAAGACGCCCTGGATATCTCAGAAGCTGAAATGGTATATGGTTACCAGTTGGCCGTCTCTGCCGATTTTTCTTTTTTCATCTACAACCTCCTCCCATAATCTCCACCGCCTAAATTTTGTTGTGGGAAAATTTACGCCATGCCACCAGACTTACGAGCCTCTAGTGAAAAATACCATACCGGCAGATCTACACTCATCAAAGAATTTTTTCCTGCACAGCCAAAAACAAGAGCAAGCCACCGGTAACACACCGTTATAAAGACCCTTTCCTTGTGGTCTGTCGTATGTAGAGATAATTCTTAATTATCATCCATGGCCAAGAAGACTGGATCTCCATTGCTAAATAACATGTCTACAGTACCCATCTCTGGAGGAGGGCACCTTATTTAACATTTATGCCATTTTCAAGGAGGAACATGTTTCGCCAGGTAAATCCTGAACTGCAGTTGGCAGTTAGATTCCGACTTCTTTTATGACTTCCGGTGGCATAGTTTGAAGCAACCTGTCCTTTCATTAGTAGGGGCTAGGGTTCGATCCCATGTGTGAGGTGGAAATTTATTTCTATTTGAGCACGATATTGTTTTGATATTTATCCATATTGACTCATTAAGTGTAATTTGAATGATTTACAATCAATTGTGTCACCCTGTGGACCGGGAAGTCAAGTAAATATCGCTGGTAAGAGACTGTTGTTTCGCCAGGTAAATCCTGAACTGCAGTTAGCAGTTAGGTTCCGACTTCTTTTATTGCATCTGATCTCATGGTTGGAAGTGACCTGACCTTTCACTAGAAGGGGCTAGGGTTTGATCCCAAGTATGATGTAGAAATTTATTTCTATTTGAGCACGATATTGCGTTGATATTTATCCATATCGACTCATTGAGGGGAATTTGAATGAATTACAATCATTTGTGTCATTTGGTGGGCCGGGAAGTCGGGGAAAACTCACTGGTAAGAGACTGATGTTTCACTGTGTAAATCCTGAACTGGAGTTAGCAGTTAGGTTCTAACTTCTTTTATGGCTTTTGGTGGCTTGCTTAGAAGCGATCTGGCCTTTCATTAGAAGAAGCTATGGTTAGATCCCAAGTATGAGGTAGAAATTTATATATATATAAATATATATATATATATATATATATATATATATATATATATATATATATATATATATATATATGTATATATATATATATATATATATATATATATATATATATATATATATATATATATATATACGTGTGTGTGTGTGCGTGTGTGTGTGTTTTTTTTTCATTGATTATTTATTACATGCACGTTAGAGAGAGAGAGAGAGAGAGAGAGAGAGAGAGAGAGAGAGAGAGAGAGAGAGAGAGAGTTGTTAGCCAATTTAAGTATTCTCTGGATAATTACGATCAATAAAAAAACTTGTCTTAATATCCTCTATAGTATCCCAAAGTTCGTCTATTCTTTGAAACCTCATTAATTTGTAACATATATCAATTATGCAATCATAATCTGTATATCAATTACTTGCGTTTTATCAACTACCGAATAACGGCTTTACTTCGAAGAGTGAATATCCCATATCAGCCATAATCTAAAATTAATGGGTCTTCTTCCATCGGCTTTCTCCTACGAAAGAGTTAAAGGATATATTCAAGAGATATATTAAGGAAATACAACTTTTTAACTAGCTCTTTTCTTAACAAAGTAGAAACCGAAGAGGATGTCCTAACGAATAAACTTTATTACTGTATGATAATAGCACTAATTTATTACCATTTTTTTTTTTTTTTTTTTTTTTGATGAAGAAGCTATACCAAAAGTTCAATCTTCATGTATATGCTTTTCGGCTGAGAAAAATATATAAGTCTCATTTTAGAGTTCATGTAGTACTGATCTATTTTAACGTACTCATATACGTGAAATATTTTATATTTTTTATTGACTACATTCAGTGTATTGTTTATTTACTATTCCCTTATCTCATTTCCTCACCAGGCTAATTTCCCTATCGCACCCCTTGGGCTTGTATCATTCTCATTTTCAGAATATGGTGGTAAGTTGATTAGTGGGAAAAATGATAATGATAATCAGTGCCTACTTCACCTGGGAATATGTTATCAATCTAGATCGAAGAATATCTCTTATAATCAGATTTTCTTTTCTTTTTAATAGGAGCCACAGTTATCATTCTTTTTAATAAATGAAAATATAAGACGAATCGTTATTTATATATTTTTTTCTTTAAAACAAAGTTGTTATTAGAACCATTATTAGTAGAAATTCATATTTTCTATTTAATTTAATCATTCTCCTAGGTTTTAGTAGCAAGATGTCCATAATTTCTTCAGTCAATTATCTTAATTTTTTCATGTTGGTATTGATTTACCAACTGCAATCTATCCTTAAATGAAAAATCTCTTATTCAAAACTTTTTTCTTTTGGTCTTGGGCAAACGTAACTTGAAGGTTAACCTTTCAGAGAGAGAGAGAGAGAGAGAGAGAGAGAGAGAGAGAGAGAGAGAGAGAGAGAGAGAGAGAGAGAGAGATTGGCGATAGGCCTACTTCCTCAAATGACCTATGTGTACTTTTTTCGTGAACCACAAGTTTTGATACGAAGTTCATATATGAATGCCATTTGAAGATGAAGGGTTGTAATGCGTAGAACAGTCAGAGATGGTGGAGGAGGATTGGACTGGATTGCTGATGGGAATTTAGCAGACCTAGAGTATGCTGATGATGGTGTCCTAGTTAGGAGAACACCACAGGATTTGCAATGATTGCCAACCACATTGCATGAAATATGACACCAAGCTAGGATGAAGATAAATAGAAAAAAAAGAAAGATATAATTTTAACGGAGTATGCAATGGACGATGAAATATCATTGCAAGGAGAAACGATTATTGAGGAAGAATCATTTAGGTATTTATGAACAATGATCTCCGATACATGGTCTTTAGAATTAGGAGTATAGGAAAACATGGAAAAAAAGCAAATCAGACAATGGCAAAATTAAGTAAAATCTGGGAATAAAATCGTCTGAAATTACATATAAAAATCAGTCTATATATCAGATTCGTAAGATTTATGGACATGAGTCATGGTATGATAATGAAACAATAACCAATAGATTTAGTACATTTGAGAACAAAAGCACTAAGAAGGATTTTGCGAGTTAAATTTCAGGACAGGATTAGAAATGAAACTGTAAGAAAGATTACTTGAGTACCATATATGGATAAGATCATGATGAGGGGTATATGGACATTGTTTTGGCATGCTCTTCGCACTCCCCAAGAAAGATTAGTTTACCAAACGTTCAGTTGGGCTCCACAAGGAACTAGAAGAGTTTGAAGACCCAGGCTTACATGGCTGAGGACCATGAAGTGTGAAGTAGGAGATGCTGAATGGAGAAGTATTGAATTAAAAGCTTGAGATGGAAACTACTGGCAAAACCTAACCAAGGCCCTTTGTGCCAATAGGCGTTGGAGGAGATGATGAGGATGATATTTACTTCTTACAGGAATTTAAATGGACCGTTTTATGGATACTAGTATATATGTTATCATATTGGAATTTATGACACAATTAACCGTATCCCATCCCTCCTCACAGAAAATATCATGTGCTATTATGAATGCCGGGTTTATATAAGCAGATATGAAAGCTTGTCTAAATTCTATAATATTTTTCACTTTTTGCAAAATACTGACATTTCTCCTGAATAGATTCTCGTCTTATAATTCTCAACGCAACATAGAATTCTAATAGTTTTATTCCTCCCACGATCAGATTGTGGATGATTTTCCTAATATTGGGGTTGAATAATTTTACCTTCCGATGCCAAACCTTTTGGCAGGTTGTGACTAGCTTTTAACAAAATGACAAGCTGGACTTGACAGGCTCACTGATGCGATATCACAAGGTTATAAACAAAGGTTGAGGATTACAATGCCATAATATCTTTAACAATATGAAACATGCCAAGGCTAGCTCAATAGTTTTTTCTCATGTCACAGAGAGAGAGAGAGAGAGAGAGAGAGAGAGAGAGAGAGAGAGAGAGAGAGAGAGAGAGAGAGAGAGAGATAAAGTGTAATCGTCTTACTATGTAAGAGAGGATATCAAATACACGTGCATTACATGGATCCCACAATAAAGCAAATATACATGTGAAATATAGTACCATACTCTTCATGGAAGATATATGCAGGTTTTAGGCAATCAATGTAAATCCAGAATCCTTTGTCACGAATGTTAATTGAAAAAGCATTCGATTTTCGATGGATTGTAAGGGAAGAACCTATGTAAGTGATGTCAGCAGTTTCTTGTTAGTATTGGTGCGCACGAAGACATGTGTTTTTTCTTTCAAATCTTTCGCTATGTGTAGCTTTGCTGAGGACTTGTAAGTCTTAGACATTGGAGATTGTCGGAGGAGGATGCAGATGGGAAAAAATCAGGAGAAACAACCAGTGGGTTACCATACACCATATCAGCAGCTTTTATATATAGCTTAGCATTTAATAATAATAAATATATAGTTCATACGTAGGAGTGGTTCTTAATCCAATGAGAATAAAGTGAAGCATAGTAAATAACTTGGAGTTACTGCTATGGTGCATAAGAACTCCTTAAAGTGTGTGACGAAAACTTTTTGACCATGCTACTGGTTGAGATATGTAGGTGGTTGTCCGATGCAGGGTTATGGCCAGGGGATTCAGTAATTATGTACACATTTAAAAGGTGAAATTAATACCCATGTCAAAAGCAATACGATCAGGGATACCTAATTTCACTATCCACACTGAGAGTAAGACAGATGTACATGAAATAGATGTTGCACTTTGCACGGGGATAGGTTCAGGCTAATGGATAGAAACGTAAATAGGTAATGTTATCCTTGTGATGTGGATTAGGTGCCTATTACGTTGATGTGAATGTGGGTAAAATGACGCTGAGTTTGAGGAAGGGTTCCCACTCCTGAATGTGTGAGTTTATGTACCTTTGATGCTTGGTATGAGATACAAGCACGGACTCAATCATTTGCATCCTTATTACTGCAATACCAAATGAGTTTCATCTTCTGTACTGTGCAGTAGATAGGCATAAGGGATGTGAGAGGTTATGTACTGAAATAAAAAAACTATCAGATCTTGGTGTCAGTTATCCATGGAGGTGGCCTACCGGTACTGATGTTCCAGTAGAGGGTGATATCTTCATAACAATGGGATAGATAGGATGACCTCCAGGAATTGTTTTCAAGATCGTTTTGTTGGGATTCTGCCAAGGTGTTGTAATCCAACCCCAAGATGATTATCAGTTAATGTATATCTTGTAAGGCATTTGCGAAAGGAATCATTCTTAAAGGAATGTGTTCAAGGGTGCAGTTTAGCTCAGCACGGCAGAGAGATGTTGAAGTTGGTTGGTGGACAAGGCGTCAGACTGTCAAATGATGGCATAAACCATGTCAAATGCACAGCTAACAACTTGCGGTCAAAAAGTAGGGTAGGAAGATTCTTCCTTGAATAGTTTCTAATGAAGAACTATAAAGATTAGCTTGAACAGTTGCCCACTTGCTCAAATCCTTCTCTAATATCGACATCACTGGTATTGGCAAAGAGAATGACTGAGGCATGTGGCAAGGGGGGATGAAGAGCAGTAGCAGTTGATAGGGCATTCTTTGCAATGTAAAAGACAATTTTCTAAAAGGGACCCTAATTCAAGTCTCTTGGCTCACCCTCGATGGAGGTATAGAGTGGGAAGGACTGTGGCTTATGGTGGGAAAGAAGAGGTGATAACAGTCAAGGGCATGGAGAACCTCTGAACATCTGCTACCTTCTTAGGAAGGGGATGGACGTCTTCAGATGTGATGTGGTGCCTTAAAAACGTTACTTTATTGTTGCAAATATTACACTTGATGCTCTGGACAAAAAGATAATTCTATTGCAGGTGGACTAGAACAATGTGTAGGTTATGAGATTTTCTTCTTTAGAGGAAGAGGACTCAAGTTTATCATCTACATAAACACCAGAGGTCCTCTAAGATTCAATCTACATGGTATTGAACAATAATCCCATCAGTAGTAATTGAATGTGTTTGTGCCTAATAGTGTTGTGTTGGCATTCCTAGGTATGTCTTCTGGGTTCATTGACACCTTTTAGTACCCCTTCGGAAGGTCGAAAGTAGAGAACACTTTCACTTTGAGCAAGTAGAAGGTAACCTTGCCGATGTTGGGAACGTGTTAATGATTATGTTCATTTTGCATGTTTATACCCCTGTAATCCCAGCAGGGGTGCATGGAATTATTTATCTGCATAACGATGTTTAAGGATGACGACCATGGGCTTGACCCCTTTCCCAAAAGGCATATTACTTTTATTTTGGTATACATTCGTTCTGCAGCTGCCAACGATCTGAGGCCAGATGCCTTAATCTTTGAAGCAACTAGGTCCCTGTTGTCTTGATATAGTAAAAAAATACCTTGCTTTACATGGTCTTTTGGTGAAGTTTTGGTTGGAAAAATTTCAAGTACGACTTGAGGAGCTAAGCTTAGGCATCCGTGGGTATGCAGATAAGGAGTGAGCAGTCAGAGTGGCCACGTTAAAAGAGGTGATGGTAGGTTTGAGTCTGCGTACACTGAATCTCGATGGTCCACATGCTCAAGTAGGTGGGAATTTGCAAGTAAATAAGCACAAATTATTAGCTATGTTATTACGGCAACGACAAACTTCTAATGGCATTTGGGGTTCCGAATAAAAAGCTTTGAGTATCTCCTACCAGGAAATGTGGATCTCAGATCCATAGAAAGCTACCAGGTGGACGTCAGCCGGATTAGAATGATTAAATCATGTCAATGAGTTTGTCATTGATGGAAGGAATGGGAAGAATTATTGACTAAAATCAAAAGATGAATAATGTACAAATAAATGTGAACTTTCTCGAATGGTAAGGATAATTTTAATATGCTGCCCTCATCTGTATTTCGAATGAGAATGTGGCCCTTTTACACAAAAATGTTGGGGACCCTTACTCTACCATAAATCATACATCAGTACCTGTATCATGTTGAAAGAAAAGATTAGTGACATGGGAGTCCGCTGCCGCAAGCAAAGGGCTATTTATAAGTTGATTGGCCACTGACAACCGTCAGTACATTTCTTTGCAGCATCCTCTGAATCTGAAGGGATTCTAGCATAACTACAGGCAATGGGTGTAGAGGTCATTGGTTGAGGCGCGAGTGATGGGTGACATATGTGAGTGGAGTTGGGCTTTGTCACCACTTCTGCTTATCAGGGGGCGGGTGTCTGTGTCCTGCTGCAATGACATCAGCTTCAGTTGGTGTTGAATGGTTGACCTCTTTGTCAGAAGCGCTGGCATTGAAGGTGGTGATGTGACTATTCATAAGGTCATCAACTTTATTCATCAAGTCCTTCATGGGTAAGGTATCAATGTCAGAAATGGCGGTGTGTACAGGTTCGTGTTTTCGTCATAACCAATGGGCACAAAGTAGGTTAACTTACTGAGGATTGCCATTTGAGGCACGTTTTAGGAGAGCGTTACTCAAATATCACCTGAGTGTGAGTGAAGCTTTTTGGTCCACCAACAGTTGTTGAGAGAGTTGATAAAGCATAGCCATGCAAAAGGTTGCCGATGCTGAGTACTGTTCTAAGATGTATATTTTGTGTGTCATACTCTATTGGGTCATCTTCTTGGTCGCAAAGCCAGGCTGTCAATCACTGATACGAAAGTAAACTTCGACATGCTAAACCAAGCAAACACTTCTTTAATGGCAAATTGCGGCAGTTTCATTGATGCAACGGGGATAAAAGAGTCAGGTTCTGTGAGCTGCATCGTCAAACTGTAGTGCCACATCACAAGCTTATATAACAACGGTTCAGGATAATAATTACAAAAACGTTTGCAATATGAAACATGCAATGAGAAACTTAAACATGTGTTCTTATATAAGTAAGAGAGAGAGAGAGAGAGAGAGAGAGAGAGAGAGAGAGAGAGAGAGAGAGAGAGAGAGAGAGAGAGAGAGAGAGAGCATTACTATGTATGAATGTGTATGAAATACACGTGCATTACAAACATGTAGCAAATATTATGTTGAGCAGGTTGATATGTGTTTCAAAGTTAATTCATAAAAGGTCTATTTTACATTTTTAATGGTCTGAAAATAATTTATTTTTGATATCCAAAGGATATTCCTTATATATGTTATATTTGCTATTCTCCTTTTTTTTTTTTCCTCTCTGGGTTACTTTACTTGCTGGAACACTTGGGATTTCAATATCTGCCATCCTAAATAGGGAAGTACCTTGGATAATAATAATAATAATAATAATAATAATAATAATAATAATAATAATAATAATGATAATAATAATAATAATAATAATAATAATAATATAAAAATTGAAATAAACAGATTTAAGAAAGAAAAGATAATATTCGTTAATAACAGTTAATTCTATTTACGATTATCCAAATAGTTATTGAAATAAACAATAAAAGTCTTAGAAATGCTGAACGCTACTTGGCTCTCCTTATTCATAAAGCCATATTCATGACCCATATAAGTTATAGAGACCATCGTTAGGAACATTGATGGTGCATTCATATCAGTGAAGTTATCCTCAATAATTCATCCGTTCTGATGGATTCCTCTTGCGGTATTAATAATTTTGAATTTCTAACAACTTGCCTACGGCAGTAAGACAAAAATCATCTGTACTTCAAGTTTTGACATTCTCTCTTTACTTTCAACTTATGGGGTTGTGATGTTATATATATATATATATATATATATATATATATATATATATATATATATATATATATATACATATATATATATATATATATATATATATATATATATATATATATATATATATATATATAGATATATATATATATACATATATATATATATACATATATATATATATATATATATATATATATATATATATATATATATATATATATATATATATATATATATATATATATATATATACAGATATATATATATATATATATATATATATATATATATATATATATATATATATATATATATATATATATATTGTAAGGACAGTGAGACGAGCTATCACCAACAACAACTGACTGTTTATTCAAACAGGTGCGAAAATATGATACAAGGTGTGGATGGCAATGTAGCTTGCACGCTAACACCAATCTGGCTTGAACCAACCGCCACAAAATGTGTGTTTTTTCACACGTACAAATACTCGAAATACAAGTCAATAGAAATATGTAGCGAAATGATAATACATGAAATTGTAGCTCTGAGGGAGCGGAACAAATATATACAGTTAGCCACAGTGTGGCGAAAGGAGAATTTAAATGAAATGGAAAATTCGATGAGAATGCTGGACGACGGAGGGAGCGATGTCCTTACAAGTGCTCCCCCCAAGACATCAGGCGGCGTAGGAGGCTGATGAGGCTAGTCTTCCTATCTTTTCGGGCATCGAAGGGTTCCTCTTGTTCTTGAACGAAGGGGCGCGTCAGCGGTCGGCGTATGGATTGCTACCTCTCGTCATCGTTTGTTGCTCTTCTTCTCATTGGGCGCCTTGTTTTGAGGTGGCACTCTGAATCTGCCAGGTACCGCGGAGGCAGTGTCGCTTCCATCGAGAAATGCCTTTTTCACTCGATCTATTAAGACCCAGTCCTCTTGGCCATGCACGTCGAGAAGGAAGGCTTTTGTCGTTTTCTTGATTACTCGGTAGGGGCCTCGATAGGGTCTGATTAGCGGCTGTCGATGAGCGTCGACACGGACGAAAACATACCTGCAGTCGTCCAGGTTCCTCGGCTTGAAATGCTTAGTTCTATCCTAGTAAGTTTTAAGACATGGCCTGAACTTCCTGGCGATCTCCCTAAGATGATCCAGCTGCGTGTCGTCGGTTGACGTGGGAAAAAATTCGCCGGGAACTGCGAGCGCCTCTCCGTAAACCTTTTCATTGGGCGATGGCTCACCATCTGCACGAGGGGCGGTGTGAAGGCCAAGAAGTACACAAGGAAGTCGTGATTTCCAGTCCCCGTCGGTGCAGCTCGCCATCAGGGACACCTTGAGGGCGCGATGAGTTCGTTCGACCATGCCGTTTGCTGCGGGGTTGTATGCCTATTCCCACTAGGGGGCAGGAAGCCCTAAGTTATTTCCGAACTTGGTGGATATGACAAATAACGATAGTGTCATATATTCATGTGGTCTGGGTGAGCATATAAGAATCGGAGTCAAGGTAAAGGCACTTATACAAACCCACAGATATAGTACTTTCAAGTAATTCTCTGCTAAACTTCCATCAGGATGACATGGCTGAGCCCAAAAATTGGATTTTGAGCAAAGCGAAAAATTTATTTTTGGGTGATACGGCCATGTAGTCCTGATAGACCCATTTTCTTTTCTAAAAAAGGAGAATTCCAATAAGTAACAAATCCCCACTCGAAACTACTCTGCCTGTAGATATCCAATGCTTAATTGCAACAAGGAATGGGTTACGCAGTAGTAGTACGTGAAAGAGGATCCACCGGGTAACCTTGATGACGGCTTCCCTTCAATTTCGCCACTCTTCCCCCTCAGAGCGAGAACTCTATTCGGGGTGAAGATTGCCAGGTGTCGTATCAAGAAATACGTCCCCTGATATTATGCGATATCCTTAAGAGTTATCTTAAGGATACTCGCGCCAGGAGTTAGTATTCCGTAGACCTGTGGTCAATTCTCTAGGAGTATCAGTGTAGCCAAATATCCCTTAGAAAGCAGCCTAAAGGTCGTCGTCGCCGTCGTCATCGTCGTCGTCGTCGTCGTCTTCATCGTCTTCGTCGTTGTCTTCGTCGTCTTCGTCTTCGTCTTCGTCGTCGTCTTCGTGATAACATGGCCATATCACCAAAAAATAGATTTTTCGGTTTGCTCAAAATCTGTTTTCAGTTTTTTGAAGATGCTGGTCTTAATCATGTAGGTACAGTACTGATGCAAGAGAGTGATGGTCTTAATCATGTAGGTACAGTAATGATGCAAGAGAGTGATGGTCTTTTGAAACCTGCTGGATACTTTTCAAAGAAATTGAAAGCTGTCAAACAGAGGTATTCAATTATGGATAGTGAAACTTTAGCCATAGTCTTGGCCTTTAGACGGTTTCATCAAATTCTTTGGGGTCCCATGTTTACAGCTCAGATAGATCACCAGCCTCTTGTGTCAGTCTTCAAAAGAAAAACAGGGTCTTCTAAGATGAATAGATGAATTATTGATATGCAAGCTTATTGCTTTAGAGTTTTGTATAGACCAGAAAAGCACAATGAAGTTGCTGATCAGTTCAGGGGTGCCCAACCTATGGCGCATGCGCCAACAGTTACAAGTGGCGATTACAAGTGGCGCACTAAACCCCAGAGATAATAAAGGAAAAAAAAAAACATGCCTGCTCATAAAGAAAGAAAAATAATGATAATACTGATTTTCAGAAAAAAAAATACAATGAGAATTTAAGTAACTTATAGCTTAAAGTGAGTTTTACTGAGATTTGTTCTAATCTAAAACAAATAATTTTCATTTGATTTTATTGTTCCGTGTGCATCTATTAGTCATCTTCTTTAAACAATAATGCGCCACTATTATATACCTGAAGTGAAATACCATAAAAATTGCGTGAACACCTAAACAGCAGTTAATAACCGGGACATTTGTACAGGAGTTGTTCCATAAATGCGCACGTATTATACGTGTCTGACGTTGAATCGTCAAGCAATAGCACTGGTTGGCATGTGGCACAATAAAAAAAATTACTAGCGAGTTTAGAGTTGACGCTTGGAGTGTTATCTCGATGGATTCATAATTCAGCGTAGGTGAATATTTGAACTTTTGCATTTTCGAAATTTAGAAATATTATTGTATCTGATGAATCATATATTTTCGAGCACTTTGAGCGCTATCGTTTGTATATTATCATGTCTATTTTTTTGTATGTATTGTATATGAGTCTTCTCTGCGCAGTTTTTGGCGATAATAATAATATTCACCATATTTTCATGAAGTTCTCTCTCTCTCTCTCTCTCTCTCTCTCTCTCTCTCTCTCTCTCTCTCTCTCTCTCTGAACGAAATTATTAGTTTTCGATTCAATGATTTTTTTAAAAATCATCTCTTTTTGGACATTCAATAAGTTTAACCATTTTTTTTTCTTTTTGTAGGTGGTTTGCCTATCACAGTGAGAAAGAACATGAGCAAAAGAAAAGCAGAAAGTGATAGCAAACGTCAGTTTAATGAACTGTGGGAAAATTAACTCTTATTCATTGCGACTCCTTCAGGAAAACCAATGTGTATTGTTTGTGAAAACACTCTCTCAGATAACAGAAGACATGATCTTAGCAGGCACTATATGAACACCAAGTTGAAATAAAAGAAAAACAGATGTTAGTGCCTGGATCTGTGTTACGGAAAGAATATGTGGTCAAGAAAAAAGAGGATATGAAAAAGAGGTGAAATCTCCTTGTAAGAGAGGTTGTGAAAGCCTGGCAATGCTCGAAGCATCCTACGAAATTGCTTTTGTGTTGGCTAAAAAACATAAGCCTTTCTCTGATGGTGAAGATATTGTTAAACCCTGTCTCCAAAAATTTGCAAAATGTGAAAGAAAGGTGAACGAAATAGCTCTTTCAAAGCAGACAGTTACAAGACGCATTGAGGAAGTTCCTCGTGATGTATCTGAGCAACTGAAGGACCGTGACCATGCATGTTCTTTCTTTTCATTATCCTTGGACGAATCTGCTGACATATGTAATGTAGCCCAGTTAAGTATTTTTATTAGAGGAATTGATGATAATTTCAACTTTTTTGAAGAACTTATTGGCCTTGAGTCACTCCATGGAAGAACCAGAGGGTCAGACATATTTGAGAAAGTAAAGTCCTGTTTACAAAATCAGCAAGTAGATTTTAGTAAAATCTTAAGTGTCTGTACTGATGGAGCACCGTCAATGATTGGTAGAGTTGCTGGAACTGTAGCCTTGCTCGAAAGGTTTTTAGGGCATCCTCTTCTGAAATATCATTGCATTATACACCAAGAGTCGCTGTGTGGAAAAATTTTGAATTTGCAGCATGTTATGATACCAGTTGTAAAATGTGTGAATAAAATTAGAGCAAGAGGATTAAATTAGAGCAAGAGGATTAAATAGGAGAGAATTCAGAGAATATTGTGAGCTGTTAGATATGGAATATGGTGATCTCATCCTTTATTGCGAGGTGCGTTGGCTTTCTAGAGGACCAGTTCTTAGCAGATTCTGGAAACTGAAAAATATTGTACATGATTTTCTGAAAGAGAAAGGAGAGCTGCCCGAGGAAAATGCCCTTTTGTGTGATGAAAAGTGGATGTTTGATTTAGCATTTTTAGTTGACATTACCAGTCATCTCAATGACCTAAATTCAAAATTGCAGGGCAAAAATAAATTGTTTCCTAGTTTAGTAAATGATATCAGTGCATTCAAAATGAAGTTAAAACTGTCTATCTCTCAGCTAGAAAACAAGGATTTGAGCCAATTTCCACATTTAAAGGAACAAAGTGAATGTGCTGAAGATAATATTAACTTTACCGAATACATTGAAAAAATCATATTACTGCAAGAGGCCTTTGATATTCGTTTTAGTGATTTTTCTGAAGAAGATTGCATGCTTGCATTTATAAATCCCTTTTCGCTTACTGAAAATAACATTCTGAAGATGCCTAGTAATATACAAATGGAACTTATTGATCTAAAAGCAAATTCAGTACTGAAGTGTAAATTAAATGAACTTTTCTCACTCCCAAGTGCATCTGAAATGCTTAATTTTTGGCGATCATTACCGGGTGAACATTTTCCAGAACTAAAGAAATTTGCCCAAAGTTATGCCTGTCGTTTTGGAACAACATACAGATGCGAGCAAGAATTTTCTTCCATGAAAATGATCAAGAACAAACCGAGGTCACGACTATCCGATTCAAATTTGAAGAACTCTCTGTTGCTCTCAGTTACTAATTTAACTCTTAATATTACAGATTTGGTGAAAGCAAAGCAGTCAAAAGTCTCATTAAACCTAGTTATGTTTATTTTTCCTGCATGTGAAATTACTTTTTTTTTAAACTGCTAATTAGGTTCATATATTTTTATTAGTACTTTCAGAAATAACTAATGAATGTTATCAATGTAAATTCAAAGTGTCAATAAAGTAAGTACAGTTTACTTTTTATTTATGTTAAATCCTTCCCATTACAACTACTACATCTGTCCACACTATCATATATATATATATATATATATATATATATATATATATATATATATATATATATATATACATACATATATATATATATATATATATATATATAAATATATATACATACATACATATATATATATATATATATATATATATACATATATATATATATATATATATATATATATATATATATATATATATATATATATATATATAAATATTATATTTATATATATATATATATATATATATATATATATATATATATATATATATATATATATATATATAATGATTATATGTATAACTGCCAAATATGACAATATTCCCATACTTAAAGGATGTGGCGTATCTGAATTAGAAGTGAACAAAATTGGTGCATGGGAAACAAAAGGTTGGCCAACCCTGTTAAGTAGTCTAGTTAGAGCAATTTTCCATAATAATCATGATAATTATCTTGGGTTAAGTAAGGAAGAATTTAGAGATAAACAGGTAAGTGAAGCCAGGTGGAGTGACTTGACAGCTTACTTGAATGGAGGAAACTTACCTAGAAAGAGGTTTCACAGAGCTTCAATTCGCCATTTTATATTTTATGAGGGTGTGTTATACCTGAGTGCTGATAAGACTTGTGGTGCTTCAATAGTTTAGGAAAGCAGCCTTCAAATTTGGTCTTGGGTCTTTTGCAATTCATTTAGGTAAGAGAGAAACTATTGTTGCTTTGGAGACATACTTCTATTGGCCCTCACTAAGATCTGATATAGTTAAATATGCTAAAGAATGCAGTATATGTTTTGATTTGACAGACATGGTGTCTGGTGCAAATGAATTCAGGCACATTCTTATCATCATTGATCACTATTCTTGCTATGTGAAGTTTTACCCACTGAGGAGGAAGACAACAGAAGTCTGTAAAAACTTTGAAAAGTATTTAAATGACTTTCGGGTTTCGGGTTCCGGGTTCCAGGGTGTGTAATTCTTGACAATGGTGCTGAATATAGCTCATAACAGTTTAGAGATATTTGTAGAGTACGCAACATAAATACTAGTTTCATCACACCATACCATCCCGAAGGTAACAGTATATCTGAAAGGATGGAAAGGACCATGAAAATTTTGCTTAATGTCATGTGTCAGAGTCATCCATATCAATGGCCAAAATATTTATGAGATACACAGAGGACTTTTAATTGTGCTATACACGACATCATGGGTGAACAGCCGCATTATGTGTTTCTTAGCTCAATGGATGATGAGGTGATGGACCCCAATCTCTCTCGAGCCTATGAAATAATTCAAAAGACACAGGCAGAAATGGCAAGAACATTTGTAAATTTTGCCAATAGGAAAAGAGGGAACAAAAATAAGGAGCTAAATTCATTAGTGTGGGTAAAGAATGAGACCCAGTTACCAGGTACAAGCAGTAAATTTAATGTGAAATGGCTTGGACCATATAAAGTGATAGAAAGTTTTTGGGAAAGGTCTACATGTGTGATACAATTTTTTTTCAACGACACTGTACTCGAACGTGCTGCTAATAAACTCAAACCATTCTCTGTTGATGAACAGTACTTATTAACAATGCAAGAGCGCACAGAAAATGAGCCTGACATGGTAACTGAGGGAGTTTACAAAACAGGCACTAGAAATGTTGTACCTCATCCCCGTCTCTTAGAAAAGATTTGGACTCTGTTAGTGAACTTTGCTGAGAGGAAAGACTACTATACCCCCTCATTATGATTGTGAAGCTATTTTTTTCTTATTTGTTTATGATACTCTGCTTATATTTTTGTAATCTCATGATATTTTGTAATTTGTAGCCAAAACTCTTGAATTATTCAAAGTTGATGAATATTTTTTTTGTCTATAAAAAAAATATGTAATAGAAATATGTAATGGATCATAGAAAATGGGTATGATTATGAATGTTGCAGTGGTCCCATGAATCTTGTTTTATAGTAATTTACTTTGCTCTTTTGGTACTAGTTTTGTACAAGTTAAGGATGCAGGGTACCCCTTTCCAGAAACCTTTGAGATATGTAATGTGAGAGTCGTTTTTAGCCAAGAGGTCCGAAAAGTTAGATAGTCATAAGGACACTTCAATAGCAGCCAATTATCCTTCTTAAGTGGAGAGCTCTGTTGATGTAGAATGACATGATCTCTTCTGTGAGCGGAATCAATTTAACCCCAACCTTAGGATAGGCAAAGTTTCAATGAAAGTTCTCCGAATACACAAAGATATCCATTTTTTTTTTCATTGTACAAGAATAGTTTATTTCCTTTATTGAGAGTGTTTCTGATTTGGTTGAACCAAGATCTGCATTCCACTGTAGCAAAGACATGTTAAGGGTTATTCAAATCCATGCTTGTAAGTGGCTTGATATTAGAATGGACATGAATCAATGTTTTATCCCCAAGGGAAAAGCTTTGTAATAAGAAAATATCCTTTTAGTATTTTATTTCTTTTAGAAATGATTCATCATATGATTCAAATATCTTTAAAATTGTCCCTGCCCTTACTAATTTTGATTATAAAAATTGTTTAAAGAAAATTTATTTCATCAACAAATGCATGTAACGATATTGCCCTTGCCTTTTCTCTCTCTCTCTCTCTCTCTCTCTCTCTCTCTCTCTCTCTCTCTCTCTCTCTCTCTCTCTCTCTCTCTCTCTCTCTCTTGACTGTACTGGCATAAAGTACAAAGAGAGACAGGATAAGCATGATTCCCTTCCTTTAAAGATATGTATTTGTGGGTCAATAGTAAAGACATTGAGTGTATCCCTTTCCAGAACTAAGACCTTAAGTTGTAATCTACAACATTAGTTTAAGAGTAGGAAATATTACGATATAAATAAAGGGGAAAAAGAGATCATAATAGATGAATTGGCTTGTCAATGCCTAGGCTAAGTTTACATACACACTTATGGTCGTGTTGTATAATTTTTCAAGACAACCTATTTAATCCCTGAGTATAATATATTCTTTGCTTATAAAAAAAAGGTGATATGACCATGTTAGTAACACTACAACCTTCTTATCTTCCTAAAAACAATATTAATTGTATGAAAAGTAATGGTTTTATATATATATATATATATATATATATATATATATATATATATATATATATATATATATATATATATATATATATATATATATATATATATATATATATGTATGACACCTCGGGACTCTCCCTCACCCTATCTCCCATGGGAAATTCCATTGGTTACGATCTTAGATTAAGCTATAGAATTATTTCTGAAGGCCTAGCTAGCATTATTAATATTAAATGAATAGTTATATTTCCTTTGTGAAAAAAACATAAGGCTATTAAAACTATTAAAAATAGTTGGAATAAGAATTAGCCTATGTCCTAACATAGTCACAGTGGCCACAATAACCTTTTTTTGGGCTCAAGCCATGTCGTCCTGAAGGAAGGTTCCTATAAGTAGCTTCCTATGGGATATTTGACTACAGTGATAGGCCTATTCCCAGAGAATTTACCGTTAAGTCTCCAGAATTATAACTCCTGGCGCGAATATCCTTAAAATTTCTCTTAAGAATCTTGCATAAATCAGGGGACGTATATCTTGATACGACACATAGCAATCTTCACCCCGAATAGCGTTTTCGCCTCGAGGGGGAAGAGTGGCAAAAATAGAAGGGGAGCCGTTATCAAGGTTACCCTTGCTCCCATACTACTATTGAGTATCTAGATGGCACCATATCCAAGATGTCTCTTATTCCTAACTTTTTAGTGAATTCCCACGGTGTTGTTCCCTGTTGATCTAACGATTTGATCGATTTTGTGAGGATTTATTATGCATTCTACAGCTTCTTTCGCCTCTCGAAAGTTGAGTATTGATTCTTTACAGTGTATAAGTTTAAGCTCCTGCTTCACAGCAAAATTAGAGTAATTTATTTGTGTTCAGGAGCTAGGCCTTTCACCGGAGGCACCATGGGCGCTGTCGTTCATTATGCATTTGTTATTTAGTTAGCAGAATGACTTCCCGGTTGTAATAGCATTAATAGATTATGAAAGCTATTTAGGCACAATTACACTAGTAAAGATATTTATTCTATGGATGATTTCCTCTTCCTTTTGTCAATTATATACGTTAGAGTTTCTGCCATTTAGGTAACCGAGATCTCGTCTTGCGCTAGGCTACCTAGCTTAGGCGCTATACTATACTTTCAGATATTATCCCCGTTTAGCCTCGTGTATCGTTTTTTTTGGGCTCAAGCCATGTCGTCCTGATGGAAGTTCCTAAAGGGTAGCTTTCTTGGTTATATATAACTACGGCAATATTCCCAGAGAATTTACCTTAAGGTACCCAGAATTCTAACTCCTGGAGCGAATATCCCTAATAAAAGAACCAGGGATATCGCGAAATATCAGAGGACGTATTCTTGACACGCCACATAGCAATCTGCACCCCGAACAGAGTTAACACTTCGAAGGGGTCAATTGGCAAGAAAACGAGAACGAGAAAGAAAGGAGAGCCGCTCGCATGGTATCTCTCCTCTCCCGTTTCGTAAGCGTGCATTGCGGCGCTCACTGCGCCATCTGTATTCCTTTTTGCGTAGCTCAACAACTCGGTGTTTTTTCCCTGTGTTTCTCGCAATTCTTGGATTATTTCAACTTATAATGCTTTCTCCAACTTCTTCTGCTTCTGATAAGTTGAGTATTATTTCTTTTATGTATAAATGTAAGCTCTTGGTGATTTTAAAAGTGATTTGATAGTGAAATCGTTGTTACAAGAGCTGTTGCCTACCGGAGGCGTCCTGGACGCTGTCGCTTGCTAGGTATGAGTTATTTAGTTAGCCAGAGCGACGTTTCCGGCTGTTTCTCTTTAATAATTTTAGCTGTTAAGCGTTACATAGGATTTCTTTATATGATACTTTTAGTATTTTTGTTTTGGCGAAGGATTTGCCGATTCTGGCCTACGCTAGACCTTGTAGCCTAGTCGTCTGGCCCTAGTACTTTCCTGCATGATATTCAGATTTCCGAGTGTTTTAAAATTTTATTGAAGCTTTAGGCAGTTTTATACATTTAAGATTATGTTGATTTTCTTCCAAGATAGTATACGAGTGAATTTCGGTGATTTAGGTAATCGATTCTCTTTGCGCCTAGGCTGGTTGTCTATGGGGCCCTAGTATACTTTCTCACACTCCCCGGTTGCTCTCTTCTCTTTGGAGAAGGTGTGCAATCCCTTTCCCTCTGTTTAAGCCTTGGGCTTAACCCTAATGGTTTATCTGAATTGACTTTAGATACAACTATATTAGGGTGTTTCTGTTATTCCTGTTTCCAGTAAGTCTGGCTTCAGGGAGGGGGCAGGACATCAGAGTTCTTAGTCTGAGTCTGTTTATGTCTAGCTTGTGGTTGAGATTGCCTTGCTAGACTGACAACAGACATAGGAGGCTTAGCCTCCTTAGTTCACTTTCGAAGGTTTCTGTACGAGATGATTCCTTCTTCTTGTGATCTAGCAGACTAGTCCAGTGTTGTTGTTCTCGGTGTGGAGGATAAGATCCTCTTTTCTGTGAATAACAATGCCTTCCTTGCTTTGATTCTGAGGGAGTTGGCAAGTATTGCTGGCCTCCCTCCTCGGATCTCCCTTAGGCTAAGATGAGTTTTCTTGGCTGCAGGTGATTCATTACTAGAGCAAGGGTGGCAGGACCCTCTTCTCCCTGTTCCCCCTCTTTCCTTTGTGATGGCCTAGCCATTGCATTCCTTTCCGTCATTCTACATCTGTACCTAGCATAGGTTAGGATGTGGGGTTGACTCAGTCACCTTGCCGGCCGGCAGTGCGTGCCGGCCGGCAAGGGTCTTCTGCTTTGAGTGCTGCCCGGACCTCCCTTGGTCTCTCATCCATGTTTGTCTGTAGAGCCAGATGGCATTGGTCAGAAAGCCTGAAGTTATATTCTCCCCTTCCTTATGTGCACTCTTTCGGGTTGCCGGGTTATGAGGTAGTACAGTCTCTTATCCCGGCATCCATTCTGTTTTTCTTCTAGTGTTGTACCCTAGCCCGGCTGCCGGCCTGAGTGGCCGGCAGCCGGGCAGTCGGAGTTCTCTGGTTCTTTTGCTGCCGGCCGGCATTGGTTGTATACCTTTGCCGGCCGGCTATATATCACACCATTGTCTGCTGGCCGCTGCGATTGGTGGCCGGCAGCCGGGTGCTATCTTGTGTAGTTGCCGGCCGGCAGTCATTGCCGGCCGGCACATGCATTTGAACCAGCGTTCTTCCACCTTATAGTTCTTAAGTAGTATACTTTGGAACTAGTTAAGGTGTGTGCTGGCGGGCACGTGCCGGCGGGTACATTACCTTCTATACTGTAGCCAGTATTTTTCAGTATAGTATATACTATATGGAGAAAACTATAGTATAGTATTTGTTACAACACTAAGTTTTTCTAACACTTTTGTGTTGTCTCGCACAACCCTTTGGTGTAAACTTACAGATAAAGAAAGTGAGTTCTTTCTTGTCTACTATCCAGTATTTTAAAATCATTTTTTGGGTGTGAGCTACACCTGTTTCCTCTGGAAATTATTCATTGGTTGCTCTAGAATAGATTAACCATACAATTTTATTATCTGGAAGGTTGTGGCAATTGACTGTGCGGGAAATACAAGTGTATGTCTTTCCTTTCTAGTTTAGTTGTGCTAAGCTAAGTATATCCAGTGATACGTGGTTCACTTGATACTCATGGAATTTTCATCTCTTTACAGGAGGACCATCCGAAGTGTGGAAGCGTTTTCTGCAACGTCCGCAGCAAGAACTTCTGCGGACATGATTTGTGTAGGAGGCACGCAGCATGCGCAGTCTCCAAAGGTGATCTCCGGTACTGGGACCCGCAGGTATGTACCGTGTGCACAAACCTGATTACTGAGGCTTTTGATTCCCCTAAGACGGCGGAGTCAAGGGACGCAGCAAGGGAAAAGCTTCGTACCTGGGTAAGGGGCTTTCAGAAGAATACTTCTGGGCCCTATCTTCCAAGTGAGAAGATGAGGGCTTACCTTTTCCCCAGGGTGTCAGCTGATGCAGTGATTCCCCAGCCTCAAGTGGAGATACCAGTGGTTCAGATCCCTGTGGATTCTGAAGTCGCGGACGCCCTGCAGGACATCCAATTGGACGATAGGATGTCGGAGGTGTCCGAGCGTTTGGAAGATGACCTTCTGGCAGAAGACCAGGATGAAGAGCAAGCTCTAGACAATGAAGAGGAAGAGGTCGACGAGGTGTCGGCTACTCCGGTTCAGGCCCCTGAACCTATTCCCTCAACATCGTTCTCTCTCCCAGATGAGCTGGGAAAGACCCTTTCCTCCATCGTTGGAATGATCCAACAGATGCAGAAGGAGAATAATGAGAAGGCGGCTGCAATGGAGCTGGAGATGCGGTGACTTGCAGCATCACGTGGGCCCCAGAAGAAGCTCAGCGTGAAAGACCTTCCCTTGTGCTCAGATGTTAACCCTTGGAAGTATGCTGAGCACATGCCTATGACGACGGGAAAAATCGTCATTTCGGAGAAGTTGGGCTCAGTCCCCCTTGAGGAGGTGGAATTCTGGCCCAGCAAGGAGTCGTATCCGGACTGTTATGTCCGTCTAAGGAAGGAACCAGCCTCAAAGGAAGAAACAGAGCCGAAGGAGGTCATAGTTTTGGACCACGCTAATGCTCAAGCTTTATTGTCAAGCTCGATGAAAGAGAGGGGCTTCTCAAACTCGAAGGTACCTGCTTTGAGTAAGAAGCACCCTTCCTTTGTGTCCTCTCCTTCTAGAGCCTTCCCCTTTATGCAGAAAGGGTTTACGGCTGTGCTGAAAGCAGTCGAGGCAGGTAAGCCATGCCCCTCCTTGGAGGAGTGTAAACCTCTGTCTTTGGCCCTACCCATGGACCACAAGGACTGGAAGGACGTCCATCTCACCTTCTCAGTCGGGAAGTTGGAGGCTGATATTGCCGGACGTCAGTTCGGTGAAAACCTCCCCAAGCTGTCTGACTTTCTTTTGCGAAGGGAGCTTGAGACAAAAGAAAGACTTGCTGCCTCAATGTCTCATCAAACAACTCTCGAGACAATGGCAAGTGACCCCAAGGTCCATGAGATGTTCATGGTAGTGGCTAAGACACACCTAGTCACAGTGACGAAGTACCTTTATAGCTTCGTCAAAGCTAGGAGGGCTTGTAGGGAGTTCGTGTTCGCCTCGGCTGCGGTGAGGCACGAGCCAAGGAAGCTAATCTCCTCCAACATTTGGGGCAAAGACCTCTTCCCTAGTGAAGCGGTCAAGGAGGTTGTAGATAAGGCCGCCACGGAGAATAGAATCCTTCTCCAGAAGTGGGGCCTATCCCTCAAGAGAAAGTCTTCCCCGGATGAGGGTCCCCAACCAAAGAGGAAGACTAAGAAGACTAGGCTACCCTCTCGGCCAGCCAAGCCATTCAGACAGCAGCAGCAACAGCAATTTCCTATGTCTACAGTGCCCCAAATGGTGGCACAAACCCCGACCACGTACCAGTGAGTACCCCAAGCCGTGTCGACGCAGTCTCCGGCATTTAACCCAGCGTTCGAAGGGCAGTCAACTACCTTTCGAGCGAAGCCTAGAGGAGCAGCCAGAGGTTCGTCTAGACGCCCTTCAAGGAGGAGGGGATTCAGGGGTGGTCGCGGTCAAGGAGGCAAGGCCTCAGGGCAACAGCAGTCAAAGTGAGATGATACCGGTAGGAGGGAGACTTCAGAATTTTCGGGATCGGTGGACCTTCGATCCCTGGGCCCACAGCCTACTCAAGAATGGACTGGGTTGGAGCTGGTACAGCACTCCACCCCCGTGCCCTCAATTTTTCCAACACTCCACCCCCGTTCTGGAGGAGTACATTCAAGAACTGCTGGAGAAAAGGGTAATCCGAAGGGTAAAGTCCATCAAATTCCAAGGGAGGCTGTTTTGTGTTCCCAAGAAGGACTCAAAAAAACTCAGAGTCATTCCGGACTTGTCGCCACTCAACAAGTTCATTGTGAACTGCAAGTTCAAGATGATAACACTACAACACATAAGGACCTTACTGCCCAAGAGGGCATTTACCGTCTCCATAGATTTGTCAGACGTCTATTGGCACATTCCAATCAATCGTCAACTCTCCCCCTACCTAGGGTTCAAGCTACATTGAAGACTCTACGCCTTCAGAGCCATGCCATTCGGGCTAAACATAGCCACAAGGATCTTCACAAAGCTTGCGAGCGTAGCTCTCAAACAATTACGCCTAAAGGGAATCCAGGTGGTAGCCTACCTGGACGACTGGCTAGTGTGGGCAGCATCCAAGACAGAATGTTTGCAAGCTTTCCTACAGGTGATCCAGTTCCTAGAGTATCTAGGCTTCAAGATCAACAGAAAAAAGTCTCGACTTTCTCCATCTCAAAAGTTCCAGTGGTTGGGAATCCACTGGGACCTAGTGTCACACCAACTCTCAATCCGGCGAAGAAGAGGAAGGAGATAGCTGGTTCTGTCAAGAGACTTCTGGATTCCGAAAGGATATCAAGACGCGAACAGGAGAGAGTGCTGGGTTCTCTCCAGTTTGCCTCAGTAACAGACCCGGTGCTAAGAGCACAGCTAATGGATGCAACTGAAGTTTGGAGAAGTTATGCATCAAACGCGCGAAGAGATCTGGTAAGACCAGTTCCGCTTCGTCTACGTACGCTTCTCAGGCCTTGGTCCCAAGTCAGGGAACTAAAGAAGTCGGTACTTCTTCAGCCACATCCCCCCTCGTTGACTATTCACACAGACGCCTCGAAGGAGGGGTGGGAAAGTCATTCTCATCGGAAGAAGGCCCAAGGGACTTGGTCCAATCTATTCAAGACATTTCACATAAACTCTCTGGAAGCTATGGCAGTACTCCTTACCTTAAAGAAAGTCTCCCCTCGTCGCTCGATCCACATAAGGTTGGTGCTGGACAGCGAGGTGATTATGAGATGCTTGAATCGACAAGAATCGAGGTCACCACCACTCAACCAGGTGATGTTGGCCATCTTTCGACTGGCGGAAAAGAAGAAGTGGTACCTGTCGGCAGTTCACCTTCAAGAAGTCCGCAATGTGACAGCGGACGCTCTATCCAGGTTCACACCGATAGAGTCGGAATGGTCCCTAGACGCAGGATCATTCTCCTTCATCTTGAGTCAAGTCCCAGAACTGCAGATAGACCTCTTTCCGACGAAAGACAACAAGAAGTTACCCCTTTACGTGTCCCCGTACGAGGATCCCTTGGCGGAAGCAGTGGACGCGATGTCCCTCGACTGGAACATATGGTCAAGGATTTACCTGTTCCCTCCTCACAACCTTCTGTTGAGGGTCCTCAACAAACTGAGATCTTTCAAGGGAGTAGCGGCAATAGTGACTCACAAGTGGCCGAACAGCGTGTGGGTCCCTCTGACATTGGAACTGCGGCTGAAGTGTCCACCGTTACCAGATCCAGTTCTGACCCGGCGAGTTCAGAAGTCGACTGTCTGCGCTTCATCACAGAAAACCTGGAACCTGAAGCTCATGATTTTCTCTCCCTAGTGGTGAGAAAACGTTTCGGGATTTCGAAAGACAGTATAGACTTCCTAGAGGAATATAAGTGCAAATCTACTAGAAGGCAATATGAGTCATCATGGAGGAAATGGGTGGTCTTTGTCAAGGCGAAAAATCCGCAAAAGATCTCAACGGACTTCTGCTTATCTTTCTTCATCCACCTCCATGGTCAAGGGTTAGCAGCCAACACAATATCAACGTGTAAATCTGCTTTGACAAGACCCATTTTATATGCCTTTCAGGTCGACCTCGCTAACGATATTTTTAATAAAATTCCAAAAGCCTGTGCTAGGCTCAGACCATCAGCACCTCCAAAGCCCATTTCATGGTCAATAGATAAAGTTCTTCATTTCGCTTCGCTGTTGAACAATGAGTAGTGTGCTTTAAAGGATTTGACCCATAAAGTTATTTTCCTATTTGCACTCACGTCGGGGGCCAGGGTTAGTGAAATTGTAGCCCTCTCGAGAGAGGAGGGTCGTGTTCAGTTCTTGGATGGGGGAGAACTGAACCTGTTTCCGGATCCTACGTTTCTCGCCAAGAACGAGTTACCCACCAACAGGTGGGGTCCCTGGAGAATCTGCCCTCTGAAAGAAGATGCATCTCTATGTCCAGTGGAATGCCTAAAGGTCTATCTTCGTAGAACTTCAGACTTCAGGGGTGGTCAACTATTCAGGGGAGAAACATCAGGCTCAAATTTATCACTGAAACAACTTAGGGCAAAAATCACCTATTTTATTCGCAGAGCGGATCCAGACAGTACACCCGCAGGTCACGATCCGAGGAAAGTTGCCTCATCCTTAAATTTCTTTAATTGTATGGATTTTGAACATCTTCGTTCATACACTGGCTGGAAGTCTTCCAGAGTGTTCTTTCGTCACTATGCGAAGCAAGTGGAGCAACTAAAGAGGTCTGTGGTAGCAGTGGGTTGTGTCGTTAACCCTGCTGTTTAACTCTGCGAGGAACAGTGGATTTAATTGGGACGATTAATTCCAGGGTGAGTGTGTAGTTATGAACTATTCTACAAACTAAGTGTTAGGGCAATGGGTTGCCCACATTGACTGTTCCACTTTCAAAGGTGAACCTAGCATAAGTGCAGACATATGTGCCGAGCGTTTCCAACGCTAATGTAACTGATTAGTAATACAGACTTTTATAATCTTGATACCTCGGTATGTTAAAAGTGGCGCTAATGTTTTTCTTTTAGATAAACAAGTTTCTGTTTACTATCATGCTTATGCTTATTTGTTGGTTATCCTCCTCTTATATATATATATATATATATATATATATATATATATATATATATATATATATATATATATATATATATTGGTTGTTTAACCTGTTTTATTTATTGTTTGTCAATAAACTAGTTCTTGTGAACCTTGCGTCTCCTTCACCTGTGTCAATTTATTTGATATAATTTTGCATTACGTTCTATGTATATTTATCTGGGATAATTCTAATAGATTGTTCCTTTATGCAAGCATTCTTTGCATTGGTTTATGCTTTCCCTTGGCAGGAGGACTCCATGCCCTGAGGGGACGGTGGCGGATATGCAAGTTTTCCGCCTACTTGGATATAAACCTTTGTCCAATTCAGTATTGAACGGAGAACTGGTCGATATTTCATGTTGACTCAGTGGTTCTTCACAAACTATGCTTTACATAATATAGGGTGAGACCACTATATTGGCTTGTCTGTTATTCATACATAGGTATATGTACTCTTCGAGACTTTTCCATAGTCTAGTATGACTCTTCCCTGTAGGGGGCAGGAAGCACTAACATGGTCTATGGTTAGTTGAAAAAATGTGTGACGGTAACATCTTAGGTCTCTAGGTCTAGTTGGCCGGAAAATACCTTCGGGGAGTACGGCACGTTTTGAGAATCCACAGATACAGTAATGCTCTGGTATACTTCCATCAGGACGACATGGCTTGAGCCCAAAAAACGGATTTTGAGCGAAGCGAAAAATCTATTTTTGGGTGAGATGGCCATGTCGTCCTGATGGACCCGCCCTTCCCTTTCTTTAAAGGGCTGTAGGTCCCCTCCCTACATACAGTATCTGTAGCACCTCGTGTATCTCTACAAGGAATACAGATGGCGCCGTGAGCGGCGCAATGCACGCTTACAAAACGGGAGAGGAGAGATACCTTGCGAGCGGCTCTCCTTTCTTTCTCGTTTTCGTTTTCTTGCCAATTGACCCCTTCGAAGTGTTAACTCTGTTCGGGGTGCAGATTGCTATGTGGCGTGTCAAGAATACGTCCTCTGATAATTCGCGATGTCCCTGGTTCTTTTATTAGGGATATTCGCTCCAGGAGTTAGAATTCTGGGTACCTTAAGGTAAATTCTCTGGGAATATCGCCGTAGTAATATATACCCAAGGAAGCTACCCTTTAGGAACTTCCATCAGGACGACATGGCCATCTCACCCAAAAATAGATTTTTCGCTCCGCTCAAAATCCGTTTATTTATTCAGCGGGAGATAGTACATCAGCTAGAATTATATAACTCGATACTTATCTACTGTGGAGATTTAAGGGTAATCCATCCTACCCTCTGAGTGCCGCGCAGGCGGCAACCCTATCCGGTCTTGCCATAGAGTAGTTCACTCCGGCTTGCCTAGGCTAGGGATTTTCTTTTTCCCACCTTTGCCAGCGAGGTCGTGGCTTTGGTTTTTGACAAAACCTTAGAGTATGCAGTCTTTCTGCCAGCGCCAGATATGCAGGGTGAGTAGTCACTCCCCTGCCGGCTTATAGCTGCCGGCATAGGAGGCTAAGCCTCCCTAGACCACACCTGAAGTGGTAGTATGTTGCCGCCACCTTCTCCCCTGTGGTCTAGAAGACTAGTCCTGTGTTGGCAGACCCTAGGCTGAAGAATAGACATTCTTCTGCTCTCTAGGATGGCGCCGACACAGAAACAATGTTTCTTTCCTATTGAGAGACGGCGGCAATCTTAACCCCATTTCGGCAGACCCTAGGCTGAGGAATAGATATCTTTCTGCCACCTAGGATGGTGCCGATACTGAAACATTGTTTCACTCTTGTGTGGAAGTGAGGGCAATCCTGCCGCCTTCTTCTACACTTGATACAGGACCCTTTTCCCTCCTCTTTCTGTCCTTTAGCGATGACTAAGCCATCACAATCCTTTGGCCGTCGTCCTGCAATCTCACCGCTTGCCATCTGGGTTGGAGGGCTGGACGGGCCCCTACTTAAGCAGTTGTTTAGTCACTCAGTCTTTCCCTTATGGACACAAGGATCCGGGAAGGTTTCGCCGGCCATGACAGCTGCCGATGGGAGACCCTTCTGCCGCTGAAGTTTCTTCAGTCCTCCTTTGGACTGCCATTTACAGTCCTGGAACCGGCAATGCCGGCAACGGATCTTGTGGCTGGATAGAAGCCTGAATGATGCATTCTCCCCCTCCCTTTGAACATTCTTTCTGGAGGAAGGGTAAGATTATATACTTACATCCTTATTTAGTGTAAACATACATTTCAATAAGGCAGCCCTTCACTCCCTGTTTTTCTCTCTCTATCAGCTAGTGCCGCCAGGTAGTAACCTAGCTGGCAGTATGCCGGCTGGGACTGTGCCACTAGGTTCTAGTCATGTCGGCAACAATCCGGCTGAACTACAGTATATGTTTATACAGTAGCCAGTATATTTGCAGTATAGTATATACTGCAAATAGAAAACTATTATATATTTTATACAGTAGTTTTTTCCAACATATTTTGTGTGTCCTTACGCAGCCTTTCGCTAAGACCAATCCTATATTAAAAGAATAGAATTCCTTCATTACTCTGATTAAAATTCAGTTTACAATTTAGCCTACAATATCAAATAGTTTAGAAGGGTCAGTGGTAGTACACTTTTCTATCCCTAGAGGTAAGAACCCTTCTCTTTTGAGTTTTCCCTGATCAGGAAACTCTAGTCTTAATATTGGAAGGGGATGTCACAGCAATTGGCTAGGAGGGATACACAAATATGTGTCTTTTCTAATTTCTAGTCCAGCCGGCGGCATGCCGGCCGGACTGTGCCGCCAGGTGCTAGGCATGCTGGCAACACACCGCCTGAACTACAGTATATGATTATACAGTAGCCAGTATATGTGCAATATAGTATATAATTCAAACTGAAAACTATAGTATTTATTATACAGTAGTTGATTTCTAACATACCTTGTGTACCTTCTACAGTCATTTACTGAGACCAACCGTCTATTGAAAGAATATAATTAATTCAATACTCTGATTGGAAAATCAGTTAATACTTACCGCACGATATTAAATAATTAGAAGGGTCAGTGGCAGTGTACACTTTTCTATCCCTAGGGGCTAGAATTCTTCTCTTACAAGTTGCCGTAATAAAGGAAACACTTTATTATTAATATTGCGAGGAGGTTACAGCAATTGGTTAGGAGGGATACAAAAGTATGTCTTTCCCTTTTTCTTTTCAGCTTACTATCCTAAGCTATACTAATTAAAATATGAATAATTTCATTTCTGTATATCATGTGAGATAAACAATTGCATAAACATTTTATTTTCCTTTCTTTACAGGAGGAGCCCCAGATGAAATGCAATGCAATCTTCTGCAATTATAGGAATAAGTACTTCTACGGTCATAAAGCGTGCAGGTCTCATGCTCCCTGTACCATAATTACCGAATCCCTGCAATATTAGGACCCCCAAGTCTGCAATATTTGTTGTACCTTGGTGACCGAAGGTTTTGTCGACCCCAAATCAATTGAGTCGAGGGATGCAGCACGTAAAAAGCTGCGCAAGTGGATAAGGGGGTTCCAGAAGAACTCTCTGAGACCACACCTACTTAACGATAGGATGCGTAGCTTACTGTTCCCGAAAGTGAGTAGAGAAATTGTTGTGCCCCGACCACGATTCACACCTCCTTGCGTCCAGATTTCCATCGACACGGATCTCAGGGAGGCGTTGCAAAGTATGAACATCCACTAGAAGGTGAGGATGTCGGAAGTGTCTATGGACACTGGAAAGGATCTATTAAAGGATCATCCCGAGGAGGAGTCTACTCTACCTCTGGAAGAAGATGATGATGTCGAGTCGGAGTTCCTTCTGTCTGTACCGGCCCCAGCCGTTACCCTTGATGTCTTCACCTTCCACCCCTTCACTGGACAACATGAGCCAGGAACTGGCCCATCTTACGGATTTAATGGAGAACATTCGCAAACGAGGTGAAACAAGGGAAGCGAAATTCAAGAGAGAGCTCCGTAAAACTCCACTTATCGCCTACAGAGGGTCATTCAAGCGACCCAGAGGCCAAGACCTCCCAACCAGCTCCAAAACCAATCCCTGGTGGTATACGGAACTTATGGTGATTTTGAACGGCAAACTCTACATCTAAGAGAAGATGGGAGCTGTCCCCTTATACGACATCCAGTTTTGGCCAAGCTTTAATGCTTTCCCTGATTGCTTCATTCAGCTGAAGCATAAACCAATGTCAAAAGAGGTGACAGAACCGAAGGAGGTCATGCTTTTCGACCACGATAAGACACAGGCTCTCTTGCCAAGTAGCCTGAGATAGGTGGGCTATTCGGTGTCGAAAGTGTCCGCCTTGAGCAGGAAACACCCTACCTTTCTTGTTCCTTCTTAAATAGCATTCCCCTTTACGTGAAAGGTATTGAAATCTGTTGCCAAGGCAGTGGAGACAGGCAAACTATGCCCTGCACTTGAGGAGTGCAGGCCTCTGTCGCTAGCATTGCCCATGCGGGAGAAGGAACGGAAGGAAGTCCACCTAACCTTCTCAGTAAGGAAACTGGACGTGGACATCGCTGGATGATAATTTAGCGAGAATCTTCCTAAACTTTCTGACTTTCTCATGTGCAAGGAACAAGAGACGAAGGAGAGACTTGCGGCCTCCTAATCCTTACAAAACTGTATAGAGATTTGTGCAGGCCAACGAAGTACCCAAGACATGCTCATGGTCCTGGCCAAAATGCACATGGCCACCTTAGTAAAGGACCTGTTTGCTTTCATGAAGCCTAGGAGAGCCTGTAGAGAGTTCGTGTTCGCTGCTGCAGCAGTGAAATATGAACCCAGGAACTGATATCTTCTAACAACTAGGGTAAAGACCTCTTTCCGAACGAAGTAGTCAAAGAGGTAGTCGAGAAAGCCATCACGGAGAATAGGAACCTTCTCCAGAAATGTGGCATCTCTTCAAAGAGGAAGTCTTCCTCGGATGTGGTCGCCAACCTAAAAGGAAGACGAACAAGTCTAGACTTTCCCCTCGGCCTGCTCAACAACATCCCACAGTTACTATGACAGCGGTGCCCCAGGTAGGCGGTCGAGGAGGTAAACCTTCCGATCAATTGAAGCAGGGAGATGCTTCTGGTAGGAGGGAGGCTCCAACAATTTCAAAATCGTTGGATCTTCGATCCTTGGGCCCACGGCCTAATCAAAATTGGACTAGGATGGAAACTGAATAAGTCTCCTCCATCATTTCCTGAACTCTTCTAACAATCCAACCCCGTATTAGAAGAATATACCCTATAGCTCTTGAGCATACAGGTTATAAGGAAAGCAAAGTCCATCAAATTCCAGGGAAGGCTGTTTTGTGTTCCCAAGAGGGACTCAAGTAAAATCAGAGTCATTCTGGACTTGTCGCCACTCAACAAGTTCATAGTAAACAGCAAGTTCAGGATGTTAATCCTTCCACATATAAGGACCCTATTACAAAAAGGGGCGTTCACAGTCTTGATAGAGCTGACAGATGACTACTGGCACCTTCTAGTCAGTCGCCCCCTCTCCTCCTACCTAGGATTCAAGTTACAGAAGACAATTAGCCCCTGTGGACAATTACCCCCCGTGGACAGTTACCCCTGAGGACAATTACCCCCTAGGACAATTACCCACCTAGGACAGCTACCCCCCGGGACAATTCATTTTATAAATTGTTTAAAATACTAAAAATAAAACTAATATAACAAAGTTTAAAGTATTTTCAATGTATAAAAAAATCATTTAAATACAAAATTCGTAAAACCATCCTCAAACTGATGTTGTGCTCTAATTAACTACTCTTTCGTACAATTATATAGTTTCTGAAATTTTCTTATAAACTAAAACTACTGTTGCTCTCTAAACTACTCTTGAATACAATTATAGAATATTTTTAATTGTTTACAAACTAATTTTTTTATAATGGTTTCAAGAAAAATTTCTTTTATTTGCTTCCTTGGCATTACTTTTCTTAGTATTTAGTGAAATGACCAATATCCCTAAGCAACATGGAATTCATCAGAAGTTCTAGAGGAAAAGACATACTAGTGCTTGATGGATATATATATATATATATATATATATATATATATATATATATATATATATATATATATATATATATATATATACATATATGTTAAGCAGAAAGACTTGGCAAATGGTGTTGTGTCTTTTGAGTTTGAAGAAAGAAGAAACAAAGACAGTTGCAAAGCTAAAGTAAAAGTTCATATTCAACGAAGTGAAGTTGTTGGTAATCTTCATAATCACACCCATGCACCATCTAAAGCGAAAATGGATGCTGCGAAAACTATCCAAAGAGTCAATATGAGAGTCAGAAGAAACAGCGCGGCAAATACTTTCCGAGGCATGTGGAAGCATTGATGAAGAAACCGGAGCAAACCTACCACCAATTCATCATTTAAGACGTAATATTAGACGACATCGACAACGTTTATCTCGCTCATGGCCATTGCCTTTAAATGCCTAGGAACTTGTTTTGACAGATGAATATACCAAAACACAAGATGGTCAAGATTTTCTGCTTTTAGACTCTAGGCCAATTGACAAAAGAATTCTGATCTTTGGAACACAAAAAAACTGGGATTACTTAAGTTAAGCATCACATTGGTCGCTAGATAGAACGTTCAAAACAGTGCCTCGGATATTTTTATATTTATACACGATTCATGCTTTCATAAATAATTGTTCAATTCCATCAATATATGCCCTTTTACCAGATAAAAGCCAAACTACTTACTCAAATCTATTGGAGCAGTTAAAACTATTGAAACATGATTTGGCCCCAAAGATTATTATGGTTAACTTTGAAAAAGGTATGATTAAAAGCTTATAACTGGCATTCCCACAATCCGAAATAAAGGGGTGCTTTTTTCACCTTTGCCAAAGCTTATATAGATTTCAGCAGCGATACCTGGATGATAAAGAGTTTTCTATCGCAACGAAAATGATAGCAGCTTTAGCTTGGGTACCGTCCTGTGATGTTGAAAAATCTTTTGAAACTCAGTGTGAATTCCTCCTGCCTGAAACATATCCATTGCAAGAATACTTTGAAGGCATACTTTGGACGCCCATGTCGAAGAGGAAGAAGGCGTGAACCATTGTTTTCAATTGAGTTGTGAAGTATGTACAACAGAACGGTAGATGAACTTCCTAGAACCAATAATGCCGTAGAAGGGTGGCACAAGAGTCTCTAAGTGAATGTTGGTTGTTGTCATCCAAATATTTGGAAGTTCTTAACATGCATTAATTAAAAGAGAATATTCATTACAACAAACACATATGGTTCAATCTTTAGCAGGTTATCATGGACAGCCATCTCGAAAGAAATATTTAGATGTTGCAAACCGTATTATTTCAGTCACTAAAAACTATGAAAATAGAGATGTAGTACAATACCTACGAAGTATTGCATATAATTTGCATTTTTAAACTTTTCATTTTAATGTTTTTATGACTTTTCAACTTTCTTTTAAGAATATTGTATGTAGATGTATTTTCATACATTAAAATTATTTTAAATGAGGTTATATTAGTTTTATTTCAATTATTTTAAACCAAATATACAATGAGTTGTCCTGGGGGGTAGCTGTCCTAGGGGGATAATTGTCCTATGGGGTAATTGTCCTTGGGGGTAACTGTCCACGGTGGGTAATTGTCCACAGGGGGTAATTGTCCTAGACCTGTTCTAAGACCCATACTCTTCGGACTAAACATAGTCCAAGTATCTTCATGTAACTGGCAGATGCAGTCGTGTAACAATTATGCCTAGAAACTGTTCAGGTTATATTAGTTCTATTTCAATTATTTTAAACCATTTATAAAATTAGTTGTCCTGGGGGGTAGCTGTCCTAGGGGGGTAATTGTCCTAGGAGGTAATTGTCCTCGGGGGTAACTGTCCACGGGGGGTAATTATCCACGGGGAGTAATTATCCACGCGGGGGGGGGGGGGGGCTAATTGTCGTAGATCTGTTTTAACCCTGGATAGGTACGGTCCTCGGACACCCCTTTAAGGGTATACTCGGACGCGAACGACCCCGACGCCAAAAAAAATTCTTGAAAAATCAGTTTTTGCAGTAACCTCCTTTTTTCTTTTGCCAAAAAAAACTTCAATGAATACTTAAAACAACTGTAAAGATAAATACTACTCATCTGCAGAAAAACTATTTATTATAAATATTTTAAAAAATTAAGTAGAAAAAAAAAAAGACCTGACATAAAAATTCATAAAAAAAAGTTTATACATATATACACAAATCCTTTTAGGAATTGATTCTTGAATGTTTAGGACACATCTTGATGTATTTTGGATGAAGTCAGACCCATGGAGGTGAAGATCTGAAATGAGAAAAAAAGGGTAACTTTTTTTGGCCAAAAAAAATTGTCCAAATTTCATGAATTTTTTTGGGTACCCAAATGAAATAGGAAGTGGCTAATTTTTTTAGGCAATAAACATATGTTATCCTAAAATAGAAATATGTAAAAAAATCTTCATTATTTTGTAAATTACATTTATATCAGGGGCCATATCTAAAGGTAATTTTTTGAGTACTTGGAAATTTCGTAAAAAAATACATATATTTAATATATAATATGATATTTATGCAGGTAAAAATATACCAAAATATCACAAATTCTATAGGGAACAAGAATATATATAGATAGGGCAGCTTACGCTTCGGATATGTCCACAAAATGGCCGCCAACCACACTGACTCAGACTCCCTAATCTGCCACTTGAAATGTAGGAAGGGTATGTCAATTTCAAGGTGTTATTTACTAATCTAATTATTATTGGATATGCATAAAAATTGTATGGTGGGTTGCTGGATAATTGTCGATTATTTTACGACTATAAAATTAAAATTCTGACCCAAAAAAATTTTTTTGAAGGGAAATAAAATCGAAAAAAAAAAATGTAAAACAATATTTTAGCAAAAAAAATTTGATGATATTCAATCAAAAAAAAAGTAAACAAAATTTTCCGACAAATAAACATCTAGAGGAATCATTACTCTGTGATAGTTCCTTAGTACGTAGTAATTTTGAAAGAATTGGGAAAAAACGAAAAAATGGCAATCACCGGAAAATCGAACACATACCTATATATACGCCATATCTGGCTAAAAAAAAGATAGGCATGGGTAGCCAGATCATCTAGAAACACTTTCCAACACTATAAAAATATAAGTTTTGCGACACTACTTGCCAATTCCTTACGGTAACATGACTAAGCAAAAAAATGCAAAACAAATAAAAAGGGGCACTCGTGGAAAAATGGCCATTCTAATATACGGCATTTCAGAAAAAAAAAATTTCAGCCACGTGCTAGGCAAACCATCAAGGCATATTTTCCGACAAATAAACATATAAATGAAATATTACTCTGTGATAGTTCCTTAGTACGTAGTAATTTTGAAAGAAATGGGAAAAAACGAAAAAATGGCAATCACAGGAAAATCGAACACATACTTATATATACGCCATATCTGGTAAAAAAAAAACTAGGCATGGGTAGCCAGATCATCTAGAAACTCTTTCCAACACTATAAAAATATAAGTTTTGCGACACTACTTGCCAATTCCTTACGGTAACATGACTAAGCAAAAAAATGCAAAACAAATAAAAAGGGGCACTCGCGGAAAAATGCCCAACATTCTAATATACGGCATCTCAGATAAAAAAAAAGACATGCACGTGTTAGCCCAACCATCAAGGCACACTTTCTAACACATAAACATGAAAAAAAAATCAATAATATACGGCAATTCCTTACTACGTAGTAAATTTTTACAAATATTGAAAAAAAAAACAGAAATTGGCAACCGCAGTTAAATACCCAATATATCAATAACTACGTCGTATCTGACAAAAACAAAATCACGCATGGGTAGCCAGATCATCTAGACACACTTTCCAACATTAAAAAAGCAAAAGTTTTACGACACTATTTCGCAATATCTTACGGAAAAATGACTTGGCAAAAAAATTTAAAAAAATTAAAAAGGGACACTCGTGGTAAAATGCCCGACATTCTAATATACGACATCTCAGATAAAAAAAAAGACATGCACGTGTTAGCCCAACCATCAAGGCACACTTTCTAACACATAAACATGAAAAAAAAATGAATAATATACGGCAATTCCTTACTACGTAGTAATTTTTACAAATATTGAAAAAAAAACAGAAATTGGTAACCGCAGTTAAATACCCAATATACCAATAACTACGTCGTATCTGACAAAAACAAAGTCATGCGTGGGTAGCCAGATCATCTAGACACACTTTCCAACACTAAACAAGCAAAAGTTTTACGACACTATTTGGCAATATCTTACGGAAAAATGACTTGGCAAAAAAATGAAAAAAAAATGAAAAAGGGGCACTCGCGGTAAAATGGTCCTCGTGGTGATGAACGACATTTTAACTAAAAAAAAAAACATGCACATGGTAGCCAAACAATCCACCAAGACTTTCCACAACTGATAACCTATACAAGTTGCACCATTCTACGACAATTTCATAATACGTAATAACTTTGATAATTATGCAAACTACCTCAGAAGGGTAAACTCGGACGCGAACGACCCCGACGCGTCTCAGAAATCGGGGAAGGAGTACAGCTACAGCAATGCACATCTGGACACTACTAGAGCGTGTAGGGGAGACACCTCCTGCAGGTCGATCACCCACAAATTCAGTCACAGGGGTGAGTCACGTGAGAAAAACCTGTTTTTTTTTTACGCTCTGGGTCGCAAACGACCCACCGTACCTATCCAGGGTTAAGAGCCATATACTTCGGACTAAACATAGTCCCAAGTATCTTCGTGAAACTGGCAGATGCAGGCGTGTAACAACTATGCCTAGAAACTGTTCAGGTCATATTAGTTCTATTTCAATTATTTTAAACCATCTATAAAATTAGTTGTCCTGGGGGGTAGCTGTCCTAGGGGGGTAATTGTCCTAGGAGGTAATTGTCCTCGGGGGTAACTGTCCACGGAGGGGGGGGGGTAATTATCCACGGGGGGGGGGCCTAATTGTCGTAGACCTGTTTTAAGAGCCATATACTTCAGACTAAACATAGTCCCAAGTATCTTCGTGAAACTGGCAGACGCAGTCGTGTAACAGCTACGCCTAGAAACTGTTCAGGTAGCAGAGTACCTGAACGACTGGCTGGTGTAGGCAGTATCCGAAACGGCTGGTCTGCAAGCATCCAAAGAAGTAACCAAGTTCCTGGGACATCTAGGATGCAAAATCAACTTCAAGAAGTTTCAACTATCTCCAGCTCAAAGGTTTCTATGACTGGAAAACCATTGGAACCTGAGGTCACATTGTCTCTCCATTCCCTCAAGGGAGAGGAAGGAGATCGCAGGGTCTGCCAAGAGACTACTGTAATCCGACAGGATTTCAAGACGCCAACAGGAAATAGTATTGGACTCTCTCCAGTTCGGAGCAGTAACAGACCCAGTGATAGAGCTGAGCCAAAAGATGCGTCAGGAGTCTGGAGAAGATACGCATCAAACGCTCAAAGAGATCTAAAATGACCGATATCGGCCTTATTGCGATCACTTCTCAACCCATGGTCGAAGGCCTAGAGCCTTAGGAGGACCGTGCCCTTGCAACCACCTCTGGCGTCGATAACCATCCACATGGATGCCTCGACGGAGCTTGGAGAGTTCACTCTCATCAAAGGAAAGTCCGAGGGACTTGGTCACCTCTGTTCAAGGCCTTTCTCATTAACATTTTGGATGCCATGGAAGTCCTTTTGACGTTGGGAAAACTCTCCCCTTGCAGATCAGCATTCACAAGGCTGATTTTGGTCCGTTATGTGATAGTGAGATGTCTGAACCGACAAGGCTCAAGATCGTCCTATATAATCCATGTGATATTAGCCATCCTTTGACTAGAGAGATGGCACCTATGAGCAGTTCACATACAAAGGATCCGCATTGTGACAGCGGATGCTCTACTCAGGCTCAAGCCGATAGAGTCAGAATGGTACACAGACGCAGACTCATTCTCTTCCATCTTGGAACAAGTCCCGGAACTGCAAATCGACCACTTCGTGATGAGCGTCATCAAGAAACTACCTTGATATGTAGCCCCATGAAAGGACCCTCTAGGGGAGATAACGGATGCCATGTCCGAAGTTTGGAACAAATGGACCCGGAATTTCCTTTTCCTCCCATCCAATCTCTTGCTGAAGGCCCTCAACATGCTTAGATTCTTCCAAGGAACGGCAGCTCTAGCTGTTCCCTTAACTGATGGAAGTGAGGCTGAGGCTGGGTTCTGAAGTCGACTGTCTTCGCTTCATCACAGAGATCCCAAAACCTTAATTTCAATGATTTCTCGCCTAAGCGGTTAAGAAAAGATTTCGGATCTCAAAAGGCAGTATAGACTTCCCAGGAGAATACAAGTTTAAGTCAACTAGAAGACATTATGAATCGTCTTGGAAAAAGTGGGTTGCTTTCGTTAAAGCAAAAGGACTGAAAGAAATTTCAATAGATTTCTGTCTGTCCTTCTTTATCCACCTTCATAATCAAGGTTTGGCTGCCAACACAATAACTATGTGCAAGTCAGCCCTGACTAGACTTCTTCTATACGCCTTTCAAGTGGATCTGACGAACGAAATCTTTAACAATATCAGAAAGGCATGCGCTAGACTTAGGCCTGCAGGTCCTTCGAAACCCATATCATGGTCTTTGGACAAGGTCCTATATTATGCTTCATCTGTGAACAATGAAGATTGTTCCCTCAAAGATCTAACTCAAATGGTTATTTTCCTGTCCGCTATAGCCTCAGGGCCTAGAGTTGCTGAAATAGTAGCCCTATCAAGAAATGAGGGTCACATTCAGTTCACAGAAGTGGGAGAACTGAATCTCTTTCCTGATCCAGCTTTTCTCGCCAAGAACGAGCTATCCACTAAAAGATGGGGTCCCTGGAGAATCTGCCCTCTGAAGGAAGATGTCTCGCTATGTCCAGTAGATTATCTAAAGGTCTATCTTCGTAGAACTTGAGACTTCAGGGGAGGAGAGCTCTTCAAAGGAAAAAGTTCAGGATCAAACTTATCCCTAAAACAACTGAAGGCGAGGGTCACCTACATCATTCACAGAGCGGATCCTGACAGTACACCCGCAGGTCATGATCCGAGAAAAATTGCTTCATCACTGAACTTTTTTCAGTATATGGACTTTGAGTGTCTTTGCTCATATACGCAAAGCAAGTCCACAAACTAAAGCATTATGTGGTGGCGGCAGGTAGAGTATTAAAACCTGTCTTTTAGTGCAGCGATGAACAGTTAACTAATTGGGACTATCAATTAGGGTGAAAAGGTGTTGACACTTCCAATGCAATACCTTTTAAGTGGGTGTCACTATGGTGACAGTAAGACTGTTCAAAATCTCACGTGTGGAATTATACAGATAACATTTGTGCCCTGTGTACATAGTACGCAGTGTTGATAGTACACAACATTTATAGAAATCATATTGGGAAAATTTATAAGTATTTTAAATTCTAAAGTGGCACTCATCATTTCTTCCCTTTCAGGGAGGAAAATATTTTCTTTATTCGTTGCACGTATAATTCCCTTAACACATTACATTCGTTACATTCGTTATTCCATTTGGTCATTTATTAAAAATAAATGTCTATTAGAGTGTAATTGCGTCCTATTTCGCCCTGCAATTTGCACATTAGATATGCCAGAGTTCTCTTACTTATTTATTTAAGTAAACCTCATATTACTGTATGCTTACAAACAATGGATATTGTGGACACCTAATTGTTCCGACAATATATACAAACCGTGAGACGTTTTGTATATCTAGTGGATACTCATTTTTGTTCATACAATACATGCTAACCTTGAGGCCCCTTTTCTACCGTCTAGTATGACTCTTCCCTGCAGGGGGCAGGAAGCACTAACATTGTCTATGATTAGTGGTAAATGACGGATAACGGTAACATTATTTGTCTCAGTGTTCTGGATAACCATAGAAAAATTGTCCCAAGGTTAAGGCACTTATGAAAATCCACAGATACAGTACTTTCTAATAATTCGCTGGTAAGCTTCCATCAGGACGACATGGCTTGGGCCCATAAAACGTATTTAGACCAAAGCGAAAAATCTATTTTTGGGTGAGATAGCCATGTTGTCCCGATGGACCCACCCTCCTTTTCTATAGAAAAGGCCTTGGGAGGATCCCTCCCGAAACTACTATATCTGTAGCACCATGCTCAATGCTACAAAGGATAAGCGCCATCTAGATACTAAATAGTAGTATGGAAGGAAGGGTAACCTTGAAGACAGCTCCCCTTCTATTTTTGCCACTTTTCCCCTTCGAGGCGAAAACGCTACTCTGGGTGAAGATTGCTCTATGTCGTATCAAGATATACGTCCCCTGATTTATGCGATATACTTAAGAAAAATTTTAAGGATATTCGCGCCAGGAGTTATAATTCCTGAGACTTAAAGGTAAATTCTCTGGGAATATCACTGTAGTCAAATATCCCTTGGGAAGCTACTTATAGGAACCTTCCATCAGGACGATAAGGCTATCTCACCCAAAAATAGATTTTTCGCTTCGCTCAAAATATTTTCTATACCATAACCTAAATTTACATATAAACCTTGAGTAGGGAATTTTTAAAGAATTTCAAAGAGGTCTAGCTTGTACTATATTGCGTTGAAGGGCATACTAGTCTGATTTATCTCACTTAGTCTGGTAAAATTTACGTTTCCTCTTAAATCTTGAAGGTAACCTTCTCTATTTTGAAATACATTATTTGCTCTTTAGAAGAATTTAGAACTGGTGTTTAATATAATTTTAAAATTAGGAAATAGAAGTGTCACGCAATATCTTTTTTTTTCAAACTGAAACTTAATAATTTTATATTTTTCTTTATCTTATTATAGATATCTTCTAAAGGTAGGCATTATTATTTGAAGAATAAAATAAATAACTGATAATTAAAGGGAACCAGTTTGGAAGATTAAATCATGGAAGAGTGTACAACCCCTTAAGTCAAATAAACGGATTTTGAACAAAGTGAAAAATCTATTTATGGGTGTGAGTGCCATGTCGTCCTGATGGAAGGGTTCCTTTATGTAGCCTTCTAATAGATATTTGCTACAGTGATACTCCCAGAGAAATAAACTGAAGGTCTCCAGGATTCTAACTTCCAGCGTGAGTATCCAATTAAGGATATCGCATATCAGGGGACGTATTTTTCAGATACGACATATAGCAATCTTCACCCCAAATAGATATAACTCTTTAATGTAAGGGGGGAGAGTGGTTAAGGAAAGGGGGGCCGACCTAGGTACCCGGTGGACCTCCTGTCTGTACTACTACCGGCCCCCATTTCTTTACTTGTCGTTGAGCAGGAATACCCCCAGATAAAGCAGTTTTGGGTGGGGTCAGCAAATGGGTGGGTCCATCAGGATGACATGGCACTCTTACCCAAAAATGGATTTTCCACTTGGCTCAAAATCCATTTTTTTGGGGCTCGGCCATGTCGTACTGATGGAACTATACAAGAGCATTAACTTCAAAGTACTATATCTGTGGGTTTGTGTATGTGCCATCTACCTTGAATGGATTCCTTTTCTGGTCTCCTAGACCTGTATAGGAAATTCCAGTTAACTGTCATTTCCACTAAGCCTGGAACTGGCTTAGTGCTTCCTGCAGGGAAAGTGTCGACTTCGACAATAAGGATTCAAAGTTTGTATTTCTGTAGGAACAAAATGGAAACATTTTAGAGGTTACCTTTCATTACCTTGAAAATATGTACAGATTCAAGTTATCCCTATATATAAGGATAAAAAAAACAATGGCATGTTTTATTTGAATGTAACTGAGGTGTCAAAAATAAGACGCTGATACATTTTGAATATTTATTTTGCAACTAAATTATCAAATGTAATTACAAGGTGAGAATCTGATCCAGTATTAATACACATCAGGGTTCATATATTGACCTGTAAAGGATGAATATATATAATTTCAATTCGGGAATAATGCCACTCAATGGAGATGTGAAACCAAATCTGTCTGACTTGCTCAGATTTTGGACATGCGTAAACATTGTGATGCAAACGTTCACACGGCACTGGTGTTATTGGTCAGATTATGCACCTATATAGAACAGTCTGTTAATCATCGTAATAATTTGCACTGGAAGGTACGTATATTCATGTACCCAATACACTGATGAGTCCAAAAAAATTCCACTGTTCATCGCAGCACTAGACGACGGGTTTTATGACACTACCGGCTGCCACCACAATGTGTTTTATTTCATGTGCTTGCTTCGCATGGTGTTTGTAGAAGACCCTGCACTCAAAGTCCATGTGTTAAAAGAAATTCAAAGAAGAAGCAACTTTTCTCGGATCGTGACCTGCGGGTGTACTGCATGATTCGCTCTGAGAATAAAGTAGGTAGGCTTCCCTCTCAGTTGTACTAGGGATAGGTTTGATCCTGAAGATTCACCTCTGAAGAGCTGTCCTCCCTTGAAGTCTGAAGTTCTTCAAAGATAGACTTTAAGACTCTACTGGGAATAGAGAGACATCTTCCTTCAGTGGGCAGATTCTCCAAGGACCCCACCTCTTAGTGGGTAGCTCATTCTTGCCAAGAAAGGCAAGATCAGGAAAAAGTTCAGTTCTCCTGTGTGTAGGAACTGAATATGGCCTTCGTTTCTGTGATAAGGCCACTATTTCACTAACTCTAGCCCCTGAGGCTATTGTGAACAGAAAGATGACTATCTGTGTTAGATCCTTTAGAGTACAATCCTCATTGTTTAGGTTCGAAGCATAGTGTAAGACTTTCTCCAAAAACCATGTAATGGGCTTTGAAGGGGTTGCTGGCTTGACTCTAGCGCATGCTTTAGGGATTTTATTATACATATCACTAGTGAAATCTACCTCAAAGGCGTACAGAAGTGGTTTAGTTAGGACCGACTTACACGTGGTAATCGTGGTGGAAGCCAGGTCTTGTTCGTGTAGGTATATGAAGAAAGTGAGACAGAAATCTATCGATATTTCTGTTGGTTTCCTTGTTTCCACAAAGGACACCCATTTCTTGCATGTCGATTCATATTGTCTCGTAGTCGAACTTGACTTGTACTCTTCAATGAAGTCAACTTTATCCTTCAAAATTCCAAACTTTTTGCGAAAATCGTGAGATGTACAGTAGGTTGTTCGTTCTCGGGGATGAACCGTACACAGTGAACTTCTGGACCAGTAGGGATAAAATTGTGTTCGGCAGAGGAAACAGAGGGAAACTATAGGGAAACAATTGCTTTTGGGCCATTTGGTGGCCACTACTGCAGCTGTCCCTCTGTAGGATCTTAGCTTGTCAAGGACTCTTAGCAGGAGATTGGTTGGTGGAAACATGGAGATGTGATTCCACCTGTTCCATTCAAGGGACATGGTGTCCATCGCTTCTGCTTGAGGGTCCATATAAGGGGCTACGTAACGAGGTAGTTTCTTATCGTTGCTCGTTGCAAAGAGGGCAATCTGCAGTTCCGGGACTTTTTCCGAGATGAAAGAGAATGAGTCTTCTTCTAGGGACCATTCTGTCTACGTAACGAGGTAGTTTCTTGTTGTTGCTCGTTGCGAAGAGGTCGATCTGCAGTTCCGGGACTTTTTCCGAGATGAAGGAGAATGAGTCTGCTTCTAGAGACCATTCTGTCTTTATCGGCTTTCGCCTAGATAGAGCGTCCACCGTCACATTACGGAACCCTTGTAGGTGAACTGCTGATAAGTGCCATACCCTCTTCCTTGCCAGGTAGAAAATAGGTAATATCACATGGTTGATGTGAGGTGATCTTGAGCCTTGTCGATTTAGATATTTTACTATCACTTCGTTGTCCAGGATTAATCTGAGGTGGATTGCTCTACGAGTGGATAGTTTCTTCAGCGTCAGGAAAATGGCCATAGCTTCCAAGATATTGATGTAAAAGTTTTTGAACTGGTGAGACCAATTCCCTTGCACTTTTCTCTCGTGAGAATGGCATCCCCATCCTTCAAAGGAGCAGTCCATGTCTATCACCACTGATGGTTGTGGTGGTTGCTATGGGACTCTCCGCACTTGGCTCTTGGCTGTTGACCACGGCCTTGACTATGTGCGTAATAGGGTCGGGGTCAACCTTAGTTGATCTCTTCGAGCGTTTGATGCGTACCTTCTCCAGATTCCTGACGCATCTTTTGGACGTGCTTTTAGCACCAGGTCTGTCAATGTTGCATACTGCAGAGAGCCCAATACTCTTTCCTATTGGCGTCTTGAAATCCTCCTTTGACGGATTAGTCTCTTGACAGCTCCCGCTATCTCTCCCCTCTAATAGGATGGAATGGAGAGGTGGTGTGACTTTAAGTCCCATTGGATATCTGACTATTGGAACTTTTGAGCTGGAGAATATCAAGACTTCTTGAGATTGATCTTAAAGCCCAGGTGTTACAGGAACTGGATCACCTTTTTGGCTGTTTGCAGACAAGTAGTCTTGGATGCTGTCCAAACCAGCCAATCATTTAGATATGGTACCAATTGAACTCCTTCAGACCGTAGCTGCAGGACGATTGTTTCTGCTAGCTTCGTGAATATCCTTGGGGCTGAATTCACTCCGAAGGTCATTACTCTGAAAACAAATTTCTTCTTTTGTAGCTTGAATCCTAGGTAGGAGAAGAAGGGTCAGCTGACTGGCCGATGCCAGTAAGTGTCTGCCAGGTCTATTGAGACTGCGTATGCCCCTTTCGTTAGAAGGGTCCTTATGTGTTGCAGAGTAAGCATTCGGAACTTGTTGTCCTTGATGAGCTTGTTGAGTGGAGACAACTCTAGAATGACTCTGAGTTTGTCTGAATCTTTCTTGGGAACACAAAAAAGCCTTCCCTGGAATTTGATATAATTCGTTTTCCTTATTACCTTCTTGTTCAATAGTTCTGAGGTATATTCGTCTAACAACGGGGTGGAGTGTTGAAAGAAATCTGGGAAATGGGGTGGAGTTCTGTTCCATATCCACCCGAGTCCATTCGTGATTAGGCTCTGGGCCCAAGGATTGAAGGTCCAGTGATCCCGAAAGTGTTACAGTCTGCTCTCTACCTGGAACCTCTTAATGCTTTAGGGATTGTGAGGACTTGTTTCTGTGACCACGTCCTCCTCCACGTCGTAAGGGGTTTCCGGAGGAACTTCTCCTTGGACCTTTTCATTTGTAAGGGCGAAAGGTAGTCCACTGCCTCTCAAAGCAAGGGTTAAATGCTGGTGACTGGGCTACCAGTTGTTGAGGGACCATCTGCAAGGTGGTGTGAGGCTTGGCTACCAGTTGAGGCATCGTGGCCATGGTCACAGCAGGAAGTTGCGCAGGTCGGCGTGGTGTCTTTACCTTTTTGTTTTTAGGCTGGGAACCTCCATCTGAGGAACATTTCCTCTTTGAGGCCATGCACTACTTTTAGAGAAGATTCCTATTCTCTTTTGTTACTCTGGCTATGACCTCTCGGGCCATTTCCTGTTGGAAAAAGTCCTTTCCCAGATGCACGATAAAATCAGCTTCCTAGGTTCATGTTTACTATCGCTGAGGCAAACACCTGCTCTCTGCAGGCTCTCCTTGCTCTGATGAAAGCATATAAGTCTTTTACAAGGGTTCCCATGTGAGACTTAGCCAGGAAAATATACATTTCTGGGGCGTTAGGTAGGCCTGCGCACATTTCCAGGCAGTTCCGAAGAGAATGGAAGGCTGCAAGTCTCTCCTTCGTCTCCTGTTCCCTCCTCAGAAGATGGATTGGCAACTTCAGAAATTTCTCAATGAACTGCTGGCCGGGTATCTCTGGATCAAATTTCGAGACGGAGAAGGTTAGGAGGACATTTTTCCACTTTTCCTCACATGCAGGCATTGCTAGAGAGAATGGTTTGCATTCCTCTAGAGTTGGGAAGGATTTGCCCTCTTCGACTGCCTTGATGGCAAAGTCTAGAGCTTTTTCCGAAAAGGGGAAAGAGATAGAGGAAGGAGAAATAAAGGTGGGGTACCTCTTGCTCAGTGGAGTTGGTGTACCCGGCACCTTTCAAGAATTTTAGGAGGATGGCTTGCGCCTTATCATGCTCGAAGACAATGACATCCTTAGGTACCGTTTCCTCATGGGATGCGTGATCATTGCGCAGTATCACGTAACAGTCTGGGTAAGCTGAAAAGCTAGGCCCTAACTCAAGATCTTCAAATAGCTTGGCTCCTAACTTCTTTGAGACGAATAGTTTCCCATTCATCATGGGCATGTGCTCTGTATACCTCCAGGGGTTGGTTTCGGAGCAGTGACGGAGATCCAATACTCTATGGGGCTTCTTAGTGGTCCAGGCTGGTCTCTTTCCTGTATCAGTCTCTGATACTGCTGGATAGACTGCTTCATCGTCTCCTGTTCCATCTGGAATGATACCGACATCCGCTGGATCGACGTGAGGATTGCTTCGCTCTAGTCGACATTTGTAGCTGGTTGAGGAGTTGGGGCCGAAGAGGTTGATGGCATGGGTTGGTATGCCGTCACGGTGAACTAAGGGTGTTCAGTTACTGTCGAAACAGATCCTTCTTCCTCCATTCTTGGTTTTACGACGTCTTCTTCAGGTCTCCTTGCAGTAGGTCCTGTTCCGCGTCAGTAGACATTTCTGACATCCTTTCCTGGTGGATGTCCATGCCTTCCAGAGCCTTGTGTATGTCCGTGTCGATCTTCAGTTGTATGAGTGGAGGCTGGACATATTCCTTTGGCACCATCGGATTCGGTAGAATTTTGGGAACAGAAGGCACCTTTGGGAGTCGTTAGGTAGGTATGGTCCTGTAGTGTTCTTTTGGAACCCTCTTACCCATTTGCGAAGGGTCTCCCTCGCTGTGTCCGTAGTCTCTAAGGTGACTGGGAGGGCTTCTCCGAAGCCGTTAGCCAGCAGTGTTGAGCATGTGGGGCAACCCTTCGGGTCCCATTACCTTAGGACTCACGACACGATATAGCAGGGAGCATGAGTCCTGCACTTCATGTGTCCACAAAACTCTTTACCCTTGTGGTTGCAGAACAGGGCTGCACACTTCTCCTTCGGCTCCTCCAGTAAAGGAAAAGGATCCAATGAGTATCATGGTTTTTATATCATTGATATAAAATCTTACATTTTTATTAACAATGGTCATCACTATTGTATATAATAGCTTATGATAGTAAGCTTGAAAGTAAGTAGAAAAGACACATATCTGCGTTTCTTCTCACACGCCATTCCTGAGACCATCGTCAGTATAAATATTTGGTTTCCATGGGAGGGAAGATACAAGGTAGATGAGACTCTAGGAATTAGAGTTAGGGTTAGTAAGTGTCTATACTACCATTATGCACCTCTGCTATATATCAATACTGATCAGTGATTTTCAGGGTCCCGATGATAAAAGAAACCATCTGAGTATCGAGGGAGTACTCAGACCTTAACATAGTATCGTGGTCCCAACAATAAACTGTGATAGGAAACACAGAGTTTGTTTGAAATTATGTGCACTACTCCATATATGTATATTGTACTTCAAACAGCGGCACTGCCTGGGTTATATTAGTCTCTGGCGGCACTAAATGATAGAGAGGGAGAAAGCATTAAGGAATGAGAGTTTCTTATTATTATGGTTTAGCACAACAAGTGTAGGAGGAATACCAGTCGTCCAACTGTCTCCTTGCCAGAATGAGAGCTACAATGGAAGGGATGAGAATCGATCTGATTCTGGCTTCCACCCATCCACAAAAGGCCTGCCACCGGCTATACTGCCAGCGGCAATGATTATGGATAGCTGACCAAGAGAGGGATGAGGACATCTGAAAAGTATGTTAGGGTTCCTACCAGCAGCTGTCAGGACCGGGGCAATCGTCACCCAGTGATATTCACTTCCGGTGAAGGAAGGACATAAGGGGGAAGGTGGCTGATGCAGCTGAACTAACCACCGCTGGCAGGGTACCGGCCGGTAACCCAATCAACCTGGCAAGCCCTGATGACTGTCAGAATACCAGTGAAAAAATGTTGTGACGGCTATGAGGTCACTAAGGGACATAAGGGGGAAGGGAAAGGGTCTTGTAGTTCACTGAGAAGAGAGGTGGCAGTAGGTATGCCGCCTACCTTCAACAGTGGACTGAGGAAGCCTGGCGTCTTGCGCTAGCGACGTCATCGGAAGCAAAGGAAACCTGGTTCCTTTGCTGGTGACATCATCGGCAGCAAGACAAGTGCACCCTGAGTTAAATACTGTCTGACTCAAAGCCGGAGGGGGCAAGAACTATGTTCTACTCGACGGCAATGAAGAAAGACAGTGGTTGCCGCCTGTACTGCGGTGGCACTCAGGAAGGGAGGAGGGGTTTAGCCTCTTTTCTTTGAGAGAGAATGTATATCCAACCTTATCCATAGATTCTAGAGGATGTAAGTCCTCATCCAAATTATTAAGGAACGATAGGGCGAGGCTAACCATGGGGAATTACTTTAATAACGTATATATGAGTGAGGCACTACAACCTCTGGTAGGAACCACGTCCAAGGTTGATACCGCCTGGGCTCCCGCCTCATACGAAAACTATACTTACATAATAGGAAGAGGAATAATAATATATCTTTATGCACAATATTCACTTGTACAATTTGCCTAACTAGCTGATATTATAGTTAAATAGTGGTAAATGTCCCCCTTCTGACAAAATAAAATGCAATAATAACAGGCGACTGCGATCGTAAAATGGCCGCCTCCGGTTCATGGTAAAGCTCAACCAAACACACTTAAATTATCAGAATTTAACTCTGAGAAGGGACCCTGAAATTATACACAGGAAAGAATCAGTAATCAACTTTCCATAAGATGAAGATGCTGGAGATTGTAAGATTATTCAGATAACTTACAACAAAACATCGGGAAAACGTTGGGAGAACACATAGCTTATAACGCTACACGTAAAGGAATGGCGGCTGGTAGAAGTACGGATAGGAGGTCCACCGGGTAGCTAGATCAACACCCTTTTCTTTTGCCATTCTTCCCACTTACATCAAAAAATCTAATTGGGGTGAAGAATGCTAGGTGTTGTATCTAAAGAATACGTCCCCTGATATTATGCGATATCCTTAATTGGATACTCGCGCCAGGAGTTAGAATCCTGGACACCTTTGGTTTATTTTTCTGGGAGTATTACTGTAGCAAATATCCCTCAGGAAGCTACCTAAAGGAACCCTTCCATCAGGACGACATGGCACGAGACTAAATAAGAAAATTATGGAACTCATCTCTCTCTTGCAACATAGTGATAGGACGTACTGTATTAATCAGGATAGTCTATGACAAAAGAAATCAGAAAGAAAAGTTGAATAATACAGTTCATATGCCAAGAAAGCCAGCAGGTAGGACCCATTGTTCCACAACCTTCTCCAGTTCTGCGCTATCCACGGAGGAACATTGAAATCTCTTTGTGTCAAATGAAAATTTATGTCCGCGGAAAACAGTAAAAATTCCACGTGATATATATATATATATATATATATATATATATATATATATATATATATATATATATATATATATATATATATATATATATATATATATATTTGGCTTCGGCCATGTCGTCCTGATGAAAGGTTCCTTCAGGTAGGTTTTTAAGGGATATTTGCTACAGTGATAATCTCAACAAATTAAACCGAAGGTCTCCAAGATTGTAGCTCCTGACACTAGTATCCAATTAAGGATATCACAAAATATCAGGGGACGTATTTGCTAGATATGACACATAGCCATCTTAACCCAGAATAGATTTAACTCTTTGATGTAAGGGGGAAGAGTGTCGAAAGAGATGGGGTGCCATTCTATGTACCCAGTGGACCTGCTATCTGTACTACTACCAGCCGCCATTCCTTTCCTTGTAGCATTTAAGCTAGGTGTTCTCCCAAGCTAACCTGGTGTTTTGTTGCAAGTTATCAGAATATTAATCATGCGATCACCAGCATCTTCATCCTCTGAAAAGTTGAGTATTAATTCTTTCCTGTGTATAATTATAGAGTCCCTTCTCGCAGTTAAATTTCAATAATTTAAGTGTGTTTGGTTGAGCGTTGCCATGAACCAGAAGCGTCCATTTTACGACCGCTATCGCCGATTATTATTGCAATTTATTTAGTCAGTAGGGGGACATTTCCCGGTATTTAGCTATTATATTAGCTATTTAGGCAAATTATACAAGTGAAGATTGTGCATAGAGATATATTAATATTCCTCTTCCTATTATTTAATTTTATTTTTCGTATGGGGCGGGAGACCCGGCGGTAGTAACCTTGGCCGTGGTTCCTACCAGAGGTAGACTAGCCTCGCTAATATATAATTTAGTAAAGTAATTCACCTTGTTTAGCCTCACCCTATCGTTTCTTATTAATTTGGATGGGGACTTGCATCCTCTAGAATTTATGGATAAGGTTCGATATACATTCTCTTTCAGAGAAAACAGGCTAAACCCTTCCTCCCTCCCTGGGTGCTGCCGCCACTATAAGGCGGCAGCCACTGTCTTTCTTCATTGCCGTCAAGTAGAACAGAGTTCTTGCCCACTCTGGCTTTGGGTTGGATTGTAATTAACTCAGGGTGACCTTGTCTTGCCACTAAGGATGTCGCCAGCAAAAGAAACCATGTTTCCTCTGCCGCCGACGATGTCGTCAGCACAGGAAGCCATACTTCCCCAGTCCACTGTTGAAGGTAGGCAGCATAACTGCCACCACCTCTCTTCCCAGTGAACTACAAGACCCTTTACCTTCCCCCTTTTGTCTTTATGCCGTCACAACATTCTTCCACCGGTATTCTGACAGTCATCCCGGCTGGCCAGGTTGACTGTATTACCGGCCGGTACCCTGCCGGCAGCAGTTAGTTCAGCCACCTCAGCTACCTTCCCCCTTATGTCCTTCCTTCACCAGGAAGATTAAGCCGGCCGTGACGGCTGCCGGTGGGAAACCTAATATACTTTTGAGAAGTCCTTAGTCCTCTCTTGGTCTGCCATCCAAAATTATTGCAGCCAGTGCAGCCAGCAGCAGGCCTTTTGTGGATGGATGGAAGCAAGAATTAGATGGATTCTTACCACTTCCATTAGAACTCTCATTCTGGAAAGGAGACTGTAGGCAGCCTGGTAGTCCTCCTACACTTCCAATTATTGTGCTAAACCATAATAATAAATAAACTCTCCTTCCTTAATGCTTTCTCTCTTTCTATCAGTTAGTGCCACCAAGTACAAACCTAACCTCGGCAGTGCGCCGGCTGAACTACAGTATACAAATATACAGTAGTACACAAAATTTCTAACATACTGTGCGTTTCCTATCACAGTCTATTGTTGGGACTGCGATATTATGTTGAGGTTGAGTAATTCCTCAACACTCAGATGGTTTCTTCAAACATCGGGACCCTTATAAATAACCGATCAGTATCAATATACTACAGGTAAATAATGTTAGTATAAACACTTACTAACCCTAACTCTAGTTCCTAGAGTTTCCTCTACCTTGTATTCTACCTACCAGGGAATCCAAATATTATTATTGACGGAGGTCTCAGCTATTGCGTAGGAGAGGAAACACAGATCTGTGTCTTTTCTACTTCCTTTCCAGCTTACTATCCTATGCTATTATATACAATATTGATTACTATTGTCAATAAAATGTATGCTTTTATATCAATGATATAAAAACCGCAATACTCATTGGATCCATCTCCTTCACAAGAGGAGCAGATGGTGAAGTGTACAGCCTTGTTCTGCAACCACAAAAGTAAGGACTTTTGTGGACACACAATGTGCAGGAATCATGCCCCCCTATTGTAACGTGTCGGGAGCCCTAAAGTATTGGTACCTGAAGGGTTGCTCCACCTGCTCAACCCTGCTTGCCAACTGCTTCGGAGAAGCAATCCCAGTCACCTTAGAGACTAGGGACACAGCGAGGGAGACCCTTTGCAGGTGGGTAAGAGGGTTCGAAAAGAACTCTTCGGGACCATGCCTACCCAATGAATCCCTAAGGTGCCTTCTGTTCCCAAAGGCTCTAGAAAACGTGGTAGTGCACCAGGAACAGGTCCAGCCTCCTCTCATACAGCTGAAGATCGATGCAAATATACACAAGGCAATAGAAGGCATGGACATCCACCAAGAAAGGATGCCAGAAGTGTCCACCGAAAAGGAACAGGACCTACTGCAAGGAGGTCCTAAATAGAGGTGGATCAACCACAAACGGAAGAAGAACGATCAGTTTCGACAGTAACTGAGGACCCTCAGTTCACCGTGACAGCATACTAAGCTATGCCGTCAACCTCTAAAATCCCAGCTCCTCAACCCGCTACACAAGTCGACAAGAGTGAAGATCTCCTCACGTTGATCCATCGGATGTTGGAAGCGTTCCAGAGGGGACAGGAGGCGATCAAGCAGTCTATACAACCAAATTAGAGACAGATTCAGGAAAGGGACCACCCTGGACCTTCTAGGGGCTCTACTAAGAAGCCCTTTAGCGTATTGGATTTTCATCAGTGTTCTGAAACCAACCCCTGGAGGTACGCGGAGCATATACACACGAGGAAGCCAAACTGTTTGAAAATTTTGAGTTCTATCCGAGCTTTTCACCTACCCAGACTATTACGTAAGACTGATGGATGAATTTGCATCCCGTGAGGAAATGGTACTGAAGGAAGTCATTGTCTTTGAACATGACAAGGTGCAAGCCATCCTTTTAAAGTCCTTGAAAGGAGCCAGATATAACAACTCCAAACTCTCAGCAGTGAGCCAGAGGCATGCCACCTTTATTGCTCCTTTCTCCATCTCTTTCCCTTTTCAGAGAAAGCTCTAGAAATGGTCGTCAAGGAAGTTGAAGAGGCCAAACCCTGCCCAACTTTAGAGGAAAGCAAACCATTCTCTCTAGCAATACCTAATTGCAAGGAGAAGTGGAAAGACGTCCACCTAATCTTCTTTGTCTCGAAATAGGATCTAGAGATAGCAGGCCAGCAGTTCAATAAGAACCTTCCGAAGTTGCCAGACCATCCTCTGAGGAGGGAACAGGAGACGAAAGAGAGACTTGCGGCATCCCTTCCTCATCAGAACTGCCTGAAAATGTGCGCAGGCCTACATAACGCCCCAGAAATGTATATTTTCCTAGTTAAGTCTCACATGGGAACCTTTGTGAAAGACATATAAGCTTTCATCAGGGCAAGGAGAGCCTGCAGAGAGCCCGTGTTTAGCTCAGCGACAGTGAAACACGAATCCAGGAAGCTAATTTCACCGTGCATCTGGGGTAAGAACCTCTTCCCAAAGGAAATGGTCTGAGAGGTCATAGCCAGAGAAACCAAGGAGAATAGGAACCTTCTCCAAAATGGGGGCATAACCTCAAAGAAGAAATCTCCCTCAGACGGAGATTCCTAACCTAACACAAAAAAGGTAAGGAGACCACGCAGATCTGCGCAACTTCCGGCCGTGACCATGGTCCCGGTGCTTCAACTGGAAGCCCAGCCTCAAACAACCTTCTAGATGATCCCTCAATAGCTGTTAGCCCAGTTGCCAACATTTAACCCTGGTTTTGAGCGGCAATCGACTACCTTTCGCCTTACAAAGGAGAAGGCCTAAGGAGAAGCTCCTCCGGAAACCCCTCACGGCGCCGAGAAGGACGTGGTCATGGAAACAATTCTTCAGGACACCCCAGGCAATGGGTTGTTCCAGGTAGGGGGCAAACTGTACCACTTTCGGGATTACTGGACCTTCAATCCCTGTGCCCAGAGCCTAATCACAAATGGACTCGGGTGGAGATGGAACAGAACTCTACCCTGTTTTCCAGAATTTTTCCAATAATCCACCTCCTCGTTAGAAGAATATACCTCTGAACTATTGAACAAGAAGCTAATAAGGAAAGCGAAGTTCATCAAGTTACAGGGAACGCTGTTTTATGTTCCCAAGAAACTCTCAGACAAACTCAGAGTCATTCTAGACTTGTCTCCACTCATCAAGTTCATCGAGAACAACATGTTCCAAATGCTTACTTTGAAACATATAAGGACCCTTCTACCCAGCCTAGGATTCAAGCTACAGAAGAAGAAATTTGTCTCCAGGAGAATGCCTTTCAGACTGAACACAGCCCCAGGGATATTTACGAAGCTAGCAGACACAATCATCCAGCAGCTACGCTCCGAAGGAGTTCAAGTGGTAGCATATCTAGATGATTGGCTGGTGTGGGCAGCATCCAAGACTATTTGTCTGCAAACAGCCAAAAAGGTGATCCAGTTTCTGGAACACTTGGGCTTCAAGATCAATCTCAGCAAATTTCGCCTTTCTTCAGATCAAAAGTTTTAATTGTTAGGAGTCTAACTGGACTTAAAGTCACATCACCTCTCCATTCCATCCAAGAAGAGGGGAGAGATAGCGGGAGATGTCAAGAGACTAAACCATCACAAGATAGTTTCTAGACGCCAACAGGAAAGAGTATTGGGCGGCTCTGTCCAGTTTGCAGTAGTGACAAACCCGGTGCTAAAAGCTCGTCTAAAAGATACGTCAAGAGTCTGGAGAAGATACGCATCAAACGCTCGAAGAGATACACTAAGGTTGACCCCGACCCGATTGCACATGCTGATAAGGCGAGGGTCAACAGACAATTCCCCTGCAGCCATCACAACCATCAGTGGTGATACACATGGATGCCCCCTTAAAAGGATGGGGAGGCCATTCTCACGAGAAAAAAAGTCCAAGGGAATTGGTTGCACCAGTTCAAAACCTTTCACATCAACATCTTGGAAGCTATGGCAGTTTTCCTGACGTTGAAGAAACTATCCCCTCACTGAACAGTCGACATCAGATTGGTTTTGGACAACAAAGTCATAGTAAAATATCTAGATCAACAAGGCTCGAGATCACCTAACATCAACCATGTGATATTAGCCATCTTCTACCTGGCAAGGATAAAGGGATGGCACTTATCAGCAGTTAACTTACAAAAGTTCAGTAATTTGATGGTGGATGCTCTAATCAGGGGAAAGCTGATAGAGACCGAATGATCCCTAGATGCAGACTCATTCTCCTTCATCTCGGAAACTACATCGTTACGTAACCCCTCATACGGACCCTCAAGCAGAAGCGATAGACGCCATGTCCTTCGACTGGAACAGGTGGAATCGTATTTACCTGTTTCCACCAACCAATCTCCTGCTAAGAGTCCTCGACAAGTTAAGATCCTTCAGAGGGACAGCGGCAGTAGTGTTCCCCAAATGGCCCAAAAGCAATTGGTTCCCTCTAGTTCTAGAATTGAAACCGATGCTGTTTAACCTGCCGAACCCAGTTTTATCCCAACCGGTCCAGGCGTCGACTGTCTACGCTTCATCTTCAAGAACCAAAAACCTACATCTCATGATTTTCTCGCCCTAGCAGCGCACAAAAATTTGGGAATCTCGAAGGATAAAGTTAACTTCATTGAAGAGTATAAGTCAAGTTCCACTGGAAGACAATATGAATCATCATGGAAGAAATGGGTGTCCTTTGTAAAAACAAGGATACCAACAGATGTTTTGGTAGATTTTTGTCTCGCTTTCTTTACATACCTACACGAACAAGGCCTGGCTTCCACCACGATTACTGCGTGTTAGTCGGCCCTGACTAGACCTCTTCTGTACGCCTTTCAGGTGGACCTCACAAGTGAAATCTTCAATAAGATCCCAAAAGCAGCCACTAGATTTAAACCAACAAC